>NW_022145526.1:1507500-2107500 GCF_000002235.5 Strongylocentrotus purpuratus
CGTTTGATCCATTTGTTCCCTTGCACAGTGAAGTCACTTTCCTCACACTATACATGTACTTTGTCCATCGTTATTGACCTCAGCGTGCAATGATGCAAATTGATCAAACGGAGTTGCACGCCTGGAGAATGATGCTGTTCAACATTACTTTTATCGCATGTCATGTGATTAAGAATTGACCAATGAGGTTGCAAGAATCTTAACCCTAACCAGTTGCTCAGATATATTGAAGCAGTAAAACGCAGCAATTGTTTTTAAAGGACGACATTAGTACAATTCACTTTAACTTCTGTATCTTATACACAGATCTATAGCTAAATAAAAATGTGTGCGTAAAGGACCTTTGTTGGGTACAGTGCTATTCATTTACAATCAAAATACAGCAGCCTTTTTGTGGCAGCTTGTGGCGTCATATCTGAACAGCCTTTAGCCTGTCCATGACCCTGACCCATTGTTTTGATTCATGTTGGGGTGTTCTGCATTTAAAGACGTTCCACAGTAATGTTCATGTGCACCTTAGCTGCGCAGAGCAGGCTGATCATTTATTTACTATGCACAATACCAGGAACTAAAGGCATTGTGCATGGAGAATACATAACCAGCTGCTCCTGCACAGCTGAGGTGCGCAAGAACGTTACTGCAGAACGTCTAAGCAAACATTACTTGACTCACTGGAACGCTTTCTTCCATCGTCACCTCCTCTGCCTGGACGACATCATCCTCCTCTACTTCTCTCCTCTCTCCATCCTCTATCGTCGCACCCGCCAAGACCGCCGCAAACTGCTCATCCACTTCATCCTCATCCTCTTGCTCCTGCCTCCTCTCCACCTCCGCGTACGGATGCTCGTCTTCCTCCTCCTCCTCCTGCCTTTCTGGTGCCGACTCCTGGTGCTCCTCTATGCTCGCCTCGATGACCTCATGACCCCCCATACCACTGGCGTCCCCGTTCATGGGGACCATACCCTCCGACTCCAGATGGTCGCCGTTCACACGTGGCGAATCCTCCCCCACGCCACCATCCGCCATGCTCGCTTTTATCGTGATGCTGTTGTTCCGGCAGTATCTATCGAGTTCTTTGTCGACTACGAGCAGGATGGTTGAGCTGCCCCCGGCCTTGATCCGGGAGACCACCTGTGTGTGTGTTTCGCGTTCGATGTTGGTGCCATTGACTTCGATGACTCTGTCCCCCGTGCATAGGCCGGCTAGTTGGGCCGCTGATCCTACGAGGCGAGAAGAAACGGAGAGTAATATTTAGAAATTAGATGTGAGATGTAACATAACAAACTGGATTACTAAGAATGGCCTGCCATAGTTAAGTCCAACTTAAAGTCGATTTTAGTCTTTGTGAGAAGAAAAAAATAGGTGTGCAATAGTAGATTGCGGTCGATCTATTAGTGACCTGGCTTGCGAGTCCCTTCAGATAAGTAAAAATAGATAATATTTGTTAAAAAAGGGTGTTACATATTAAATTAGCATTGATTCATCTAGAAATTTGCATCAACTCATCTAGAAACTGATCCACATGCTCCAGCAACAATTGCTAGACAGTAAATTTATGACACTATCTAACTTCCTAATTTCAACCCTCACCCCAAACACCATGTCTAACCCTAACCCTAAACATAGATGTAGATATAAAACTGTAAACCTAACCTACATGTATAAACCAATCACAACTTCCCTAATCTAGACTCCATATTTTTGACAAAATAAAAGCAAATGCCACCAGGGAAAGTGCTGTTTCACCTGAATATCATCCAAGTACAGTCAAAAAATAGTAACCACCTGTCTACAAAGACCAATTTTGTGGTTTCCCTTGAAAATGGTTTCTCATCGAAACATGTACTAAAGGAACCTGTACATAAAGACCACCTGCCTATAAAGACCACTTTTCTTGTCTCCCTTGGGTGGTTTTTATAAACAGGTTTCAGTGTACATGATATTTATCTTTGATGAGAAGAGTAAGACTTGTATTTTTTTCTCATATGAAACCATGTAAAATCCAGAAGAAAAAATAGCACTATCGCAAGTTAGCAATAGAGCTTGTTTTCATATACCGGTACTTTTATAGTCAATACCAGCAGCTTCAAGTTGGGGAAATTATGCATGTGTCTTGTTTCTCTTGTCCAGTCCATATACAGTGAAACCTGTCTATAAAGACCACCCAAGGGAGACAATAAAAGTGGTCTTTATATACAGGTGGTCTTTATGTACAGGTGCCTAAAGTACATGAAACCATTTTCAAGGGAAACAAAAAATGTAATCTTTGTAGACAGGTGGTCACTAAAGCAAGTTTGACTGTATGTTGGTTTATTAAAAGAAAAGTTGCAATGAACACACTATTTGAGTGAGGGGGATTGTGATCTATACAGACATGCAGTCTTTCAACACATGTAGTTGCCAAGGCAGTTTTGAATGTGTAATCAAAGTTTCAAAGAAAAAGAAAAAACTATTTTGGGGCGTATCACACAATAGCTAGAAAAACAAAAGGTTCTATTTACATGTAACATGGTATTAAATATCACTTTTCATTAGCTAAATACATCCCTCAGGTTATTTGTACATGACCAAGTAAATACACAATGTATGAAAAGGTAACAGCTCATATGTCCCAAAGTAAACACCCTTTGGCAAAGTGTCTCACTTATATATGACTGTAGGACCCCAATTATTTGCCAGCCATTTTTAACTTTTGTCGCGCAGGGTTAAAATTAACGGGGCAAGTTATGCAGCGGTGATGTCATGCTGGGTGTAATATACAGCATGCATTAGTAATTTCTTGCATTATAGTGCAAAGTCAACAGGGAAACAGCTATCAACCAACGCATTGTAAATACTTTTAGAGGTCTAAATGTATAGGTGCTAAGTAGTATAAGGTGTCTCAACAAAAGAAAAGAAAAATTAGGATTGAGCTGAATTGAGCTGTCTAATGATCGACAGTGTACAAGACACCAAAAATAAAACAAATAAATAAAATGAAGAAATTGTTCAATTGGGCTGTCATTTTCAATGTATTTTATTAGGATATTTTGGAAACTACATGTATCAAGAAAATGAAGGAAAATAAGTTTCAAAGTATTTTTGTTTGTTCTTTTTTATATCACCTTTTGCTTGTAATTCATTATTTATTTTCTTTATCTGCCCCCCCCCCTTTTTTTGTAATCTTGATTTTATGTAAATTGTATATCAAAGTTATTGTTATTCTGTATGTTTTGTGAGGATCATTTTTTGTATGTGCTTTTAATGATACTCCTACTTCAAATATTGCATATTTGTATTTGTAAGATTATTATTATTGTTATCTTGATGTGGAAATATATAAATAAAATGTAATGAAACAATTTTTTTTTTTTTTTCTGGACACCCTGTAGGAGTAGACTTTGCACTGACATAAAGCAAGAACATACAAAACGTGGGCAGTCAAAATTCATGCAGGTCTTTTTTTAACCCCTCTTTTGTGTCATTTCGTTCGTGGAATTATCCGAGTTAAATTTGCTGTAATGCACAAATATTTAATTCTCTTCGATCATTCATTCAATATAATACCTTAATTGTTGCATTTATTGAGATGAAGATGAATATTTGTCATGTATCAAAGTTCACATCTGAAAAGCGCTGTGCCCACATTTTGGGTCAAGGCTTTCAACATTGTACTGTATTTTGCTTAAACTATAGATAATGTAGCAATGTTCGCATCATACATGTAACATCGCACACATGTACTGGTAGTTTTCGACTTTAAGTTTAACTTTACAGTGTAGCTAAAGCTCAAATGACCCACTATTAAACACAACTTGAGTTCACATGGGACCCAAACAACAAGTTTTCAAAGTTTAAAACAATGACCCCTAAGAAGAATTTGCATTCACTGAGCCATCACAGTATTAATTAATAAAAGAAGACGAAGTTGAACATTTACAAAATTTTGGGCGAACCTAGCTAATTACTCTTCTCTTTTTTCTTCTCTTGTCCGCATTCAATGGAATCCACCCTTTTCCATTGAACTGCATTGATGTGTGTGGGTCCATTGTATTAATACAAAACTACAAAAGTAATTTGGCACCAACTCGCAGCTAACGAAGCAGTAACGACCAAGGGGTGAACTTCTCTTTAACAATATTCTATTGTAGTTAATCTCCAAAGTGGGAACACAACCCTTCTAGGATGCAATGAATACTGTTTGACTTGTGTCATGTTGCACTGACTCTTGTCATGTATGCCAGCCTCACAATGACCTTGTTCACGCTCAAAGTTAAATCCCTCTAAAATCATACTAATTACACATGTACTTTTCAACAATGCTCTATTGTAGTCAACATTCCCAAGGTGAGAACACAGCCCTTCCAGCATGCAATGAATACTGGTTGACTTGTATCATATTGCACTGACTCTTGTCATGAATACTAGCCTTGCAATGGGCTGTTCACACTCAAAGTTAATCCATCCTATTAAAGTTGTAAGGATAATCTACAATTTACAAACCTGGCAACAAATATAATGACTACCCTTTAAATAGATCGAACAAATGGCCACTCTAGGCAGGTGGTCTTTGTAAACGGGTTGTGCTGTAGGCCTGCATCTACATGTACATGTACATGTACATGTGTATGGAGAAAATATGTTGTCAAAAACGGTAAATGTAGCATTACTTGAAAGCAGAGTTAACGCCCTTCTGGCTTTTAACAGAGGACTTTTCATTCATCCATTCCAAAAGTACACAGTAGGCTGATACAGGTAATAGTGCAAATAAGATGTGTGGTCTATTTTGGTCTAAACAAGTCTGTGGTCTAGCTGGGATGTTTCAAGTACAAGAACAATGTTTATACCCACTTATAATTTTTCTCTCTTTCTCTCTTTCTCTCTCTCTCTCTCTCTCTCTCTCACACAGTGTCATCAATTTACCCCCTCCCTCCTCCTCCCCATGTGGGCTAAACAGTGCTCATTTCATAGGCAATGAGTATTGGCTGCACCCTTCACAAATGGCACAATACAAATGAATACATCAATCATTTTGAAAAAAAGGCTACACTGTACGTGGGCATTCCTCTTATTTTGTTTAATAGAAAACATGTGTGTAATCTTGCACAAAAGAAGTCTAAATTTCAAGTCGAAGAGCAAATATACCCACCTCTGAGTAAACAAATCAAGTTCAAAGTTTCAGATATTTTTTTAAAGGCTATTCATTTTATGATTTGTATCTCTTGCAGTTGATCATCATATTCAAGATACACAGGGACTTTTTTAAAGTTAATACAAAGTTTTGGGAAATTTTGAAAATTGGGTGGATAGTGATTCTGTAGAATTATTGATATATTGAATTAATGATTGAATGAATTATTGAATTAATGATATGTTAAGATGCCCCTGAGGATGTATTATAAGCACTAAAAATTTTAGCCACTAAAACCATTCTATTTTCGAGAAAAATTGAATATATAAAAATTTACCGGTGCTCCCGGTATATTTTCAAATAGGGCCCACGGCCGTACAATGGTAGCTGCGACATGAAAATCTCAAAATATGTAGTTGGGATATACTTTCCAAACGGAAATAGCTAATCGGTCGATTATAGTCAAGAAACATTGTTTCATAGCTTAATTAATATCTTGACCTTGAGAGGGAGATATACATGTACAACATAAAGAGTTTATTATTTACAATTTCATAACTTTAGACTCGATTGCAACCGTGACATCGATCATTAAATATTGTAAGATCGCATATGCTTCCAATATGTTCATTTGAACCAAATTCATGACCATATACCAAAACTTTGTAATACCTTTAATACCTTGGGCACAAACCACCTCCCAAGGGAATTACCATCAGATTATAAATATATATTTTTTCTATGGGGCAATAAAATCCAGTTTTTCTGACATTCTTTAACTTGATTGCTACCGACAGCACAGCAAGGATTAAGCCAAAGGAACATGCCCCGTATATCTTATCACAAATCTACAGTAAATAGAGACATCATCAATTGCTGAAGCCATGTTTCCAATGTACACAAATGCATTTGAACAGTAAGTCTACATCCAATATAAGGTCTGTTTTCATCAGCTCAATTTTGCCAAATAACCCGCTAATTTCAGACTTGAGATATTATCCCGAAGCTCGAAATTACGTCTTCACCAGATCGATACCCTCTTCACAAACTAGCTCGGACAGGCGCATATTAGCCTGCTATTTCCCAAATAGCGGGATATTTTGGAAACAAGACCAAGATTTCTTGGGATATTTTCTCGACCATATATCACAATGATTGCAACTGCGGGCTGATGAGGATGCAAATAAGCCGGATAATTTGTGATGGGGATAGTTAAAATAGCAGGTTATTTTGCTAACTCGAGCTGATGATGACAGGCCTTATGTACTCCAAATATATGTACTTTGTTATCGATCGATTTGTTTGCCTGTGCACACATCTGCGCTTGCAATTAATCGTGATAAGGAAATAATTACATGTAATGTGTAGTCATGAAGTGATGTACATCCCCCAAAATCAAAGTTGTAGAAATATCACAGGAACTGTACTGTCAGATTTCTTGTATCAGTATCAGATATCTTGAGGAAGCGGTTGAAGATTAATGCCATTTTTCTTCTTCGTTCTGGTTTTCTTTTGCTTTTGTTATATATTCATATTTCTTATCAAATTTTGAACATTTATAGAATTCACTGATATGTAAACTGTATTTATCATTCATCCATTTTATCAATTTGATTGTTTATATATACATGTATGTAAGGGTGTATTACATGTAATTTGATAGATTAAAAACTTATCAATATTTGGTAAATTTGTCCCGATTTATGTTTTTTGAGAATATGACATAATAATATATAACATCAAAAAGTATTCAACAAAGGCTGTAATTCAATCTGTCCACCTTTCATTTTTAGGTTTAAAAAAAAAAAAATACATTACATTTTTAATGGGGTTTATTAAAATAAGTTGTTAACTGTTTGTGCATTTTATAGTTGTTTGTACGCATACATGTATTTCATCATTCATTCAATCGTTTCCTTTTGCATTTATATTAACATCCTCATCATGTCTGGTTGACCTTTCCCCTTTAAACTAATGCATGCTGGTCTTTGATTATACCCAATATGATTAATTGGAGTCCATTAAAGCCCTTTCATTACGAGCTTCAAGAGTTTCTAATGACTTTGGGTAGAATGCCCTCCGCATGGAATGTAATTTACAGTCAATTACTGCTCATACCGTGATAGTAATTTGAATGGAAGAGGGGTGGACTTTAAGGTTTATCAAGCCTGTATACTGTACATAAAGGCACATATTTGAGAAATCTTAAATCTAAAAAGTTTTAAAAGATTTATGATAAGACTTTTGTTAGGGGAAGGACAAAAATTGATTGAATTTGAATTGTTTTCTACGCCTATTTAATTTGTTTTAATATTCCAAATACGATTTAATGAGGGCATCTCTGTATTAAAGTCACGGACAAAGGCATGACTGTCATGGAGTTTTATCTGCGTTTTTATGTGAAACGATGCTCAAACATGCAAATTTGCTAAATGATGTTGCATACTACAGTAAGTTTGAACAATGCATTGTCATACATTTCAATGTACAATATTCTGAATTTCTGACTAGAAATTAATTAATCTCATAATATTGATATTGTACAGTACATGTACATACTGTATACTGTTTTCGTGTATCTACATGTATACTATTATTATTTTTTGTGAGTCTGAAAGTGGGGGGGGGGGGGTCACACCACTACTGAGGAAGCTATACTGTAGATGTACAGCTCTTAGGCTGCGTTTATGCTTGATTTTAAAGGTAGAATGAGCGATCTGAAACGCACATCGTAAACGCTCATCGTAATCGCAGTTCCATGGTGTACTGTTTATGCTCACTTCTCTGGCTCCTCCAGGCAATTCTCATCTCTTAAAGGGAGGCGTTACTACTTCAGCAAGAAGGGATTAGACCACCCAGTGAGCCATTGAGGTCAATGTGACAGGTGGCTATCTCATTAACTCAGCTCTCATTTAACATAAGAAAAAGAGGATCACGGGGGACCAACAGGCACCGATTTGGGAAGTTTTCTATATAGAGGGAGCAAGTAGCTACATGTAGGACAGTGTGCCTTTAATTGGCCTTGCAGCTGGATTCGCAACCTGCACTGTGCATGCTACATGTACGTAGACCCACTAGAGGTCAGTGCGTTGACCCCATTTAAACGCATTTACAAATTGTAAACGCATCTTTATGTGAGTTTACGATCGACGATCGTGATCGCCGTTTTTGGTGATTCTACAAAAGTGAGCATGGACGCAACCGTGTTTTAAACTAAAGGCGTAACAGATGCCTGATTCTGGCTAGAAAAAGTTAAGCATAAACACGCCCTTAAACAGAGGTCATTCAGTAGTCAATACACGGATACAAAGACCCTTATTGTGTCTCCGCCCCCAAACAAACAAAGAATTACCACCTCCACAAAGCATCTGTTCAAAACCAGAAGGGTGTTAACACTGTGTTAAGGTATTACAGTCATGCCCTTCTGGTTCCGAACAAAGCTTTATGAGTACTACAGTGTACATGTACACCCACAAGTGGACTTCATACAGAAGCAACGTTTTATCTCATTTTTACAATGGACTTCATGCAGAAGCAAAGTTTTATCTCATTTTTACAGTTGCCCTCAGTACTCCTTCGTGATTGGCACCTTGTGTTTACACAGATAAGATATATGGGTGTATCAAAATTGCAGAATAAAATACAAAGTCTATTTTGTTACCTGTCATGACCTTCTACCCTTGTATTGACAAAACTCTATTTGTTTTTGACAATATATCCTCTTGACTTGGAAAAACACAGTTGTTATGAAGTGGGACACATGTGTTAAAATCCCCTATTGAGGGAATTAATTTACATAGTGGTAATTTGAAAAAGGAACTCTGAGGGAAAAAATGTAGGCCTTTACTGGTATTTTTAACTGAGAAAAAAAATCCCCATATTACTTAGGCCAATTTACACTGCAAATAAAAATATTTTGAAAAAAACATTGTTTTCGGGGATTGCCATTCAAAAAATATTCAACAAAGGCCCTATTTCAACCAGTGCCCTTTTTTATTCTTGATTAATACAAAAAACAAAATAAAAACATAAAATTCACAAAGGGTATGAATTATTAAGTTGTTATTTTGCTGGTCTCATAATTTTTGGCATACAAATGATACAATGATATCAATAAAATTACAGATAACCATGGTAATCGATGGTATTCTGTAATAAATTTACCAAATCTATGGAGTTACCACTCCAGTTCTTTCGACCCCAAAACAAAGGAAAACATGTACAGAATGCATGGGACTGTGAGCTTTTAGTATCATAAGGGTTAAACAAATCCACTTCCAATTGATGGGCCTGGACTCCAACCGACCATGATCAAACGATAATCAGCTCATAACCAGATTGGATTTCCTGGGTTGATTTCCTGCTCATTTTCAGCCCACCCTTCTTCCCATCTCTGCAGATGGGTTATATATCCTGATCTAAAATGACAGAGAGTGCATCATCGTAGACAGACGAATGTAATGAAGATATAGTGTTAGTTTTGGGCTTCTGCATGGCCATGTAAAAGTGCACCCAGACATTGTTTGTCCAGACAGGTTATTATGTATCCAGACGGTTGATCCTATTTTAAAACAGCAATTTGAAGAAGTTTACTGAATATCAATGAATCAGACTTATGTTGAAATGAATTAAAATGACAAAGATTCATGATGGTTGATGCCATTTGATGAATATGTTAATACATGAACGTTCAATTTTTTTGGTGTGTTTAGCAGTAATTGCTTTGCAACTATTGGCGAAATACCAAAATGGGAGAAAAATCAACGATTTATAGGTTGTAGCGTAAACGCAGCTAATTCTGAATCACCGGGAGTGGCAATGTGCCAGACATACGCACTAGACTGTATAATATCATCTCCACTATCATTATTCCAAGGTGCATTGAAGCATTGAACCTAATATTGAAGATACTGCTGCTGGTAGTGGTAATAGCATCAGTATTTACTGGTATGTACATTTCCAAGCATGACATGATACATTACTGAAGATTGTAATTCAAGAATATTCATGAATATCACCTTCAACATTGAAAACTGAAGAGCTTATACTTTATATTGGGTCAGGGTCGCTATCTATGACCCCATTCTCATTCACTTCGTTGGAGCGGTCTAACTAAGACCCGTTCCTCAGGAGCGGTTCTTAGGTGAGTGAGAACGGTCAAAGTGGTCCAGGAAGTGGACTTCTGGACCGCTCCAGAAGACCACCTCCGGAGGTGGTCTTGAGGAACGGGTCTTATTAAGAGCGGTTTGGACCGCTTTAACGTGCAATGTGAACGGAAGCATACTTTGAGCGGAAGTGAGCTAGTGATGTTCCGTGCGAAACATGTAGTACAGTACATATGGTTTGTATTCCGCGCGCGAAAAAATTGACCTGCTGACCTGAGCTGCCATAGCAACAAGACCACTTTGACTCGTGGAGCGGTTTGAGCCATAAAAAACTGCTCTGAGTGTGAACGCTCGCAAACTGTTCCTCAAGACCCGTTCCTCTGGAGCGGTCTAACTAAGACCACTTTCAAAGTGAGTGAGAACGGGGTCTATGACCATTTCAGGGCATGAAACTTTCGCCATTCTGAACCACTAGCTCACAAAGTTTGCAAACAATTCATACATGTATGTAGCTGCATTCACGCTGCAAGAAGAAAAAAATTCTCAAATTCCTGAGTTTTTTTGGAAGTTGCCAGGTACTGTGTACATGTATACATGACAACAACAAAAAATTTGAAAGGCCCACCTCTGGAGAGTGGTTTTGTTTAAAACACTGGTCAAAACTCCACCAGAATTTGTGGTGTAAATGCTCATGCTCAAAACACCTGTTTGGTCATATGACCCCCCTTGCTTTCCTGCTAAGGCATGCAAAGCAGTAACAAATGTCACATGCACAAAACTTCTCCTCCCCCCACCCCCCCCCCCCCCACCACAAAAGAAATGGGAGGGAAGAATTTATAAGCGAACACAAACTATTATTCATGGGTTATTTCATTGGTGTACAGTAAATGGCAGTTTAAAAAAGAAAAATGTGTTTTTCAAATTGTTTTTTCTTCGATGAAAATGGGCCGTATGTTAATTTTAAAACATGCAAAGGTTGCGAACTTCTACAAACCGACTTTGCACCTGGGGCAACAACAGCCACAGACAATGAATCAAAGCCATACTCGCTTGAGTGAGCAAAGAATTCAATATTGATTTGTACATTATTGCACACCCACTGTAACCGTCTGCGAGACTCTGCATACCCTCTTTTAAACCTATTTGAAAATACATGTCGTAAATCAAGTAGCCTTCAACGTCTTAAATTAAATCAATCAGCAATCCATTGTTCTATTCATTCGGGTGTAGCAGAACGCAGTGACATTGTAACAGAAATGCACAGACATTAGTATTCATAGGCAGGTGATCTTTATGTGTTCCTTTAGTACATGTTCCAATACAAAAACATTTTCAAGGGAAACAAAAATATTCAGATTTACAAACAAAATAAATGTATCACGATTTACATGTACACACCACTGAATATTTGAACCTTTGTTTAAAAAATTGCCATCCTTAACAATTTGCACGAAATTCATGTGGCAAAACTGTGCAGGAATTTAACCTTTGCAGTCACACACACCTAGGTTTCCATGGCTTTTCACAGCTTTTGATACAAATATTGGAGTACGCCTACATGTACTCAAAGTACTGGCCACAAATTTGAATAGCACAGCAGTAATGGCATGCTTGAATCATTACAGTACACAATTATTATTGTCAAATATGCAAACATTCAAGGCCTTCACTCATATCATTTGTTATTATTGACTAATAAGGCAAGTATAAAATGTATTGATGAGCAACTCATTTTCTGGCTGAATATCACAATAGCTTTGCTCATGAGCAGTGCATGATCATGAGAGTCTGTAACTTGTTATTAATGAATGAACTACAAAATATACTATGAATCCAGTCTTCATCTACATTGCTTGTCGATATATCCGGCAAGCATGTGCAGGTACAAGCTTTCAGGTTGTCGAGAACAACCTGTGTTTAAAAAGTATGCATAAAATTGGAATATGTTAGAAAAAAAGTGATCTACTATGATGCAAATGCAATAGACAGGGGAATAGAGATGACACCATGTAGGATGTATGTGGCTTTAAGGTTATAACTGTAAAAGCACAGCGCAACCATTGCTTGAACATTAAGTGTGAACACCCCTTACCATGGATAATTCCATTTCACACTTGAATGAGCCGAAGCTCTTTTGCTGGCTGGAAAAGGTCAAGGTATTCGTATAGTGCATCTTCTTATTATAATGATGCCTTGCTTATTCAATTCTGAATTATTAACAGGGATTCATGCAGATATTATAAGGAGAAACTATATATCACCGTGTTTCTAAATTGGGAAGTAGGCCTAACAGCAACTTGAGTAACAGTATTGTAAAACCGGAACTGACATGGAAAGTAGTAGCCTACATTAGTACTAATACTCCTAGTCCTACTCCCCCTACTACTACATGTACTTCTACTACTACTACTACTTCTACTATATGTTACTACTACTACTTCTACTACTCCTCCTACTCCTACTTCTACTACTACTACTACTACTACTACTACTACTACTACTACTTCTACTATTACTACTACTCCTACTCCTACTTCTACTACTACTACTACTACTACTACTACTACTACTACTACTTCTACTACTTCTACTACTTCTCCTACTCCTACTCCTACTACTACTACTACTAATACTCCTCCTACTATTTCAGGTGTACACAGGGAAAAAATTAATATTTTTTTTTTGGGGGGGGGGGGCTACTTTTCAAGCTTTACTGCATAAAAATAACACTCTAAAATTTGTTTTGCATTGAACTCTATGACTTTGGGGGCTCTTTAGGCATTTCGGGGGCAAATTCGCCCTGAGCCCCCGTGTATTTTTTTCACTGGGTGTACATGTACATGTAGACAGGTATTCTCTGAGCACTTTCAGGCTGGGGAATCTTCAATTTCACAGTGCGCTGGACGGTGGCCTTATGAAATAACCATGCCAGGGTATCAAATAGATGATAAGCTTCCAGCATGTCTCAAAATTATCCTTTTTCAGGAGTGGTAAGGTATTCTCAAAGCATTTTCAGGCTGGGGGTCTTTGAAATTCACAGTGGAACATTAGATAGGGGGTTGTGATCACTTTCTAAAACCATTGACAATGATTACTTTCTGGTGTGGACTCATATCCTCGAATCACTTTCAAGTTGAAGTGTCTTCAATTGCACATGTAATGGATAAGGGGTCTTATGAAATGAACCAGGGTATAAAATTAATAATGAACTTCCGGCATCTATAATAGATTCAGTTAGGCTTACACAAAAAGTTAATTTCATAATTATAAACTTCAAAATTATCTTGTATATTTAGCAATCGTGCAGACGCACTTATGGTTATGAACCCTTAAGTTGAAGTGAAGTAACAAATCACAAAAGATATTAGGGCCTAAGGTTAGCATGATAAATATAGTTGGGAGAATTAATGAATCAATAAAATCAGTTTTTCCCAAATTTTATCATTAATAGTGGTTTCTTTTCACTCAAACTTCCAGATTATCTTTAATTGTACATCTGGCATTGGAGCACCATTTTCGCTCATCTGAACAATGTTACCAAGTTCCTTCAAGGCAGGGGTGTCTTCGATTTCACAGAGCAATGGGCAAGGAGCCCTATAGGCGCGTCTTCATCATCTCGAGATTGCCAAATGGCCCGCTATTTCTGATTTGGGAAATAATCCCGAAGTAACAAATCGCGTCTTCATCAGCTCGAGATTCGACCTCGAAACTTGAAACTCGACCTTGAGAAAATAGCTCGAGATATTTTGCTCAGCATTAGCACAAAGGTGCGAGTCTTCGGTCTGGTGTAGACGCACAGGACAAATACATGTAGCAGGATATTTTGCCAAATAGTGGGATGTTTTGCAAACTATCCGAAGATATCTTGGGATGACAATCCCGAACAAATATCCCGCTAATTGCTACTTCGGTCTGATGAAGACGCAAATTAGCTGAATAGTTTGCGATCAGGATAGTTCAAATAGCTGGATAGTTGGCAATCTCGAGATAGTGAAGACAGGCCTTCGGAGAGTTAGCCAGGTTATGGTATGAAATCGATGATTCCTGCATCTCTCAAAAGATTATTTTTCAAGTATAGACAGGTATTCTCTAAGCATTTTCAGGCTGTGGTGTCTTTGATTTCACAGTGCGCTGGACAAGGGGCCTTCAAATAACCACGCCAGGGTATGAAATTGATGATAAACTTCCTGCATGCATCTCTCAAAGTGATCATTTATCAGGTGTGAGCAGGTATTGTCGAAGCCCTTTCAGGCCGAGGTATCTCGCAGGGCACTGGACAGGGGCCTTCAAATAACCAGGCCAGGGTATGAAATTGATAAGCTTCCTGCATGCTTCTCTCAAAGTGATCATTTTTCAGGTGTGAGCAGGCACCCTCAAAGCACTTTCAGGCTGTTGTGTCTTCGATTTCACAGGGCAATGGACAAGGAGCCTTATGAGATAGCCCGGTATTAAGATCAGCTTCCAGTGCCTACAGTATGATAATAACATTGAAATCAGATAACGCAGTCACCTGATAGGATCCCTGGCGACCGAGGCAAGAGCTCTTTCGCTGACCATGTTCACACTACCAAAATTCATTGTATAGCTAAACGAAAAATCCTCATTTTGACATTACCTGTAGCTGCGACCAAAAATAATGAGTTTTTTCTCACATAACAGCAAACACCATCAAATTGAAAAATCCACCTCTCGAGTGGGTTTGTTAATGTTATCAAAATGCCTGACAAAGTTTCACATAATCTTGCAGTGAAAATGCTAACTACGGTAAGATATCAATTTTTGCTTGTGTGACTCTCCTTGCTTCTGTGCTAACGCATGCAGGGCACTGACAACTAAACTAATTGCACAGAACAACAATTTACACAGTACTTGTTCAAAACTACTATTTTTAGATTTTGCAAAAAAGAAGAGAAATCTATTCAAGTCTTTCAAGACTAGATTTTTCCTGTGATATTTTTCTGAGATTTTCGGTTTCCACAGCTACTGTAACTCTGTCCACTTTCCTAGAGGGTTGCTGACCAGCAAAAAAATCTTTCATATATTTCTTTTAGGAGAGTGAAGCAGATAATTTACTTAATTTTCTGTAATATCACATTAAATCTGGCATACACTGTACAGTACTACTGGTACTGCACAGTGCAGCCCACTGAATAATGTACAGAGTAGAGAAATTTGTACATTATAATTATAGCTGAAAGAATAATTATGCATGTTCACTGATGGGTGATTTGGGCATCTAACGGAGGACGTTCATTGTCCTCCAAAACCGCCCTTCCTCCCCAACTGTTTACACAACACCCACACAAAGTATGTTCATTTTCTTTTCTTTCTTTTTTTACCCCTATTTAAAGCCCCTCAGTCTCAGGTGTCTTTAAATTTTAATTACATTTGCCGACGTCTTGTCTGCTATCTGTGTACACAATACTACATGTGTATGAGGTAATAGAGAGTGGATACTGTGTACATGGTACTGCCCTAGCGATATGATACATTTAGCATTGTTTGCTGTGACCCAGTTTAAAAGTGTTTTTTTTATGATTTCCCTCATCTAAATTATAAATAAATTCAATCACTGTTCTTGTCTGACCAAGAAGTTGCCCACCGTTGACTCTGAAATAATTATTAAAATCATGAGAAAGGAAAACTGCTCTAATTTGTTGCTAACCTATTTTTAGTTCCTTACATTGTTTTCTTGTGTGTTTTGCTGGTATTATAAACCACTGTAGATGAACATGTCCTTGTACATTAGGTAAAATCTACATGACATGTTACATGTACATGACCTGAAAACAATTACTAACACCATACAGTAGGAAAACAAAACTGCTCTAATTTCTAGCTGACCTTTATTTACTTCCGAACAATGTTTTCTTGTGTTTTTTCCTGGTATTTTTTATCTCAGTTTTCAAATTTTTCTGATTTCATACAAATTAACTTATTATTAACAGGGTTGGATCGTCCTTTATGCCTACTTGAAGGATTATTTATGTAAAATCTATATTACATGTTTCACGACCCAGACACAATTACAGGTATTAACTTCATATGAAAAGAAAACTGCTCTAATTTCTTGGTGTCCTTCAATTCTTTAGTTCCTTACATTGTTTTCTTGTTTGTTTGTTGCTGGTATTATAAACTACATGTACTGTATGTCAAATCTACATGATACAGGATACATACAATGTACATGCATGTTCCATGACCATGACACAATTCGTCGCTGTTTTCACGAAGTGACGGTAGTGAAAAAAATTGCATTCACTTTGCGTTACGATTTTCCTCACTACCGTCACTTCGTGAAAACAAGGACGAATTATTCAAATCATAGGGAAGAGAACTGCTCTTATTGCTTCAATGCTTGTTGACCTTTCTTTAATTCCTTTCATTTTGTAACATCATACCCGTAACAAAAATCCTATCTACACTGTATATCAAGTTGCAGATTTTCTTTAAAGCATATACACATGTATATCAAAGATAAACTTGAGTTCTGGTAAAAAAAAGAAAATGAATTCTCACAGAATCTAACGAAACTTACACTGAATGTTCAAGATTACAAATAAATGTCATGTGCCAAACAATTTTGGAAGAAAATGTATACTGGCTGAGTAATGAGCATAGAAAGAAAAGGAAGTCAGGGTAGTACTAGCCCGGACACCATGTGTGTTGTCCCATATATATCTTTCTGTGTAAGTGATTGTTACTTTACCAAGACTCTGCCAAATTTATGATGATTTTGATGACTCCAGAACCTTGCATTACACACCATTACTTACATGTACATGTACGATCAACTTTTCTGATCCATTCCACACCTTTTCTTTCACAATGCAATATTTTACCAGTACTCAAGTTTATCTTCAATATTGCGTGCAAATTATATTGTTTCATCTCCTATTTCATTACAGGTGACATAATGTACATGTATATTTAGTTTATAATACCAGCAAAAAAAATGTAAAAAAATGAAAGGCAGTAATGAAAGGTCAGCAAGAAATGGCCGATCGCCTGTCTGATTATCAAGATATTTATGATTGGAATTACAAATTTTAAAAACCGTTTGCCAAATGGTTTCCATTACACTACAGTCCATTGGGGAAAACGAGTATGGTTAAACCGGTCACTCTAAGATTTTTACTCTTTTGAGGGACTTCTTGATCATTTTGAAGCGCAATTTTGTCAGGGCTTCAAATATTACACCATACCACAGACACTGATAACACTGATAACATTGTTAAATGATGCCTTTAAATCTATAATAAATCACATTCCCTAGAATCCCTTCCATTTATCAAAAAAATCTTTCAGTAGTGATTGATTGTAGATTAGACATAAAACTGTATATTCCAGTTGCACAAACACACACCACAGTAAACAGACTAGAATCAGACTTGTTTGTACAATAGATGACTGGGAACCTTATAGAGCAAGAATGCTTGAATGAGCCGGGTATTATTTTCGAAGAAGAAAGGGGCCTGCTTTTAAGTACTGTAGAACAATGGTGGGCTGTCATGGCTTCGATGAAAGAGTGTGGGTTCCGAATCGTCATGAATAATGCAAGAAAGTGAGCTCCATTCATACAGCCTGATATCAGGTAGCTTGCAGGCGCAAATCCTTGTCAGTTATAGTGAAAAACTTCAATACCGGTATTATGTAGTGAAACCTGTCTATGAAGACCACTCAAGGGAGACAAGAAAAGTGGTCTTATATACCGGGTATGCATTTATAGGCAGGTGGTCTTTAAGCCTCAGTCACAGTATTTGGCTTACGCATTGCTGTGTATTTATGACAAGCCGTTTTTTAAATCTATTCCTACATGTATTTCTTGATATCAAGAAATGAATACTTTATATAATACCGGCATCTCCAGTCGGGCCATGGTCATCATGAACAGCTTCGTCAACGACATCTTCAAGAAATGATTTTCTGTTGTAAGGCAATGGTAATTCTTGATATGAAGAATGTGATTTCTTGCATATCAAGAAATAGGAATAAATGTTAAAACGGCTTGTCATAAACATGCAGCAACACGCAAGCCAAATACGCAAAGTTGTGACTGAAGCATTATGTACAGGTGCCCTTAGTACAGTGTACTGTACATCAATGAGAAACCATTTCAAGGGAAACCAAAATGTGGTCTTTGTAGACAGGTGGTCACTAAAGCAGGTTTGACTATTTAAATGCAGCTTGAGTATCCATGGGTCTGGGATGAATACAGTATACATGTACGTGCGCAATAATATGAAGACGTTACTTTTATCTTCATGTACTGAACATGTATCTACATGTATGTACAGGTGTACATGTATGTATCATAATCATTGTTATTATTGAAAATCAAAATTGGTCTCTCAATTATGATCTTTAGAGTTTAGATAATAGTTTTTACTTCAATAATGAACTATCAACTTGAGAGAGTTAAAGTTTTGATTTATGCCTCTCCACCTGGAGCTATGCCTGGCAATGTCTCCCAGCTCAGTAATCGGTGTGTTGACTCACCACTTAGATACTAAAACAACACTCAAATTTGTCTGTCATCTTGGTTTGAAAGTAATCTTTCCGATAGATCTCAATAAGTAGTTTATAATAATAATTCCTCCAATTTTTCTTCTATTACACGGCGTACCACAAGATTCTATCCTAGGTTCTCTACTTTTTTTAATTTACATTAATGATCTTACACATTCAGCTGCACCTCGCAGTTAAATGAAAGGCCTTCCCGCTTGGGTTTTTTGACACGGACATGGCTTGTTGCCGACAGAGTCAGCAATTTTTTTTTTTTTTTTTTTAAATTTTAGGGTGAAAAAGAGGGGTGCGGTACACGAGGGCTGTTTATACACCATTAATTACCGCAGATCTTAGTCTTTGTGCAGGTCTGAAAGACACGAGTGCTATACAGGTAACTCCTATAAGAACCCTCTAAGATTATTATCCAAATCACTTGAGGTACTTACACTGTACACTGTACTTCTATTCTATACTACATGTGTACAATCATGTACAGTAGGACGCAATAGAATGTACTGGACTGGGGGAACTTGAAGATGTGATTATTTTGGAACCATGCAAAGTTTAACCTTCACTTTAACAATAGAGGGTTACTCATCAGTGCAGCTCTATTCTCTATTGTTAAAAGCCTATTCAATCCTATACTAGTCTGCAAGTTCAGACTCTAATTTGCTACTTAAAGAGAGGAAACATGACACTTGAAGAAATGTGGCTGTTATACTAACCCTGACACAGTACTCTTGAGGCCTGTCCTCATCAGCTCGAATAGCCTGCTATTTCTGATTTGGGAAATTAGCCTGATCATGAAATAGCGGGCTATTTGGCAGGTGAAGACGCAATTAGCGGGCTATTTCCTTGGTAAATCTTCCCAAGATATCTTGGACTAGTTTGCAAAATAGTCCGCTATTTGCCCCGTCCACGGGTCTTCACCTGCCCGAAGATTCGCACTATTCGCTGGTGATAACAGGCCTATGGTGGATAGTTACTATACATGTACTTGTACATTGTAGTTGTAACCGGACTAGAGTTGGAGTGGGCGGACCATGTAGTACATGTATTGAACTTTACTTGAATGGATTTAAGAGACCGAGGGAGATCAAAAGATTAAGTGAAGTTGTAGTGTTCTTGTTGTGTAGTGAACCTTTTTTTATTATCATCATTTGACTTCTTGTTCAATCAGGTAAATGAGGCCTAAATGTTTTTTTTAATCTAGCCCTTTAAATAAAGATGTAAATCTCATATTACTTTATTATTATTATTATTACTTAATATGTTATCATCATTATCGTTTTGTTTTATTATTATCATTTCTTTATTAATAAATTACTTGTAGTAGTAGTAGTACATGTGTTGTAGTAGTAATATTTGTTTATGATTTAAAATTATTATCATTATCATTGTTATATTTATATTCATCATAATTTGAGAACAGATAATAAGTGGGTAGTACATGTACAAGTAACAGGCATTTTCAAGTTTGCTTTCTCAGCATTTTGGGATTGGAATAACAATCATATTAACACTTTAATTATAGGTACATGTAATTGATAACCAAAGACCAAAGTACAGCCTGTATAATGAGCATTGGACTTTAGCATGAGAAAACATCTTTAGATCTCGTTGGTATTGTACACTTTAAACCAAGATATTGCCAGCAGTGCATGTAATGAAATTAAAGGAAGTCCAACCAGATATTCTGTTGCTTTTAACCCTTCCTGGAAAAAAATTATTTTTAGGACAAAATTTATTTTTAGGCATAAATTGATCACATATTGGCAACAGTAATATATTTCTGTTATACTGTAGCTACAAATGTAGATTGTTTTAATGAGTTGCAATGTCTCTAGAAACAGTATATGTGGGCGGGGATGTTATCAAAAATTTGCCAATTTCGATTAAAAAAACAATGATTTTTAACTTCTCAACGTGTTGCCAATTTGAAGCTTTTATACATGTAGCACCTGTTCCTTTTAAAAATTTGAGACATAAAACGCAAGATAGTGAACCCCCAAAATGGATGCAGTAAGTGTAGGAATGTTTGCCTTTTTTCTCATTCATATGGCATTTAACTTGTAATGCTCTGAATCAAAATCGATTGAGCTAATCCACAAAAAGTGAAATTATTGTCCCCAAGTAACATGTTTATACACGATACTGTTCACTAATTACAACTGTAAATACAATGTAGAATCTACAGAACATCATAGAAAGATCAGGGTGGTATTATAATTTTTCTGAAAATATATTGCTTTTGTATCTTTCTCGATGGTAAAACACTATCAATTGGTTAAAATATGTAGACTTCTATTGCAGAGTGTACAGTATTGCGAAAATTAGAATTAATTATTTGAAAGTATTGAATTTAATGCAATGCAATTATTTTTCTTGGGGCAGCTGCAAGTCTGGTCTTCAAAGCTGTCCCCATTCATAGTATCATAATATTGTCATAATATCATAATATAGTCACTCCTGGTAATAAAGACTGTATGTATTAATACAAGTATGGTTTAAAGCTTATCTGCCGTAGTTTACAGAAGGGATTAAACTGCCCTGCAAGGTCACTGGACAGGTGGTTATCTCATCAACTCAGCTCTCAGTTAACATAAGAAAAAGAGGATCATGGGGGACCAATGGTCACCGATTAGGCATTGTTTGTTATATAGAGGGCGCAAGTAGCTACAAGTAGTGCAGTGGGCCTTTAACTTGTAAGGCTCTGAATCAAAATTGATTGAGCTAAACCACAAAAAGTGAAATTATTGTCACCAAATAGCAAACTTTATACACGATACTGTACACTAATTACATTGAATATGTAGGGTCTACAGAACATCATAGAAAGTGCAGGGTGGTACATGTGATGTATGTGTTATAATTATTCTGAAAATATATTGATTATGTATATTTCTCGATGGTAAAACAATATCAATTATCATGAATTACATGTAGGAGTCTTTGGTTAAAATATGTCGACTTCTATTGCAGAGTGTACAGTATTGCAACGATTAATTATTTGAAAGTATTGAATTTAATGCAATGCAATTATTTTTCTTGGGGCAGCTGCAAGTCTGGTCTTCAAAGCTGTCCCCATTTAAAGTATCATAATATCGTCACTGTAATATATACCGTACTGTACTAATTAATGTAATAATGTTACATGTATGGCTTACAAATTACAATATTCAATCAACTCATTTTTAATTCTTTCCTGATACTGAGTGTTTATCATCTGTCTTTTATTACAACTTTTCAAAACTTGAATCAAAGTTCTTTCGCTGCTAATAATAACCTTCTGGATTCAGTTTCAGTTTCCCATGTATATGTACACACATACTTTGTGAGTGTGTTTCACAATGGCATGATGTACTTTAGAGTCTGTATAATAAATCATGTCCATAATTTAATGACTCTCAAATCATTTCCTTTTGCAATATCAGTATACAATGTATGAAGAAATATGAACATGTACATAGTTTACAAAATTACAGTAGTGTGTACATGTAAATGTACACATGTACATTGTACATGTACACTGTATGTACATGTACATTGTATATGTACAGTGTATATGTTCAATGCATGTACAGTACAGTACAGTACTGTACAGTGTGTGTTGTTTATGATTGTTTTAAATGTTTATGTTGGGGGGGGGGGGGCCACATGTAGTTTTAACTAGACTGCAGACACAAATTCTAATTTGACAATATTAAAGTTTACCGTACCACAATTCCTAAAGCCTTTTCCGGAGCCTACAGTAGCTCTGCTCTGTCAGTCTCTGCATGGACCTAGAAGCAGCTACTGTACATGTAAACTAAAGTAAAGATCCTATGCAGATTGCAGCATAAATGCTGTCAGCCTAGTCTTACAGTGCAGACACTGTTATGCAGAGTGACCAAAATTGCATTCAGGGTTTCTGCTAGCGTCCAGCAAGCTAAATTTCAACAGAGTTTAATACTGAGCTAAGTTTGGGTACAATCTGTCATTACATGTATGCATGGTAAAATTAATAAGTATAACTGTATGCTTTATGACATGTACAAGCACTGTACATGTATGTACAGCACATGTAGGCCTACTGATTCCTCTGTGATAAAGTTTATAAGTAATTATGTGGAGAAAAAAAAACTGAAGGGTGCGCGTGCAAGCGTGAAGTCAGCAACCTCAATGATAATCATCATCATAATGTGAATTACTTTATACATGAACTTAATGAGGATCTGAGATTAAAGTCCGCTAACTTCACGCACATGCGTGCCCCAGCCCGCACCCCACTGTTGGTTTGCACTTGTGTTGTGCAGCGATTTGCCATGAAACCTGGCCTAGGCCTGTGACTTGTGAGAACCTGCATACATGTATTATAATGTCTTCTGTTATTATAAATACTCCAAAAAGGCTAATTAAGCCCAAAAGGCAAATAACGCAAAAAAGATAAGAAAATTGACACAAACCAGATTAATGCTTTTTTCCTTCTAAATGTTTTAAATTTATATAACCTTGTAATCAGTTATTGTTAATACATGCTTTTTTCCTTGTAAATAAGTTTTTAAGTTACACAACCTTGCCATTTCCTAATAATTTGTGTACATTACCATGTTTTTTTGTTGTTGTAAATGAACTTCTTGATCTCGGTTGGCGGACTCTGGGACCTGCTTGTTTTGGGGGCTCTGCGCGCGTGAGACTGTATCGTATCCATGGTCGATCGTATCCTACCATCTTTCATGTTTTGAATTGTGCAGATCCTTGAAACACGTTGGTCTCTTTGCCAATCTGCTGGGATTGAGATGTCCATCCTCCACAGGGGCCGGGGCCCCACTCACAAGCATTGCTTTTTGGAGTCTCAATTTGGATCATGTTTGTTCGTCATGATTACTAACTATGCCATGGGGTTTTTAATAAACTGAAACTGAAACTATGGTAAGAAACACAACGACTTTCAAATCATGACTATTATTTGACAAAGATTTTTGGTATGTTTAAGTAGGGTATCTCCACACCAGAGTCGTGCCGGATCGAAGTTTGGATATGATTCTGAACTACCGCCCCCCCCCCCTTGTTTTCCCCTTCTTCCCCTCTCTGAGCATGCCGAGTCTCTCTCTCTCTTTCTCTCTGTCAGTGTCAAGTTTCTCATAATTTATCTACTTTTGTTAATGTTGTATCTTTCCAATATCCACCCTATTATCCAAAACATCTTTCTTTTCTTCTTCTTCTTTTCATTTATTATAACATCTTATAACTTACCTTCATCTACGGCACGAATGTACTGCCCGTGTTGACCCTTCTCGCCATGAAGATTGAAGCCGTAGCCATCGGACCCGCGAACCAACGAGCACAACCTCGGTTTCCCGGGCGCATCCATTTTTGTTTTTTCCTCTTCGCGTTCGAAACCCCCTCCTTCAAATCAACTTTCCAGCAAAATTCCCGAAATGACACCACCAATGCTCCGCCTGGCAATAATCCTGTGGTATTTATCTCAGACGGGGTACCGTTGGTCTCCGATTTTGCGAGAAATTAATGGCAGAAAAAGTGGTTCGAATGATGCTGATCGGTGTTACTCCCTGTTACGCAAAATACTCGCTGACAGGTGTATCGGTCCCACATACACAAATTGCATGGAGCTAGCGCTGAACACTGTCTAATCAATTATCATTGTACGTAACATAATGATGCTCTGTGTATAGTGTATTGGAGGGCAATGTACAGTTTGGTCACATGACCCCGAAATCCAAACAAACTATTATGGGCGTACACGCTTTAGCATACCATCACACTGGCGAATGCGTGGACACACGGAGTGAGTGATAACTTTGTCAGATAGAAAAACAACGCCCTTTATAAGTTGATGAGTGAGAAATGGAGCAATGTTCAATGACTATTGTAAACTAACCCACATAAATTGGAGAAGAACTACACCTTGAATCAGTTGATGAATAATTGAACAAACTTTCCACTATGACTAGACCCTCTCTCTTTTTCTCGCTCTCTGTTTTTTTTTATAAAGATGCATAACAAATTATTATGCAGGTTGCCTGGGGATTTTAATTTCAGGCATGATTGAATTATGTTAAAAATATGTTAGTCATCAACTATAATTAAATAAATTAATAATAATTATCTGTTCAAAGTGTCATCATTCTTAGTGATTCATAAATTGTTATACCTCACTATTTTATTGTTACCATTTCTGTAAAAGACATAAGGTTATAATTATTTAGTTCATTTTTTTCTTTTCCCGGCATCCATGTGACTCTTTTCCAAATGTACTCTCGTTTTGTATTCAATGATGTTCTTTGTTTTTGCCGAATAAATAAAAATAATAATAATAAATAACAATAATCAAATTGACGAACGTTTCATCACTACCAATGATTCAAAAATACGTCTGGATTTGTGTAGGCCTACACCCCTCCCCTCTCCCGTCAGCGCCCGTCCGTCTTCTTTTTGTCCTTTATATTTATTATTCTTTTTTGTTGGTTCTTCTTCTTCTTCTTCTTCTTCTTCTTCTTCTTATTCTTCTTCTTCTTCTTCTTCTTCACATTTTCACTACTCTTTCCAAACTTTTCTCCTCATCTTCCTTTTTATTCTTCGTCTTCTTCCTGTTCCTTTCTCAGTACTCCAATTGTATTTTATTTTCTTCCTCCTGTTCCCCCCCCCCCCCTCCTTCGTTCTTCACCTCCTTAAGTTTAATCTTCTTCCATTACCTTTTCTAGTTTTCTTATTCTTTTTTTCTTCAACCTCAATGAATGAAGCCAGGGAAAACACTTCGATTTTTTTTTCTCGTCATCTGCACGGTCGCTCATGAGCCACACATGTACTTTTGCACAAAACAATAGGCACCAATTGGGGAAAGGGTTGCTTTGTGCAAGGCAACACAACGGCTCTGCAAAATTGACCTTTTCCAGACTTGATAAGCACCATGGCAACCCTTTTAACATCGGTACATAAACATCGTTTTCTATTCAAAACTACAATCTCGGATAAATAAAGGCCGAAACAATATATGTGTATGCGTGACACGTTGCCCAAATGATCAAAATTGTATAGCTAATCGTGACTTTCTTCACCTTGTTTCTAATTGAATGCTATACCTGTTTTTTTTATTTTTTTTATCTTCTTAATC
This sequence comes from Strongylocentrotus purpuratus, assembly GCF_000002235.5. Taxonomy (NCBI): domain Eukaryota; kingdom Metazoa; phylum Echinodermata; class Echinoidea; order Camarodonta; family Strongylocentrotidae; genus Strongylocentrotus; species Strongylocentrotus purpuratus. The sequence continues at coordinate 1,533,338 of NW_022145526.1, forward strand.
GTTTAGTTGAAATGTCATAGTTTTATTATGTTTTTATTGCCCATTGACTGTTCTGTTTCAATTGATGTTGGAATTTGAAAATAAATGGTTTGAATTGAATTGAATTGAATTGAATTGACTGGCCAAATCATTTATTCCTAAATCTACATTAATTTTGCAAAAATTTGCCCAGACACGAAATTGCTCTCATGTTGGGATTCCATTTGTTTGATTGAATGATTGCTTCATTATTTTTTTCTTTCTCTGTTCTTTTTATTTTTTGTTATGATTTCATTTCTTTTTCTTTTTCTACTCAGTGTTGTAAGCCCGTTGTCAGCCTAATAGAGAAAGATAACATCTTTAAATCAAGTGTCAGGGAGCGCCGATGTTTGTTTGTTTTAATTGCAGGGGGTGAACAGACTAGACTTTATTGGTGTCGTTGATTTTGTGGTGTTTGTTGTCGTTGTTGTTGTTATTGTTGTTGGTTATAGTCCTGTATTTTCTAGTGCGGTAGGCTCTATTGAAATGGGTAAGGCCCATTTCAAACAATTAAGTCTGTTTCTGTGTTTGTATCATACATGCACTTACATAGGCCTACATGCAGTGCTTCGCAGGTTGTTGTTCTGCATTGTGTGAGGGGGCGGAGCGACCGAGCAAGAAGGTTTCAAATATTAGAATAATGAAACTCTGTATGCTAATTATATAGAGCAACCGCGTGTTAAAAAAATGTGGAATGCACTGAAAGATTAAGGTGCGGAGTTGGGGGAGGGGTGCTACAGCCCCCACACGCCCCCGGTACAATAGCTGGTAAGTGTTTGTCTCTTTCTGAACCTCTCCCGCGCGACCTCTCTCTCTCTCTGAAGCAAGCCAGATCAAGCGAAGCGTGATGCTCGCTATATACCCTCCGTCTCTGTCTGTCTGTCTGCTCTAAGAATATTACAACCGTGATGCGTTGCTATGGCGACGAGATGTTAGGAGGGTGGTGAAAGCGATCGATCGATCGTTATAATGTGTCAAGTCTGATTCGGGAAGACATCTGTTTGTCACGTGATAGAGTAGGTATCACGTGACGGGATGGAGAGGGAGATGGGGATGTATCTAATAGCTGGCAGTCTCAACAACATCAACGAAGATTTGTCGTCAATTAAAATGGTGACCCGCTCCCAAAGGGAGATAATCAGAGTAAAAAATTAAACTTTTGATACCCCCCCCCCCCCCCCCCCACTTTAAAACAAAAAAGTTCCAGAAATCACCTAATCGAGTTGGGAATGTCTGCCCCAAGTAATAATTAATGAGTCCATGATGGGCTCACAATTAATTTTTAGCAAATCATGAGTTTCTTTTTTATCATTACACTGAAATGAATTTCTCAAACGACTATTAAAGAAACAAATCAATTAGAATTCAATTCAAATTTAACCTGATGACAAACTATGGTACAATGTGTTAGACAATAAAATATAATCAGATAAATAAAAAAAAAGATTATAGTAGACATTGCAAAGAAGCCCCCCCCCCCCCCCAAAAAAAGAAACTCATCTTGAAGGTGCTTCCGCAACCCCAACCACCCCCCCCCCCCGCTTTGCTTTTTTTCTTCCTTGGTCTTGCTACAGAAGTGTCACTATATAAGAAAAGGAAATTAGCGATTATTGTCGATAATGGCAGATGTTTTTTTAAATTGTGGACCGAAAGCTCAAACCTCCAACTGATTGCTGTTCCTCTTTACAATGCCTTATTCACGACATCACCTGACATGGGAGGGACAACATTCTGATAATATTCTCTCTCTCTCCCCCCTCTATTATCCTTTTCTTTTTCTTTCCTTTCTGTCTCTCCTCAATTCACGCATCTCCCTCTCTCTTTTTTTCATTTCCTTCTTCTTCTTCTTCTTTTTTTTCCTTCTTCTTCTTTTTCTTCTTCTTCTCCTTCTTCTTCTTCTTCTTCTTCTTCTTCTTCTTCTTCTTCTTTTTCTTCTTCTTCTTCTCCATCTTCTTTATCTTATTCTTCTTCTGATCCTACTGCTCCTCCTTCGTCTCCAATATTCTTCTCCATATTTTCCTATCTCACATTCGTCCTTTCTTGCTACCAGTGATGCTTTCTCTCTTTGATACCAAATAAATTCTTCTCCTCCCCTTTCTCTACTTCCCTCCTCACTCATTTATTTATTTATTTAATTTCATCTCTTTTTATCTATATTTCATTTTTTTGTTCTTTTTCTTTTTCTTTTCTTCTTTCTCTTTCCTTCTTCTTCTCATTTCTCTCCTCTTTTCTCTTACTCCAACTTTACATTCTTCTCGCTCCCTTTTCTTATACACTTTTTTTTCTCCATCTTTCTACCTTGTATTCTCACAGACATGTGCCCCACCCCTCTCTCTCTCTCTCTCTCTCTCTCTCTCTCCACATTTCTCTCCCTGTCCCTCTCGCTCTCTATTTGAGTCTCTCACATTCTCTTTCTAATCACAGTTCACGTTGTTTGACCAAATCAGTAACCAATTTGTCAACCTCAGGCTTACTTTTCTAACTATAAAGCGGCCAAATTCAACTTGAAAATATTGAAAGGGGATTTGTAGGCCATTGTAACACTTTTATATGAGGAACATCAGCTTTTCTTCAGCGAAGAATGAGCTGCAATTACCCCTAAACCCCACCACTTTAGGAGATTACACATAGCTGATCTCAAATTTACAAATCTCAATTGAAAATGGAAATGGTTCTTTTAAAGGCCTAATCCGCTCCAAAAGTAGATCAGATTACCAGTGGTGCGTTCATAGCGTTATTGGTGCGTTATAGCGGTATTGATCAGCTCTCTGTCTTCGCCTACAAACTTTCTTTTCTTTTTATTCATTGTCAGATGTTGTCCTCCCCCCCCCCCCCCCCCCCCTCCCCGGGAAATGGTATTATGCATTTTTGGAAAATTCATGGATTATTGTACAATAATTATACATAATTTTACAAATAAAACAGTTAGCAACGTCAAGTTAAGAGAATAGCGGAAACATCGTATTATGACAATCCTGATATGACCCAGCAAGCAAGATACAGATGTAAAATGACTATGGTGCAAGACCCGGAAGCTGGGACACCCCCCCCCCCCCCCTTGAAGTTAGACCTGGAAGCTTGGCAGCTGGAGACGGCTTTCTTCCAGAAACTTTGGTATTCAAGGTATTCAAGGTATTCAAGGATGTAGGAATCAAAGGAAGAAATAGATTAAAAAATAACGAAAGAAAGAAAAATTAAAGAAGGACGAAAGACAATTTTTCTCCCCCTTTTTTTTCTTCATTTTGTTTAAAACATTCATTGTCAGATGTTGTCCCCCCCCCCCCCGAAAATAGTAGTATGCATTTATTGGAAATTTCATGGATTATTCTACAATAACTACGTCGAGTTAGGAGAATATCGGAAACATCGTATTATAACAGGAAGAAAGGAAAGAAGGATAGAAGGATTCGAAGGAAGAAATAAATTTAAAAAATGGAGATGGAAAGTAGACAAAAAGAAAGAGAGTTATAAATATTAAACGAAAGAAAGAAATAATAAAGAAGGACGAAAGAGATAAATATCAAAATGCAATCAAATGGAGTGTCCTGCGTTCATTATAGGTGGCGCTATACAGTTCTTTGCGAAATACACGTTACGTGAACTGTCTTGCTGTGCTGATCTCTGAGCTAAAAACCTTTCTCTGCACGGCCTCTCTCTCTCTCTCTCTCTCTCTCTCTCTCTCTCTCTCTCTCTCTCTCTCCCCTCTCTCTCTCTCTCTCTCTCTCCCCTCTCTCTTTCTCTCTCTCTCTCTCTCTCTCTATCCTCTCTCTCACTCTCTCTCTCTCTCTCTCTCTCTCTAAAGACATTTTACCAATACATTTTTCGATATATATTCATGAAATAGATATAAAAAGTAATGCTTTAATTGTAATAAAGAGCAATTAATGTCTTTAAAAAACGATGTATTTCTTGGAGTAGGGGCTTATACAAACAGTCGATGAAATAATAAGTCATGACTACAACATCATGTTGTATGTATGCAATTCGCATTCTGAATATTGATATATGACAAGTGAATGCAATCATAATTATGTAACATGAGAAAGTTGAGTTCTGGGAAGAGGTGAAAAATAATTTGTGAGCGTTATCTTTGTGTTATGCAAGCGTGGAATAACATCAGATGAAAAATGTTCCCTGAAAAGCATGGCTCTTCAAATGCCTTAATATCCTAAATAAAGCATGTATTATGTATAAAATCAATAAAAATCGGAACGGATTCTTATGCCACATGTCCCATACACATCTTGAGTGCTTGTAACTTTACCAAGACTAGGCCAAATTTCTTTTCATTTTAATGATTCCAGAACCTTGCAGTAGGCCTGCCGCCTACAAACCAATACTTATATGCTAGATGATCAATCTTTTCTGATCGATTCCACAACGTTTATTTCACAATGCAATCCCTTGACAAGAACTCAACTTTATCTTTAACAAAGATGTTTGCATTAAATGTGATTACATTAATACGAAAATGGTATATTACAATGTATTTTCAAATCGCTAAAGAGGCCCATCTGTTTGATGGTGAAAATTAGTTCTTCTTAATTCACAATAAGCAGGAGAAGTTTTTTTTTTCAACGTATTTACAAGCTTCAAAATTACCGCGATCAGCAGTAACGTCGCAGAGGCATGCGTTGTATATAAACATCTTGGTTATTACAATACACCACATAATTATCTAACTTTCAGATTAATATACTTCCACCCTTGCATTTATCACTACTTAATGAAAGAAAAACTTGAGTTCTGGTAAATATAGAAAATGAAGTCTCACAGAATCCAACGAAACGTACACTGAATATTAAAGATTACAAATAAACGACATGTACCAAACAATTTTGGTAGAAAACATGTATAGCGGCCGAGTAATGAGCCCCCCCCCCCCCCTCCTGTGGATCCGTGCCTGTATATAACCATCTTAGAAAACTAACCAACCTATTACAATTCACCATTAATAACATAATTATCTAACTTTCAGATTAATATACTTCCACCCTTGCATTTATCACTACCTAGTTGAAGAAAAACTTCTGGTAAATATAGAAAATAAATTCTCCCAGAATCCAACGAAACGTACACTGAATATTCAATATTACACATAAATGACATGTACCAAGCAATAGTGGTAGAAAATGTATAGTGGCTGAATAATGAGCATAGAAAGATAAGGAAATCCGGGTATTAAAAAGTAGGCCCAAAACCACGAGGTCACTATATATGCAAATGGAGGTTGTGTTTTTTTAAATCAAAGATGGCGCCCAGTACTTTTTTGTGCGGACTTTTATTTCACTGATTCAAACAACCAATCTACTGCAGGATAAAAACGCCAGGATAAGCCATATCATTTTTTTGTCTCAAAACACGATTCCCATACCAGCAGGGGCAAGGGGCGTCTTTCAAAGCGAGGGGGGCACCCAAAAAGGGCAATTTCTGGAGAAAAGTAGGGGCACCTTCAAAGCGAGAATATACAATTTTTAGACATTGGTAGGCCCTTATACCCCTACATTGTGATGAGATTATCAGTGATGATTTCACCGTTTTTTTCTCTCTCTTTACATGATCCAAGATACTTATTTATTTGCGAGCGAGTAACTATTTTAAGATTTGTGAGGTTGCCGTGCTAAAAATTACATCTTATAAAGAGGAAAACAATCCTAATCATGAGATATAGAAAGATCTTATTATGTTAACTCAAAATGCGAGCGAGCGTAACGAGCAAGCTTATGGGTGAAATCGAAGAAAAAGTTGCTCTTAGTCGCTTTAAATTAGATGCACATTTTATGGGGAAAGAAAAAGGGGACACATGTCCAAAGTTTAAAGGACAATCATTAGAAAAGAAAAAGAGGACATGTCAAAGTAAAAATCGGATTTATCAGAGGTAAAAATGAGACACTACTCGCACCTCATGAGGTGGGAGAAGAAAAAAAAAGGAACTTATAACGAAGGAAAAGGGGCGATTATCAAAAGGAACATGGCACTAATAAAAAGGAAAGGATAGGGGCATGTGTCAAAATAAAAGGGGCACTTATCAGAGATGAAAAAGGGCACTTATTACAAAGTTAAAGATGACACGTCTCACATTTTTGATAAGGGCAATCGCCGGAGATAAAGAGGCACTTTAAACTGTCAAAATAAAAGGGACATCTCTCAGATTTGAATAAAGGCAATTATAAGAGGTGAAGGGGCAATCACCTAAGATTAATGGGGGCCCTTGTGAAAATGAAAAGGGGCACGTATTACAAAGAAAATTGTGCACCTATGAGATTGTAATAGAAGCATTTATCAGACGTTGAAAAAGGGGCATTTATGAGAAAGGGAAGTGGCTCTAATTAAAAAAGAAAAGGGGCATTTATCAGAAGGACAAAGGGCACTTATCATAAAGACGAGGGGACATGTTTCAAAATAAAAGAGGGCACCTATGAGAGGTGTAGAGGGGCACTCATCAAAGATGACAAGGGGCACTTTTCAGAAGTAAAAAGGGGCACCTTTCCTATGTAAAAGGGATTACTTCAGGAAACTTGAAAAAGTGTGTGGGGGGGGGGGGGGGGGGCAATACTCCACCTCCTCTGAATACCAGAGCTCAATATAGCTTTATAGATGCATCTTAACGACTTCCCGCTTGCGGCGGGTATTTTGGTAAGAAGAAGATCTTCTTTCCTATCCCTTGCTTGATAATCTGTGGGGTCTGCAGGGTTAGCTGGCGTCGGCGCTGGTAGAGCATATATCCCTCCTGGCGCTTCACTCTGTCAGTTACCTGAATGCATGGATGATTATGAGAAGAAAACTATAATGAAACCTGTCTGTAAAGAACACACAAGGGTGACAAGAAAAGTGGTATTTACGGACAGGTGGTCTTTATGATCAGGTTCCTTTAGTACATGTTTTAATGAGAAACCATTTTCAAGGGTAACAAAAATACGGTCTTTGTAGACAGGTGGTTTCTCTATACAGGTGGTCACTAAAGCAGATTTGACTGAATATCAAATAGCTCTTATAGATGCAAAGGTTTGATTGGGTGTCGTATCACAAGAGAGAAATGTGGAATGGAGGCGGATCTGTACACAATAACCCCACCCCACGCACTTTAAAGGAAGAAACAAGGGGAAGAGAGGAAGGAGGAAAAGGAGAAGGAAAAGAAGAAGAAGGAGAAGAAGAAGAAGAAGAAGAAGAAGAAGAAGAAGAAGAAGAAGAAGAAGAAGAAGTAGAAGAAGAAGAAGAATAAGGAGAAGAAATTGATGAAGAAGAAGAAGAAGAAGACAGGGAAGAAGAAGAAGGGAAAGAAGGGAAAGAAGGAGAAGATCGAAAAAGACGATGATGATGACGAAAAAGAAGAAGTAAACGATAGCGTGAAGGAGGAAAAAATAGAACAAAAAAGAAACATTGGCTTAAAACCATTCTTCTCTTTTTATTAAGCCTCTTCAGCACCGATGCTGTTCTTCCTGATGTCCCTGCGGCTGTTATTACCCCAGCATCTGCCAGCCTAGGTCTATACACTTGTGGAGATTGGCAAATGTGGAGTAATGCTTTGCCAAAAGACGTATTCGAACCATTAACCCTTGGATCGAGAGTCCAGCGAATGAACCACGACACCTCCTCTGAATGGGCAACAAAATGATTTGGGGAGGGGGAGGGCATCGGGGATGTTTGGAACGAACAAAAAATCGAATGAATTCATTATTCATTTATTCTCGATGGAAAATTAGCTACTCCACGTACTACTCATCTAAAATTAACTCAAAACGAAAATGATGTACTAAAAGAAGTGTAACCTTTGTCATGATGTCATCGAGATGGTGGTCGTGGGCACTGGCGATCAGCTCTTCACAGAGAGCCTGAATGAACCAAGATCCGTTCTGTTTGTGCCGTAGTGAGAAATAGCCTGTCAATGAGAGTACAATCATCGTAAATGTACAGCAATTTCTTCAATTTACTGCTCGTTACCTCTTCCCTTTCATGACCTTCAGCCCCCCCCTCTCCTTCTATCTTTCTCTCTCTTTCTCTCTCTCTCTCTCTCTCTCTATATATATATATATCTCTCTCTGTTCTCCACTCTCTTTGTTTTTCTTTCTCTCTCTCTCCACTCTCTTTGTTTCTCACTCTCTCTCTCTCTCTCTCTCTCTCTTCCTATCCCTCTCTCTCTCTCCCTTTGTCTCCCCTCTCTCTCTTTGCCCCCCCCTCTCTCTCTTTTATCCTCATCCCTCTCTTTTTCCTTATCCCTCTCTCTCCCTCTCTTCCTCGCCTCCCTCGCCCATATCTCTTCCTACATCTCTCTCTCCCTCTCTCTCTGTCCCTTCCTTCTCTCTCTCTCCCTCTCTCACTCTCACCCCCTCCCCCCCCCCCCATCATCATTTCTCCCCATACCTTCCGACGTGGATTGAGCAATGTACATATCAGCATTGTCCGGTACACTGCAGTCAGTTTCCACTTCTCCTCCTCCTCCTCCTCCAACTCTACCAGGTGATGTCAAACATGCTTCATCTTCTGTTACCACGGTAGCCCCTCCATCCCTTGCTACCCCGTCAGTCCCGACAAAGTCTGCACATATTTCATTATCCACTGCGGAAGTGGAGAGAGATGGAGCACTCGGCGTTATTTTTTCTGAAAACAGTAAGAAGAAAAAAAAAATTCAACTTCTTGGCAAACAACTCTTTAACCTCTGCGTTTGATGTCATCGGTGAACGTTGTATTCGAGTGGTGCAGTCAGTGGAAGTGATAAATACACAAAATACTGTGTGTGCATGTGAACGATTTGACCGTGCCTTTTTTTTAATAATTTGAAACATTTTGAAAAACAGCCTTGCGGCTGACGGCAGGTTTTTTTTTACCGTATTGAAATAAAATAAAACAAACCTCCACGGCAAGCCTGGAAGATCATGATCTTTGGTTTCCCAATCAGGGCGGGGCAGTTGTTCCCAGAGAACATATCCTTGATTTCCTCAACGGTCACAACCACCTCGTCGGTACCTTGGATACCTTCCTTCTTTCCGTGACTCATGAAGACTAGGACCACCGAAGTATGAGAGGGTAAGATCTTCCGGTTTAAGCTCTTCAACTTCTGTCTGATGCCCTATAGAGTGAGAAATGGATAAGAGATTAAGAGGGAACAATGAAAATGCTTTGAGAATACACCGAAATGGCTCTGTGTGTGTGCGTGTGTGTGTGTTTGTGTGTTTGTGTGTGCGTTTCGGTGTGGGTGCGGATGTGTGAGTGTGCGGGTGCAGGGTGTGTTTGTGTACAGGGATAGCAGGTACGATGTCTCTGTGCGTGTGTGTGTGCCTGCAGTGTGTGTGTGTGTGTGTGTGCGTGTGCGTGTGTGTGTGCGTGTGTGTGTGTGGATGTGGATGTGTGGGGTGCGTGTCGGTGTGTGTTTGTACACTGGAATAGCAGCTACAGCCTCCGAGACTGATGGTCCGAGAGGCCGACAGCTCTTTCTTAATTGTGCCTTCTGACAAATTTTGTGGTATTTTTAGGTAATAATTATGTCTGTAAAGCGCCTGGACACATCGTCGGTGTATCTATATATATAAGCACGGTTTATTATTATTGTTATTATTCTGTATAGGTATATAAAAAATTCTTACCTGAGCAGTGAGATTTTGAGCTTCGTCTGCCGTATAGCCAATCTCGGTGAAGACATGTTTCACATTGGCTAAGTCAACATCAGACCCTGTTCTTTCAGTCGTTCGATCGGGACCAAAACGGTAGTTGTTCAAGATGAAGACCAGACCCTTATTGCGTTGATCCATCGGGTAACACTGAAAGAAATAATAGTTATAATATTCGTTACAATTATCATCTTTCTTTGTCGGAATCTTTCAGGAGAGGCAAACTTCCCCCACTTGCCAAAATACGCTAGTGAACAAGGAGCGAAACAATTTTTTTAATTAAAAAAAAAAAAAAAAATTGGTTAAATAAATGTATCAATGTACAGTATTATACATTTACTATTTTTTGTTTCTTTTTCCGGGGGGGGGGGGCTTTCTGCCAGCTTCGTTAGCAAGTTTATTAATTGAATGAATAAACACCCAACCCTCCCCTCCAAAGCATCCGACTCCTCCCCCCTCCCTCCTCCAGGAAAAGAACCAATTCTATAGTGGACTAGGACTAACCTCTTCCCGGTTGAGTTGTTGATCGGTTGGAAGAGCTGGGTAGATGTGCATGTCTTTATACAACCCATCAACATCTGGAGGAATATCTGTATGAAAAGGGAGAGAGAGATTGTATATTTTTGAATGTCAATAAAAGAGGAAATTTCAAAATAGGTGGAAACCGGAAAATGTTGGACCTGTGCTTTCACGATGAGACCGATGAAATAATTAATCAAATATTGAATAAGAAATTAAAGAACATTACTCAAATCAGGAAAACAAGATGCAAGTTTCAAAGTACGAATTCGACTTAATTTATCTCATACCAGTAGGCATTTGTTTTTAAATACGTTAATGGTACCTCATAATATTAGTATGATGTCGTATTAATACCATTAAGATAGCAATGCAAATAAGGGCCCGTCTTATAAAGAGTTGCGATTGATCCGAATCGATCGCAAGTCCTCCGATCGATCGTAAGTTTGCAGTCTCCTATCTCGTATGTACTTAGTTGCGATTGCTATCAATCGCAAATAAGGTGCGATTAATCGCAACTGTTTATAAGACGGGGCCCCGGAAGAAATCGCTACATACCAACAATATCGTCTTCCACTGTGTTTTCATCAAGAACACGGTACTGTAAGAAATTGAAAAGTGTATTAGTTGAGAAACTTTTACTATATACTTCTTAGAAATGCAAATATAACATTGACAAAATCGTGAGTCGAACAAGAATGATTGAAATAAATGAATACACAGATTTTTTAGAAAGTAAATCAAACCAAAAGTTTCAAACTCAAAGGTATCAGAAAGAATTTAAATTCATTGAGCCAATTTTGGCTAATTCTAAAGGGAAAAATGAGTCTCATTCCCATTTTTTTATGCCGGTATTTTTTCAGAAAATAAATCAAACTACTGATATTGGTACACCCGGCTTAATTTCTTCAAAGGTATACTGGTTAGGGTTGGGATTAAAATTGGTTTTGAGGTAAGGTTTATGGTTAGAGTTAGGTATACATGTAGTTAGATCTAGTGTTTGGTCAAGGGCTGAAGTTAAGAATTTGATTACTTTAGTTATTGTGTAGAATTAATAAAATAAATAAAAACATAAACAAACATTCTCTCTGTCTCTGTCTCTCTCTCTCTCTCTCTCTCTGTATATGTCTCTTTCTGTCTCTCTCTGTCTCTCCATATATATAAAGGCCTTTATACGAATACCTGTTGTTTGTCATGTCCATGACGTAATTTATAAATGATGTAAATTACTGGCAGAAGAAGTAGGGGAACGCCTAAGAAGCCAATAAATCCAAACTTCCTGAATGCTGTAAAATAAAAAATAACAATTATTATCTAATGACTGATAGCTATGCATATTTTACTATCGATAATGATGTTAAAGGCAGTGTATTATACTGACACTACTGAAGGTTTACGTATACAGAATCAAAGCGGTATACGGTATAATATCACACACAAAACAAGTATTAAGATAAGGAATTTGGGCTAAATACGAAAAAGTTTCAAAGAGCGCCAGTTTGGAGTTGTGAGACGCTCACGCGGTCATAGTTTAAATCACAAAGCTAACAAAATCCCTCCCGTGTGCCATCTCTACGAGAGGGAGTCATTTGGAGATCCATGACATGACTGACCAATCAGGAGCGACTTCCGCTGTCTCGACTCCTTCCATGCGCCTGTGGAGCTTTGACACGTCCACGCGGTTATAGGTAAAATCATGAAGCTAAACAAAATCCCTCTCGTGTACCATCTAGAGCCATTTAGAGCTCTATGAAATAACTGACCAATTAGGAGCGACTTCCGCTGTCTCAACTCCTTCCATACACAAACTATGATTTAGCTGTGGGACTTACTACGTGATGTTTGAGGAAGAGCAGAAGTAGAAGGCACTGTCTTCGGAGTGGAATGACTCGGTGGTGTCGGACTCCTTGGTGTGGTAGGACCAGGACTTATCTCTGTGGTAGGGTTGTCTTTGGTGGTAGGACCCTCGGTGGTCCAAGAACCCTTCTTTGTCGATGAACCCTCCGTTGTCAACGGATCCTTAGTCGCTGGAGGACCTTGCGCTGTCGTCGGATTTCCCGTTGTGAGAGCATTCTCCGTTGTGGAAGAATTCATCGTCTTTGTGGAAGGACTGTTCTTTGTTGTCGAGGGTGGTGAAGTAGTCGTATCAGGCACATGCTTTGTCGAAGATGCTGTTATAGAAGGAGTGGTGATGGGTGGGGTCGGTTGTTCCTTTGCTGTGTAATAACATACTCAAAGACAATTAAATTACTAACAAAAAAATGAAATGAATCAATGTGACCTTCGGCTTATCGCGTCGTTTATGTTTGTAAAACCAAAGTCTAGAAAAAGTAAAAAATATTGTATTGTATTGTATTTATTTTCCGTCATTAAACAAAAACAAATATATATATATATATATTTACATTCATAAAGACACACTTGTCTTATAAAAAAGGAAGACGGAGGGATGGCCCTATTCAGCGTTGTTAGCATAACAATGCTGTTTTACAGAGGGGTATTGACTAGCCTTGAACTATCAAGTAATCCATCACTGGGAATGTAAGATATCAGACTTTCATCCCCAGTGATGGTTTAACTAACAAATTATAATTCGCAGAAAACAATAATGATAACGATAATAATATAAGATTTGTGAGGCGCTGAATCCACTTTAAATCAAAATATGTCGAAAGACTCACAGTTAGAAAAGAAGATATCACATAAAAGCACTTTTCCACAAGAGTAAAACATGAATGGGATAAATATGAAATTCTCATGTGGTGAAATTCATTGATCAGCTTTGTCTTGATGAAAGGCTCAAATAAACAACATCAAGAAACCAAACATTTTCGTATTTCATCAGAAGACATTGGTTTAAATATAGACTGCGTGAATTAAAGTTTGCTTTTTGGTTTGATGGTTTATTCCACCTGGCTGCTATATATTGAGCCTATTATATGCATGCTTGTAAGAATCCAGGGGACCTACGGTTTCAGGTCCTCTCCGGCGAAGGGATTTGGTAAATGGGCATTAGTGCCTTCTCAAAGAGCATTAGACTATTCTCTTGGTTAAAAAAAAAAATCTGGATCCTCCAAGCTACTAGACCATTGCTCTATAACAGGCCCTGTATAGGCCCTGTGTTTTTCGGCTTACTTCGAATCATCGGGTCACCGCGTCGAGTCGAGTTACCCAACCTTTTGTAAGAACATGCCCGTTTGTATTCACAAAATGTCAAGGCTGGTAATGTGTGTGGAATGAACCCCTCTCATCTACAAAATAATAGTCATGTCCACTTTACCCGAAACTAAGCCTACGGCAAATCTAGGAAGGGTCGCGTCCTCAACGCGCATCCTCCATGATTTTCCGCTCGCGTTTCACGAAAGGTCGTCTGACCCGACCACCCGACCGAGCGCGATGATCCGATGATTCGAAGTAAGCCGTAACAAGCCGGACAAGCTTGTAAACCTACCTCGACAACGAGGGAAGATATCGGAGAGAGTCGTATTTGGCTTGCATTTAATGGTAGGATTTCCAACCAGGGTATAGCTAGCATCACTGCAGGCAAACTCACATACGGTATCACACTTGATGCCTTCTCCCGGAGGACAACTGCCTTGGATGAGTACGAGTGGTGATGAATAAGCTGGCACATAACAGGAAGTGGACTCTGAAGAGGATCAGGAAAAAAGAACTAGAGCTCATCAAATTATACGTTCTTTGTCGTTTTATAATCATATGATGGGGGTTGGATATCCGGACACTTAAAGGCATTGTTTAACAATGTTTCCAGTTGAGGTGCATGGCCCTATGTGTGATCAGTGTCGGTGATCTAGTGTAATATTGAAGCCTTAAAACAACTTGCGCTTCGGAAGGATCATGAAGTGCCTCGAAATGGTAAAAATCTTTGGGTGACCGGTTTTAATACCATAATAATTTTTTCCAACAGACTGTAGCATTATAAAAACCGTTGAGAAAATGTTTTTTGAAATTTCGAATTCCAATCATAAATATCTTGATAATCAGACAGGCGATCGGCTTGTAAAAGTCACGGGATTCCTGACTGACCTAAAGTTTTATGATTATGATTGCAGCAAGAGCTAAATCCAGTATTTTGTTTAGAATCTGAAGAAAAAAGATACCCAATCCCTTTAACAAACATAAAAACTAATCTTTTACCTTTGGAATTAAGGGAAAATACTCATCCAATAGCTCTAGTCTAACCATCATGAATGTTTGTCCTTTATGATATTGTCCAACTTTGTTTTAAAGAAGATTTATTTATTTATGTCACATTGCTTGTAACCTTCTCTTAATCAACTGCCCGGATACACAACCTTTCCGGACACTCAACGTTTGGGTATACTATACATCATATTAAAACGATCGAATGTGTTTTGTTTTAATATATTTCACGTTTTACATACCATCTCATTCAGAGTATATTTTACTGCAGTTTTGCTCCCTTTTAACCCCATTTATCATACTTACATCATGCTTGTATTTAATTGTTTGTATTGTTTTAAATCATTAGTATTTGTATTTCATATTTAATTAAATGAAGACATTTATGTTCACCCAATAGTCTGTAATTATATATATGCTAGTTTATGTCAAATAATGTTATTTTCTTACTACAATAAAAGATCGCAATTATTAAACTATTATAATTGTGTACATAAGTTTATATCATTTATATTATATCTGATTTTGTCATCATTGTATACGATATGTATTTCTGTTAATTCGTGCATAATTAAACCTTTAGATTAATCATGTAATTTATTGTATAATTGATTGTTGTAAAGCGCATAGAGAATTTATTATTATGCGCTATATAAAAATGACTTTATTATTATTATTATTATTATTATTAATTTGTTTCACAGCTCCACTGTAACGTTTTCTTTTTTACAAGAAAGAAATGGGATTTTTACCTGTCATGTGCCCTGTAGATATGAGCCAGTCAATCAATACTTTGGTTGCGTCCCGTAGAGCATCTTCCCTCGTAAATCCATCTCGCACCATGACTTTCGTTCCACTCTTTACATCAGTCACGACAGCATCATAACAATAGGGCTCCACCCAAACTTTATATACCCGCTTTTGTGTCACGTTCGTGAGACTGCGACACGATACTCGGGCCTGAAGATTGAGAAAAACAAAAGCCTCTATATAAAGCTACGGTCACAAATGCCATTACTTACTGCTACGAACGCCGTACGAACGAACGATGGAAATTCGGGGAGACAATGAAAAAACAGGGATATTCGTACGAAATTATCGTTCGTAGAACCTTTGTGACCGTATAGCATTAGTCAAGCATTGGTATTGGACTGACCTACAGATAGCATCCAACTTCTGTTTAAAACAATCGCAACTGCACTGAGCAATCAACAAGATTTGTTATTTTTTAGAATTTTTATTTAATAAAGCGTCAATAAAATATTAAAAAAATATGTATCAAATTGAAAGAAAAGTTATACTCTATTAACATCAATAAAGTCAACATTTTGAACTTTCACGCTTAATGGGCAGATTCATTTAACTGGTAGAAGGTCGGATACTTTAAAAAAAAAAAGATCATGTAGCCATTCAAATGTCATTGAACATGTGCATCTGTAAGATAATCTTGCCCACCAACAAGAATAAATGAGAAACAATAAGGGGGATTGAGCTCCGGATTCAAACTGAAGTCTTAGACAAGCACGGTCCAGAAGCCTATCCCATTCGTGTTTCTCGTGATTTTTGTTCATTAATTTAATATGACTTTGCAAGATGGGAATGCTCATCAACATTTGAATGGCCGCGCAGAGACTCAGAGACTAATTTATTAAACGGCTATGCTAACTAATTCGCAAATGGTGTGATTCAAATCGCATATCATCTTACGGAGGGTTAGATTGTCTTTATTTTCATGACAGGTTTATATCAAATATTGATTTGTAAAATCTTAATCATAAATAGCGTTCACGTTTTTATTCTTATTGTTCATTTACGGACGATAAAACATTGAAACTGAAAAAAAACCTACCCCCCCCCGGATTTATTTGAATTTGCTATACCTAATCATGGCGTATGTTCTTTTGTTTTTTGATTGCCCAACAAAGCAGTAGTCGCCATATTAGGGACTTTTAGATTGAGTGGACGAGAACACGACGAACGCCGACTGATTATGCGTGTCAACGTACACTGCCCATGTTGACTACGATTAGAAATCTTTTAGATTGCACTCGACGATATACATGCATGCAGGAAGTAACACTATGAACATCACGGACAAAGAGAGAGGACAAAATATACAGTTCCTCATTCTACTCTCAACAAAAGAACATCCCTTCACTGCTATCATGTAAATATGCATTCGACACCTGTTCTACACATTTTTACATAATAGCAGGGAAGGGATGTTCCTTTGTCTACCTGAGAACTGTATATTTTATGCGCACGCGGCATACTAGTACCTTGAGCATGTAAAGGCGCTATATAAATACCAATATGTATGTATGTATGTATTTTTTTTTAGCAGATGTTTCTGCATTTATTGATAAACAAATATAAAACATTCAAATAACAATAATAGTATATAATATAATTGATTTACATCAAGAGTGACAACTTAATACACACAAAATAAAAAAAAATAAAAAAAATACATAATTGAAAGCTTGAAAGTATGGAGGTAAGTAAAAATAATCAAGATAAATGCAGAGGCCAACTATCATAAGCAAAGAAGCTTGAGGCGATAGCAGCAGTATAAGATTTAGGAAAGTCAAGGTTGACGCATTTTCGATCGCCGACTGAGACGACGTAACGCACGTGCAGTGCCTTAAAATGACGTCACACGTTGCAGTCAAAGCTGTCGACGTGCAAATCTAAAAGTGCCTATTGTGGCAAACTCGAACCGGGTCGGCCAAACTCTCCTAATCAATGGTACTACCTCCAATCAGAAAATTGCCTCCAATATGCCTGAGTAAGCATGCAGTCAGGCAAATTTAAAGTTTGGCACAGTATATCACCGTTTGAAATGTTATTATTTATGACTTCCTCACTTCAATTAGCAATCAAAATGACACATGGTGGCAGCGATGAACCATTGAATAGTATGTTGTAAATAGATATAAGGCCATTACAAACAATAAACATGTTTAGCGTCCCCGCCCGCTTCCTTTTGGGGGCCGCCTCCTATTTTTTTTTTCTTTTTTTTTTAAAATTCTTTAATTTTTTTTTAAATAATTTTTTTTTTTTTTTTTTTTTTGAAGAAAAAAAAACATGAAAAACACTGCTAAAATGGATCTATTTCTGATTTCAAAAAAAAAAAAAAAAAAAATTGGCGGCGGCCATCTTGAAAAATAGCCCGACTGTCAGGGAAAATGTACCGAGCGGCCATTTTGAGCGGCCATTTTGAAAGAAAAAAAAAGGGCCTCCTCCTTCCTATTTTTCGAAAAAACAGGACGCTAAACATGTTTTTTTTTCATTCGGCCTAATAATATAGTGATTAAATTTAATATTACCGAACCCGTCTCCACATCCAAAGCAACGCACCGAGGAAACTTGCAACTATCCCACATTTTGTCTGCCTCTGTGTATGACAGAAGTGATAGAAATAAATAGAAGGGCGTTGCTTTTAATGTCATTACTTTACAATCACTTAGATCTCCATCCATCTCCTTGTGCTGGTCTCTGCTGCCCATATTTTAGTTAAAGGTTGGTTGAAATTCTAATATAAGTTGATTCCTGTTGATGTGAGTGGCTGCATACAATTAGTATATGATTATTCAAACATCTAAATATATTTCATAGATTTTTAAACATTTTTTTAAAATAATTTTCTCAGACCTGCTAAGCTCCACCCTAAAAATGCTCCAGATCTCATTCCCATTATGACATCATCTGTCAATCATTAGTGAGCTAACAAGAGACAGTAGGCCTACCTATGTAGCTTCATCAGAGCTGACCACCTGTTTACAATAGGCCATACAATACCAACATTGGAGTTGCTATATGAGACGTGCTGCAGCATCGCCAGGAAAAGAAAGGTAATGTGGTATTGTATAGAATGCAATTCTTTTGTGAGCATGTGCTGAGCTGGGGGAAGTTACATACCAATGTCTCTTGTTAGCTCACTAATGATTGACAGATGACAATCATTAGGGAAATCAGGGACGTGATAGAGAAGGAATGGAATCAAGCCGCTCTCCTTTGACCCCATGCTCCAAGCCGCCGAAAAGTTATGCGCTAATCTGCAACTGTTGACCAGGTGGTGAGATAAAAGGATTTAGATTTAGAATTCCTACATCAGAAAATGGTATCACTGCAACTGTTTGCTGTCCCTTCCAATGATTTCTCATCCATTGTTGAATGTGTAAAGAGTAGAACAAGCGAACACAAACTTGTGTACTTTCATCCTTTTTTAAACTTGAAAATACAAAAAAACACGCGAAAACACGCATTAGCAAACTTAATGTTTTTGAAGATTGTAAATCATGGATCAAACAACGGCCGGGAGATTAAAGCATGCACAAATTAGCGCGTCATCCTAAAATATTGAGTTTTTGACAGGATGTAATTTTTCTTTTACCAACTCTGGCACACAAATTAAAGGAAGGACGGAGTTCTAAATTTGAAAATTTGTTTGATGCACTATTCCCAATAAAATACCCATATAAATTTTTTGATTTACACTGAAATTTTGCCGGTAATTTAATATTTTGTAATAAATGTAAAACTTGGGCTGGCTTCCGAAACTTCAAAGCCAAGTGGAATGTTACACATCAAATTGTTACGCTTTAGAACTTAAGAATGCGTTTGAATAAATTACAAGAGTTGCGCCTCCTTTTCTTTCACCTCCCTGGGGAAATGAAGACCGCACTTAGGAGAAATACAAAAATCATTCAAATTTTTGTACAGGACCAACGGGAGAGTTGTCCTTTAATTTACTATACGTCACAATCCAATGACCAAATTTGTAATTCAATATTCACATTTATACAACTCACTCCCAGATCTTAATCAAATGATTGGTCATGCGCGGTTACGTGTGATTTATTTACTGAGCCTATTGCACTCGTTTTCATGAACAGGAGTGCAATATTTTCCAGTACTATTGAACTCGTTTTCAGAGCGCGCAGCAGTGCGTGTAGAGGTTATAGCGCTTAATGCTGCGTGTACATGGGCTTATTCTTGCGCAGCACTATGCGTTAATGGGTGTAGATGTAAGTGCGCTTGCTATATCTATACTTACGTGTGCGCACTAAATTGAGATTTATGATTTGTCATATACTGTCATGAAACAATCTTGAATTGATTCTTTTTACATCAAATAACAAGGATCTAGGAGTTTCGTTGTATAAAACAAATGATGCATGTATTCATTCGTTTATTATACGATCTATCCGCCCTCGTTGATGATGTGTGTATCTATCGCACTCGGCCTAACGGCTTCGTGCGGATAGATCGTATAATGAACTCATGCGCATGCATCATTTTGTATATTATACAACTCACTCCCAGATCCTAATCAATGATTGGTCATGCGCGGTCACGTGTGATTCATTTACTGAGCCTATTGCACTCGTTTTCATGAAAAGGAGTGCAATATTTTCCAGTACTATTGAACTCGTTTTCAGAGCGCAACTAATTAGTGCGCGCGTAGAGGTAAGAGCGCGTAATAATGCGTGAGCATGAGCCTATTCTTGCGCAGCACTGCACTGAACTCCCGCCCCCCCCCCCCCACTCCGAGAACGGACGGACCCCATGCGTGTTGCCAAAATGTCCTTTTCGTAACAAAAGAAAAAGGTCGACCCGTATTGACTTTACACACCGGACTTTTGCTGAAAAGGGGGGGGGGGGGGGTGCTGAAAAAGACTCGTATACAAAAGAAAAAGGTCGTGCCGTATTGACTTTACACACCGGACTTTTGCTGAAAAGGGCGGGCGGTTGGAACACGCATATGCGTACCCTAAATAACACTGAGTGGGGGGGGGGGGCGGGACTGAACTATGCGTAAATTGGTATAGAGGTGAGTGCGCTTGCTATATCTATAGCTATGTGTGCTCACTAAATGAAGCCTTATTAAACTTAAGAAACAATCTTGAATGAATTATTTTTACATCAAATAACAAGGATCGAGGAGTTTCGTTGTATAAAACAAATGATGCATGTTTTCATTCGTTCATTACACGATCTATTCGCCCTCGTTGATGCTGTGTGTATCTATCGCACTCAGCCTAACGGCTTCGTGCCACAGATACACACAGCCTCAACTCGAGTGCAGATAGGTCGTACAATGAACTCAAGCGCATGCATCATTTGTTTAATATTTAATGATCTTACATTCCAAAAATTCGTTACTATTATTGTTGGCCCGATTTATTTCGAACGTTCTACTTTCTGTTTCTGTTTCTTTGTTACTTTCATGAAAATGAATTTCATACAAAGTTTGTATTGTCCTTTAGGCGTTTGTTCAATTTCGGGGTTTTACCATTAGTAGGGATTTTTAGATTTACACGACGAGAGCGTGGACTGCCGCGTGTGACATTGTGTTAAGGCACTGGGCCGTGCCCGGCAATGCCTTATTAAAAAGGACGTCACATTACCTTAAAGGCCCACTGCACTACTTGCAGCTACTTGCGCCCTCTATATAACAAACAATGCCTAATCGGTGACCATTGCTCCCCCATGATCCTCTTTTTCTTATGTTAACTGACAGCTGAGTTGATGAGATAACCCCCTGTCCAGTGACCTTGCAGGGCAGTCTAATTCCTCCTATAAACTACGGCAGATAAGCTTTAAAAGGATGTCACACGTGGCGGTCCACGTTCTCGTCGTGTAAATATAAAAGTCCCTATTATTAGGCATGTTCATGACGTGTCCGTTGTCGTAGTACCTGATTGAAATTTGCATCCCCATTGGTACCAGGTTCCACCAACGAGGACACATATTTTGCATTCAGTATTTTCTTTTAAAACTCTTACATCTATCATAACTATACATCAATTTATGCTCTAGCTGTAATATTCAATAATTTATATGGTTTTGATATTATTTGTATTTGGCATTTCATATTTATTGTGTTTGTTTCACAACCTTTTTGTAAACAAGCCTAGTTGCTGAACATTTTGTCATTGTTCTTTTTATAAATCGTGTTCTAAATAGATGAATCTATGAAACAATCAACTAAAACTGTAACCAATTAACACGAGGAAACTGAAACATTGACTGAATTCATTGTTTTCCGCCTCTTGTTATGTAAAATTGTTTTGAAAAGCGTTTAAATAGAGCAAATCGAACCTAGCCTACCTTTGTTAAAGTATGTGTTGTCTATAATTGGGAAGCCATTATCCAAGGACGTCTTTGTAATAGCCCGGGTTATAGTGATGTGTGGCACAAGATCACTCTCTATGCTGTCCGCAGGTTTAGGCCTAGCGTGTACACAACCTTGTATAAAGTTATAAAATATGTTTTTGTTAATAAAACAATATTTGGATAGAATATGCTGAGGGGTCACAACCTTAGTCCCAAATTACATAGACGAACGACAGGAGTGGGGAGAGGGCTAGGGGGGCTAGGGGTTGCAGCCCCCGATGATTTATAACCACCATAGCATCGTGGCACCTCTTCTTCTTCTTCTTTCTCCTCCTCCTCCTCCTCCTCCTCCTCCTCCTCCTCCTCTTCTTCTTCTTCTTCCACCTCCTGCCTACCACTTCTTCTTCTCTTTCTTTCTTTCTTTATCTCTTTATTTTGTTCTTGGTATGTTTGTTGTACTTACCAAGCATAGAATTGAGCATCGTTAAGATGAAGGCCACCCGCTTATAGTTCACAGTTGTCATAATCATCTTCATGGCAGAGAGAAAATAAATCAAGTAATAATATAATAATAGCGACATTTTATATCATGCATAATATTACACACCCAACGAGGAAACTCAAGGCCCCTTTAAGTATAAAGGAAAAGTATTATACCTGGCTTTAGCCCAGCTGCCATAAGACCCTTAAATCTTAAAAGCATTCAATGATAAGGCGCTAAAAGCAGTCAAGGAATGGATTCTTTCCAGGTACCCATTTACTACACCTGGGTGGAGGGAGGCAAATGTCCCATCATATCTTGCCCAAGAACATCAGTGCCTTAGTGGAACTAGAGCCGTGAACCACGCATGTGATCCATAGTCCTATCACCTCTACAAATATAGATAGGGGCCTATACATTGAAGCACAAAGCCGTCCTAGGGTTTAAAAAAAAATCTTTTAACTAAAGAGATGTAACAAACTGGCCTACTGGGTGTGTATTTTCGGATGGGCAAATTGTCCACAATACACATCAATATTGATTCAGGATATTCATTTATCATTCATTAATTACTCTCAATGGTTGATTTATTGTTACAAAATGATGCATTGAAAAGGCCCATACAATAACATTTTGTTGTTGTTGTTGGGGGGGGGGGGGGGAGGTAATAAATGAAACGAAATTTCATTTCATTTCTTTATTATGGCCATAGAGGATAATTGTTCATATTTACATTTACAATCTTGCTTTACAGTAATTTCACAGGAAAAACTGAATTGAATACATGTGAATTGTAAACACTTCCTTAATGTTTGTCTGAATTTTGTTCAACCTCGTTTCAGTTTCAGATTCAGACTTCAAGGCCCTGTTTTTATTATACATTTAATATACATGATCATGATGAATATACTTTGTAATACTCTTTCTTCTTCTTATCTTCTTCTTCTACTTCTTCTTCTTCTTCTTCTTCTTCTTCTTCTTCTTCTTCTTCTTCTTCTTTTTCTTCTTCTTCTTCTCTCTCTCTCTTCTTTCATAATATACACACACACTACCTTTTATTTTATTCTTATATTCTCTAATCTGAAGTAGGTATTTTAATTTTTTCTAATTATTCCTTGATATGGTATAACAGTAGGAGTACGGGAACAACAGTGTATACTGAAACATGTCAATAAGGTATTTTGCATAGTTTTCACATTCTCTACCGTTCTTGATTTCGTTCAGAACTCTTCTCTTTACTGTATTTCATTAACAACTCTTATGGAAAGTGGAATAAATGGATTAATGCGGCGACTCGTTCTTGCTTCTTTAAAAAAAATCTTAAAAATGAGTTCTTGCTTTTAGATATCTCAATCTTCGTCCGCTTCTCAGGTGTATGTACTAGTCATAAAGGGGGTGGATTAGATCAGAAATGAGATGAAATGTAATTCAATGAAATGAAATAATAACACTCACCACCCATTCCTAATCTATTTGTTTATATATTAACAAATGTATTCATTTATTCATGATTTCGTTATATATTTGTTTATTCTGTGTTCGTTATACAAGGTAGTATCTTCAGTATATAAAAACTGTTTTGCAAGGCAGCCCTGTATTACATATTACAAACAAATGACAATGGAAAGCAATAAACAAATTAATAAATAGTAAAATATTACAATACATGAAAAAAAGCAAATGCAAAAACATAGACCGATAAGGGGGAAAAAAAGTATTAGACTTTTGATCACCATACATAGTTAAAACATACTTGTATTAATACAGATACAACACCACAACGGGTGAGTAGTTCGTGATCAGTTTACATTCCCCACTCCCTTCCCCATTTGTATATAATTATGTATGACTATAAGTCGGTCCCCCCCCCCTCCCCCACCCTATGCGGCTATGCGCAATCCATTCAGAGTAATTAAGAAACTACTAATTTCGATACTTAAGTTTGTGATATGGTTCGTAGTAGGTCCATAGTGATAATTATATATAGGTACTAAAGTCATTAATTATGATTTATAACTAGCAACGTTGTTTATCATTTTAGTATTTTCTTCCTCTAAAATCGGTACTTGATACTTTTAGCGCCTTTAAATATCCGATATAATATTTGTTAATTTTTTACTTTTGGTTTCGGTTTAGAAAATATTTGTCTTTTTTTCGAATGCAAGAAATTTCCCGAAAAGGGTCATTATCATTGCGATGTTCGTAAACATGTAAATTCGTATATGCAGAAAGTTAGGTGCTACTGTGGTGCTTCTTGTGTATGCGTATATAGATACGGAAATGGGGGTTATACTTAAAGCTTACTTTTCACCTGTTTCACGCACAAAGGGGTAATATTTTGTGGACAATATTCATGAAAGTGTGCAAATAGGGTATCGGTTTAGACTCTGCCAAGTGCCAACGATCATGCCACATGATCGAAGTGACTTGACCGGGAAATTATCATTGTTTTTGGTCAAATAAACATAGCCAAATTTAATACATGTTACATCAGTTTTGGTTTAACTACTATAGACATGGTATTACTTATTAGAAATTCTAATGACTTAAATCTTTGATATTACTACAAATCCAGGTCTTTAAAAAAAAAATTAGACAACCACCTCGTGTACTGTTCCTGTTCTTGACATTTCTATTTGTAGAGAAACAAATTCATTTCATGTACTTTCGGAATAAATTGCAATTGTCTTTTTCCTTTTCTTTCTTTTACAACATTTCTGAATTCTTCAATTTCATGTTTTATTTCCTCTGAATCACAAGTACCAGTTATACAATTCATTGCATGGAGTAAATGGTCTTATTAATTAATTGTTATATAGGTTTCAATCTTATTATTTTCCAGAATGTTAACAATGCATTTTATCTGTATGTATATATCAAGAATCGTAGTAAGACAACATTTTTACCAACAAGTATTATTGCTATGTAAATTTAAAGGGACTTGGTAAAATCGTTCAGATGAGAGAAAGTGGTGCTTATTAGGTCAGTGGCGTACGCAGGATTTTTTTAAAGGGGGGGGGGGGGGTTAAAATTTTGAAATCGGGCCGAAAATTTCGCAACGACTCAGCCAGCCGCTGAATAAGCGGTGGGGGGGGGGGGGCGGGGGAATTGACTGTTAATCACTGTTAGAGGGTGTCGCACAATGAGGCCTCCAAAGAAAACCATCAATAACGTTGTTGTTTGAGAATATTCTCTGGAAAGTACAGTAAAAGGAATACTAACATTTTTTACAAAAATTACACAGTTTTTTCTTCAACCTTCAACAATGTTACCGAATCACATTAAGTTTTACCTTTTTATATAAATGTGCGATTCAGATTTTTGTATTCAGATGTTGTTTAATTAATCTTTTTTTAATTGAAATAAATCCCCCCAAATCGTCATGTCATTACCAGGAAGTAATCATCCGGTTACTGCATAATATGACCAAAATAAATTTAATTTAGAGATCTAGCAGATATCGATGAAATACTGAAAATTCACAAAACTTACCTTATTAATTGGTCTCCAAACGTTCGAAGTGTTTCTCAAATATATAGCCTATATAATATGCATAAGAATATGATAACAAGCTCCTGGGAAAAAAGCAAGCGGAGTGCCGTGTAATGGAAACTGCTACAATATTACGATGAGATTATCATATGCATGAACAGGCATGCAATATGTACATTCGAGCTTTATTCTCTCTTTCTATCTCTCTCTATCTCTCTCTGTCTGTCTGTCTCTCTCTCTGTCTGTCTCTCTATCTCTATCTCTGTCTCTATCTCTATGTCTCTCTCTCTGTCTCTCTCTTCAATCTCTCTCCCTCTCTGTCTCTCTCTGTCTGTCTGTCTCTCTTTCTCCCTCCTCTCTCTCTCTCTCTCTCCCTCTCCGTCTCTTTCAGGTTAGGTCTTTTGATCATGACTAATACTCATATTTGCATTGCTGATCTATTATTGTCACAGAACTTAGGCCTACAGGAGGGAAATCCCTACGCCTTATTGCGAAACCGCTCATTTTCATTTTCTTTTGTGCTTCTTTTGGTCCTTTTATCTCGACCTTGACGTAGGCCTACATTTAGTTTTTTTTGTTATTATATAGAGCTTTAGATAAAAGTTCAAAGTAAAAATATTTTTGGCAAAACAAAGATCAACATTCATCCTTGTTGATTTCGCGTGGTGTGGGTATAAGCCCCGTATAAGGCCTAACAAAAAAAAAACGATGTTGTATTGCCCATTGCGACCAACCGAAAAATCTTGAAATCTACGGTCGGCTTTTTAATTTTTTTTTTTTTTTAAACGTTTTTTAGGAAAAAATGTATAAAAACTGAGAAATATCAGCGCAAAGAGGGAGTTAGAAAAAAAATTTAAAAATTTTTTTAAAAAAAATCCGACCGACGACCCATGTTTTTGGCACCTAAAGGGCAATACAACATGTTTTTGTTAGGCCTTATTGTATTAAAATATACCCGGGGTGGACCGTGTTAGTGAGCAGAGTGCACTCAATGAAAGCTCGGGGACATCAGATCTGGTTTCAAGTCTTTATTGAAGTTTGCATGTATGAAGAAAAGAAACACGTCAAAAACCTACCGGTGGTCACCAACCACCGACATGTCCAGAGCACGCTGGAAACCATCGACTGTAGTAGGTCCATGAGGAAACACACATGTCAAGATGGACTTTTCTCTTGGCCGTTTGTGCTGTTTATACATGCCCGACTTGCACTATAATTAGAGCGTGTACTTACATTGAATCTATGTACCCATATTCCGCAGCAGCAAAGCTACTACAACAAATTCAATTTCAAGTAACTTCTTTTACATGTCTACTACAACTACTACTACTACTACTACTAAAAGGCTATGCGACTTCTGCTACTATACTAATTCTATACTACTACGCCAATTAGTATCCTGCCAGTGTGCTCGTCTGACCGTACTTAAGTGCCTAATACCCTTGAGCTTCCGGGGGTTCCTCCCCTTCGACTCCCCTACCAGGGGCCCTAAGGCGGTACCCTGGATGCTTATCTGACCGTTATAAAATGCCTAAAATCCCTGAATTTCATGGGGCTCAGCCCCCTGGACCCCACGCCAATTAGTGACCTGCCAGTGTCATGAATAAGGTAACATGCTCATCTGACCGTTATTAAATGCCCATACCACCTGATCTTCCACCTGTACTATTCAAGTTCAAGTTCAAGTTTTATTTCCACATCTGATTAAAAAAAAAACACAAGTACAATTTATATGCATATAATGTACATTAACACGTTAAAATGAAACATCTTCAATTTAAATCATAATGTGGTGGGAAAAAACAAAGGCCAATGGCTATTCCCAAAGATCATAAAATTTACAAAAAAAATTCTTAAATTTGTTAAAAACGAGATACAAATACAGAGACTAAAATAACACAAAGCATCAATAAGCAAAACTAAACCGGACACATCAATTACAAAAAGACAAAAAACAGAAGAGGCATTTATGTAAAAAATGATCGTAATTATCGTATATTCGTATATTTAAAGTCTTTGAAAGACGTGCTAGTATATATGCATGTAGCAAAAGGCTAGAATGACTCTTCACCTCTTTCACACCCTCTCATGCATCTTCACAATCATATTCAAATTAACAGTCTGTGTTGGTACACTCTGGTTCACATCGTAGTCAAGTTAAAGCGCTCATTGTCATGTTAAATGTATTTGCAAGAGCGTTATTACAAAGTATAGTTAACAAAGGCTGTTTATACGGCAATACCTGGCTGTTAATTTAAATATGAAAGGGAGAGAGCAATATGTCCCCAGTTAGGCGCTACCAGTTTGTTACGTTTAGGAAAACACCCGGCCCCCCACTCAGTGTTATTTAGGGTACGCATATGCGTGTTCCAACCGACCCCCCCTTTTCAGCAAAAGTCCGGTGTGTAAAGTCAATACGGCTCGACCTTTTTCTTTTGTATACGAGCTTTTTTCCGCACCCCCCCCCCCTTTTCAGCAAAAGTCCGGTGTGTAAAGTCAATACGGCTCGACCTTTTTCTTTTGTTACGAAAAGGACATTTTGGCAACACGCATGCGGTCATTTTGAAACCTGAGTGGGGGGGCCGGGGGAAAACAGCATCAGGAAAAGTGTTAACGCATTCTAGGAAGGATCGGCTCAGCCTTAAACCTTGAGAAAGAAAAAAAAACATTATGAGCAAGTGGGCCATTGTTTTCACGCTCTTCGCCATCAATTGCATCGACCTTGGGATCGTGAAAAGCTTCAGCGTTCTCATGGATGATCTCGTCGTTGATTTGGACAGCGATGTCGGGACGATAGGGACTATCCTCGGGACGTACCATGGATTGGGCTCCATGCTCGGTAAATACAATGCTTTGTTGAAACTTTGGTAGGATGTCTTTGGAAAGAAGCGATGGGCTTTCAAATGAAAAGAGGGTGTGGTGAAATATCTTATTTTATATAATTTTGTAATCATGGAGATAATCACTTCAATTATACTTGACATTACAATAATAATGCGTATTTATTGAATACAACAATCTGTGAAAGATAAGGTCTCTAGAATTGCTTCGAAATATATTTCAGGAGCAGATCCACGATTCTGTTTAAAAAAGGGACATTTTTTTACAAATTGAAAGAGGCACAGAAAATTAAACAGCAGATAAGGATCAAATTCTTCTTAGGTATATCTAAGATGTTTATAAACATATTACACTTTTGATTGTAAACTCAGAAATGATAATTTGTATCAGAACGAAGTTTTCATATTGAAAAGTGGAATGCTGTCAATGAATTTGGAGTAAGTTTTATGACATTTATTTGGATGCTGTTCTTGAAATAGTACTCTGTACATTTAATCGGATTTTCATTCTACGCAATCGGTTTGTAGCAGTAATTAATACGGAACACGGCCATGCTTTTAAGAAACTCAACCGTCATAGCTCAACACGTGAAAAAATGGTTTTGAAATTGAAGATACAGTTCCCCGAGTATTTTCTTTACAACGTGTAATACCCGACTTACGTTACATTTTAGACTTGTTGGGAAAGGTTTTTGAAGGCTCGTAAAATTTAGGGTGCGTTTAATCGACACTTTTTCACCCTAGAATCACGGTTTCTAAAGACGTTTAGTTTAAAACGCAATGCGTTCAAGCGATTTTTTCGTCGGTCGTAAAAATAAACGTGTTTGAAAACACAAACATGAAACGCTGAAAAAGATGCGTTTTGTATCATGATTCTGCAGAATCACGGTCGCTAAAATTCGATTGAACGGACGGAGTTCTCAATCATGATTGTATGACGGAGCCTGTTCCGGTTTGGGCAAAAACCGCGCGCCTGCTTTTCATGCAATTTGCGTTTACTATACCATGCTCTTTACCGTAGCCTGTTCCGTTATGTTATACCTTGTTTTTCTTCTTTCTTTTTCTCTTTCTGTCTATTCTTATGTTATTCTTTGTTTTTTTCCTTCTATCACCTTCTCTTATGTTATTCTTTATTTTTTATAATTCTATCACTTTCTCTTTTGTTATTCTTTGTTTCTTCTTTCTATTCTAAGATTAACATAAGACTTATGTTAATCTTTGTTTTTTCCCTTCACTCACATTCTCTTATGTTATTCTTTGTTTTAAGCATTCTATCACTTTTTTTTTCTGTCTTTCCTTATGTTATTCTTTGTTCCTTCCTTCTATCACCTTCTCTTATGTTATTCTTTGTTTTTATAATTCTATCACTTTCTCTTATGTTATTCTTTGTTTCAATCATTCTATCACTTTCTCTTTCTGTCTTTCCTTATGTTATTCCTTGTTTCTTCCTTCTATCACCTTCTCTTATGTTATTCTTTGTTTTTAATCATTCTATCACTATCTCTTTCTGTCGTTCCTTATGTTATTCTTTGTTTCTTCCTTGTATCACATTCTCTTTTTGTCTTTCATTATGTTATTCTTTGTTTTAATCATTCTATCACTATCTCTTTCTGTCTTTCCTTATGTTATTCTTTGTTTCTTCCTTGTATCACATTCTCTTTTTGTCTTTCATTATGTTATTCTTTGTTTCTTCCTTTAAGTTATTCTTTGTTTTTTCTTTCTATCACCTTTTCTTATGTTATTCTTTGTTTTTAATAATTCTATCACTTTCTCTTTTGTTATTCTTTGTTTCTTCCTTCAATTTTTTATGTTAATCTTTGTTTTTTTTTCCTTCTATCAGCGTTTTTAATGTAATTCGTTGTTTTAAGCATTCTATCACTTTCTTCTTCTGTCTTTCCTTATGTTATTCTTTGTTCCTTCCTTCTATCACCTTCTCTTATGTTATTCTTTCTTTTTATAATTCTATCACTTTCTCTTATGTTATTCTTTATTTTTTTTATAATTCTATCACTTTCTCTTTTGTTATTCTTTGTTTCTTCTTTCTATTCTTATGTTAATCTTTGTTTTTTCCCTTCACTCACATTCTCTTATGTTATTCTTTGTTTTAATCATTCTATCACTTTCTCTTTCTGTCGTTCCTTATGTTATTCTTTGTTTCTTCCTTGTATCACATTCTCTTTTTGTCTTTCATTATGTTATTCTTTGTTTCTTCCTTTAAGTTATTCTTTGTTCCTTCCTTCTATCACCTTCTCTTATGTTATTCTTTCTTTTTATAATTCTATCACTTTCTCTTATGTTATTCTTTATTTTTTTATAATTCTATCACTTTCTCTTTTGTTATTCTTTGTTTCTTCCTTCTATTTTTTATGTTAATCATTGTTTTTTTCCTTCTATCAGTTTTTCAATGTAATTCTTTGTTTTAAGCATTCTTTCACTTTCTTTTTCTGTCTTTCCTTATGTTATTCTTTGTTCCTTCCTTCTATCACCTTCTCTTATGTTATTCTTTGTTTTTATAATTCTATCACTTTCTCTTATGTTATTCTTTGTTTCAATCATTCTATCACTTTCTCTTTCTGTCTTTCCTTATGTTATTTTTTTGTTTCTTCCTTCCATCACCTTCTCATTCTTTGTTTTATTATCGCGATCTATGGCTATGCTCAAAATAGCAGTCGCCAGTCGGCCGTAAACAATTCCAAAAAGCGCGCGCCGAAGTTGACCTATACTTCCTGGGTCAAACTGCGAGTGTGATCCGCAGTGGCTGGGCTCGAAATGAGCTAGAATCAGCGTTGATGAAAAATCGCTTGAACGCTAACCGCAGTGACCTTGTTTTTTGTAACGGCGTTTTGATTTGTGATTCATGTTTGTGATTCTAGCTTCGAAAATTCGATTGAACGCACCCTAAAATCCTAGGGACTATAATGACTTTGACCTTGCAGCCGCCATATTATCAAAAAGTGTAAATGGGTAGTTTTTAATGAGTAAGATGAATGTAAAATGCGACTTACACGTACATGAAACTTGAGACTTTATGAACAAACACTATGAATATAACGGACAAAGAAAGAGGACAAAATATACAGTTCCTCAGATAGACAAATGAACATCCCTTCACTATTATTATGTAAAAATGGGTAAAACAGGTGAATATGCATGTGACACCTGTTCTACATATTTTTTTACATAATATCAGTGAAGGGATGTTCCTTTATCTACCTGAGGAACTGTATATTTTGTCCTCTTTCTTTGTCCGTCATTTTCATAGTGAAAAATACAAACGATCGAAAAACCCAGGACACCCAGCATAAATTTCAGGGACTATAATGCGCCTTGAGGACCTTGCAAGGTCGATACGTGCGCTATAAGAATCCAATATTATTATTATTATTATTAACTACTACTACTACTATGGTCCTCACCCGTTCCTTTTCCTTCTCCTTTTCCTTCTCCTCCTCCTCCTCCTCCGATTAGTCGTACTAGGCTACTAACAACAAACAATCGAAAACCATTAGAAAAGTGTGCATCTATGCACCTAGATGCTTTTTTTTTGGGGGGGGGGGTATTATGCTTTATTCATATTTGGCAACTTCGTGAATTCATGTTACAATTAAATAATACATTCTTCTCCATTTTCCCTGATCTAGCGCCAATTATTACACCTGTGCTTCAATACATGCGAGTGAAATACTTGTTTTTAATCAGCGTAGTGGGCTCTTTTTCTCTCGTTTGCCTATCCCTGTCTTCCAATGCAACAGCCTTTGGCGTGCTGGCTCTACTTGCCGGTAAGTTTTGTTTATGTTTGTTTGTTTTCCTAACTTATTTGTTTAATTCTTTGTCTATCATACATAGTGTATCATTCGTAGTGTAATCAAATATAATGCATAAAATGTCAAAGACACATAAAAGGGGGCTCTCGGGGGGGAATTCGACACCATTCGGGCGTCTACCCAATAACAGGTGTCTTATTTAATGCTTCGCATATATGGTTAAGACACTACCTTACATTTCTCTCACCCGAAGACTCTCCGAGGGACTAGGGGGTGGGGGTATTTCTTGATGGGACTACGGGTTCGCTGTGTGCGAGACTTGTACATCCATTAATGGTATTTTTTTTACCAAGTCTGGTGTCAGCGAATTATGGCCTTCTGTCATGGAAATTGACGACCTTCTCTCTTTAAGTGCCTCGACGCAAATTATTTCATTCACCTATTACGAATGATTGTATTTCAATGCAAATTGCATACAACCCGTTCCATTTTGAAATTAGACTTTTCAAAAGAGTTGTTCAATATTCCAATGGTTTTGTACTCCTAATTCTGCTATTGTATGGAGGGCAATGAACAGAATTCCACGTAGGAAACAGAAAAAAGTTCTTAGATTTAATGCATGTCAAACATGTTTTCTAAAAAAAACGAAGCACCTCAGCGTCAAAACTTTAAACACTGCTCCCATGGGTGTGTTTGCTTAACTCATTAGCCAGAGTTCACAAAAGGAGGTTTGTCGACAAACCTCCTTTGTGAATTCGGGCCATAAGGGTAGCTACAAAGAGCAGTTTTTGTTCCTGTTGTGTTTCTGTCCTGTGTGCAAATGGACACTCAACCCCTATTTCTTTTGACATGGTCATGTATTCCAATAGAGGATGTAGAGCAAAGATCTACCTCATTTGAAATCCAGGGGCTCACCAAACTGTTGGCATCTACTCCGTTTTCACTCTTAATATTCCTCAAATCAATGCTGCCCTAATTCTCTAACAACTCTGTGTTCAGGGTTAGGCTGATAGCTTATACTGTACACATGCGTGACACTCCACGTAGCTTATACTGTACACATGCGTGACACTCCACGTCGTTTTATATAGCAATAAACAAGAAAGTAAGATGAGGGATTGAAAAATTAAAAATAAATTAATCAATTTTTGAAGGAAAGAAACAGTACTCCTCAGTAAACCTGAACTGTTCCAGCAAAAATTGTCTTTTGTTTCTGGCTTTAATTGTTTATTCTTAAGCTTACACTCACTTTTGTCATCTGTGGTCGACTTGACAGTCTGTACTACTTGTTATACTAAAGTAGGTTTGATCATAGGCTGACATGTTTTTGAGCTTGTAAAAAAAAAGGATGCAAAATAGCATGTTTCAGACAATCTAGGCAAATGTGGTAGGGCCCGTGATTATGGCAGAGGCGAATCTTGCAAACAAATGTTAGAGAAAGGAGAAACTTAGCAGCAGTAAACAATGAAACATTAGAGAACAAATGATTGGCAACCTATTAAATGAACCATGTATCGACTATAAAAATGAAATATTTAGATAATTACAATCATTTTGCTTTATATTATTTTGTGAATTTCTTGTACATGTGTACGTACTTGCTCAATGTGCCTAGAAAAGGAAGTAGAAAAAACCCATGGATTAAATAAATAAATTTATCAGCGAACCGTGGAAGTATGCAGTGAGGTTTGCTAAACCATGGACCTTTTACGGACGGGCATTCATCGTTTTCTTAACGAATTCATTGTGATTGTCTCCGTAAATGTGGTCTCAATAACATTCCGTACATGTTTCTTCACTTTGATCTCATGATGGTCACCGCCAAAAAGCCGGGACAGAATCAAGATAGTGATTTTATTTTAGACATGATTGTTATTCTACATGCGCAGAAGATAATTACTCGCCTAAATCATGGAAAATCGATGTGCAGTTCTGGCTTATAATCGGAAATTGTTGTTCCATGTACTGTATTTTATTTTGAAAAACATGTTGATATACAAGATAGAGTTTATAGTTTGATTGGTTGTGATTTATAATCCCGTTTCCCTCTATTTCCTCATAATATTCCAGAGTTACAACGCACAGGGCTTATAAAGATCATGGTCTTCTAATTGTTTTATAAGGTCATAGGTGTGTGCGAAAGTGTGCAAATCAGTCATAATACATTTCATATCACCAAAATCGTCTGCTTTCCAACTTTGCTGCTCCCCCTTGGGGATGTTTTTATTTAAGACACACTCTTACAAAGCACACCATCCAAACAAAATCCAAGAGAGGGAAACTGCTCCTTGTCAATGACCGAAAATGCTCATGCAGTCGCTATTGTTAAAACAGCTGAATGTTCTCATTAGGATGCACATAATCAGAAGGCGGTGACTATCATTGGATCAAAGAAAGAATCACGTTGAATTTCCATCCGTAATAGGTCCATGATCATATTGACAATTGGTGCATACTCTTGCGCCGATCTGCACTCGAGGCTAGTCAACAGGGCAGCGTTTCACGAAACCGTCATAAGTACAAGTTCACTGACATCCCATTGAAATGCGTGTATTAACTTTAATACGCGTTTCAATGGGATGTCGGTGAACTTGTACTTATGACGGTTTCATGAAACGCTGCCCACTGATGTCCGACTTGGCTAGTAAGGCACATCAAAGGTTAAACATATTTTACCAATTTCTCATCTTAGATAATATACCTTTTATTCATGCTCACCAAATGAATGCCTTCCCTCAAAGTGCCAATAGACCAGTTTACGGTAAGCACATGTCCCAAATGACTCCGAATATCCACAGATCTTCACAACATGAAGAGGTCTCACTTTGTACATTTAGAAATAATCACACTTACAGCGATGGATGTGCTCCATAAATAGCCTTTGTTTTCCCCTTTTCAAAGAAAACTTCCACCTGTGTATCATGGAGTGCACTGCTTGTGCATAAATGAAAAATGCTAACATAACTTTCATGAGCACGTATCAAGTATTTTTCCGTGTATTTCACAATTTAGTCTGCAATGACTTTTAGCTGGTGATGCTCAGACGGCAACCGTGAACTGGCTTATTAAAGGGCCCCAATACAAGTTTATTCGTGTTGGTGTGCAGTCCTGCAAAATTCCTAAATTATGCAAATAACATGAAGTATAATTAGAATTCTATTAATAATAATGAAGTACAAGTCGAGGAGGGTTAGCATATTTCCAGGTGCTAGGCAGTGAGATCACACAAAGGAAATTCAAAGAAAAGAATTTCAAATGAGGAAAGGAACCTCATAAATAGGGTTCGCGGGCGCACGTAGCCATCTTTTCAAAGAAGGAAGAGGTGTCAACAAACGAAAAACTCTCCCCAAAACAGTAAATATTTGTCCAAAAACCGAAATATCATATTATTGATCATAACAAAAGCTACAATAGATCAAATCCATTCAATCAATCATAATCAATCAAACAAAAACTACAATCGATCATATCCAATCAATCAAAACATAACTCCTGTCAAACAACAGCTAAAGTCCAAACAGACATGAAGCCAGGATATATACACTCCCAATTAAAAAAGAGAGAAGATTCTGTAATTTGAACAATAACAAAAATCCAGAAGGGAGGGAATCTTCAGCAAAAGATCTTGAAGGGAGGGACCCTCCTCGACTTGTACTTCATTATTATTAATAGAATTCTAATTATACTTCATGTTATTTGCATAATTTAGGAATTCTATTACATAACATTCGTACAAGTCTTCAGAGGGTTAGCATATTCAAAGAGCAGATCACAGAATCTGAAAAAAGACGAACTTACATGAATAAACAACCAACACTTGAATTGCAGGTGTATGAAATTTTTAATCATAACACGAACCTCAAAAATAATGAAGCATAAAAGGATTACTCAGATCTCCTTGACTAAATCAGTCTTGCTTAAAAGTAAACTACGATCACGTGAATCATGTAAATACATCTCTAGTAACCTAGGATTTTCCTTTAATGGAACTGTACCAAAAATTGATTACCAAAGAGAAGCGAACCTTCTTCTCATTTAACATAGAGCCCTCTTTCGTGATAATGTCATGATATAGAACATAAATTTCAAGAAGCTTGAGCTAAAACCGAAAAAGCGAAAGTTCCATCTTCAACGACGGGTTTGTGGTAAAAGGTTTTGAATGTTCGGGCATTTGACCAGTCAGCTTTCTTCATTATTTCTTTCAAGGTGACCCCATGAGCGAAAGCAGAAGAAGTAGCGGCACTCCTGAAACTGTGCGCCGAAAATACTGATGTGTCAATGCCTGAAGCAAACAAAGAGAATTTTAACCATCTTGCCAAAGTACTGGAGGTTACCGATTTGTGAGGTTTTCTAGTTGAAATAAAGAGCTTCGTTCCCCATGACATTCACGAAGAGGTTTGGTACGATTAAGATATTCCTTAAGAGTTAACAAAACACACAACTTCTTATTCGAAGGAAAAGAAGGAAGTTCAACTATTTGCTTAGCAATACCCTTTTTTGGAGTAGTCGTTTTTAAGACATCCATGACCTGAAAAACTGCACGATCATCTGAAATGTGCATGAAAGAGATATCTAAATGATTGAGAGTCTGTGTACGTTGCGCTGTAACAAGTGCGACTAACGACACAAGTTTTTGACTCAAATGAAACAAAGAAAGTTGATAATTTTCTGCCATTGAACACAAATAATCCAAAACCCTGGAGACTTCCCACGTGCTTTGGTACCTTGGTTTAGGAGGGTTTGCATTAAATATCCCCTTCAATAATCTTATTACCATGGGATGCTTGCCAACTGGAAAGCCTTCCATTGGTGGTAGTACAGAAGAAAGGCCAGAACGATAAGAATTAATAGTAGAGTAGGATTTTCCTAAACCCTGTTGAGCACTAAGAAAATTAATCACGTTTACAATACACGAGTCAAAGGGATCAAGCGATTGTGAATCACACCAGCGAAGCCACTGTTGCAAGCCGATTCATATTGTTTGTTGGTTCCATCTCGCCAAGAGAGGGCGATGAGGCTGGAAGCGTGTTCCGAAAGGCCCGCTGAGCGCCAACCTTTGTTGAGATAATCCAGGCGGTTAGCTTGAGGTTTGGGAATGGGTTTGAATGTCCCACGAGAGAGTTCGGAGGTAGTAGAAGGGGTGGGGCGACAAGTAACTGAAGGATCATGGGATACCATGGCTGGGCTCGCCACAAAGGAGCGATTAGAAGGGCAATGCACTATGAACATGACAGACAATGAAAGCGGACAAAATATACAGTTCCTCAGGTAGACAAAGGGACAGCCCTTCACTGCTATTATGTAAAAATGTGTAGAACAGGTGTCACATGCATATTCACCTGTTCTACACATTTTTACATAATAGCAGTGAAGGGATGTTCCTTTGTTTTCCTGAGGAACTGTATATTTTGTCCGCTTTCATTGTCTGTCATGTTCATAGTGATGTCCACCTTGTCCTCCCGAAGCTTCTGCAAGACCCTAGTATAGAAGACAAAAAGGAGGAAAGAGATATATGTTCAATGCATTCCAAGAGATGGTAAAAGCATCTACTGCAAAAGCACAAGGGTCATACTTCCAGGTTACATAACATGGTAATTGATTGTTGAAACGAGAAGAAAACAAATCAACGTCGAGACATACATTGAAATGCTGACAAATAGAGAAAAACCTATCGGGACAAAGATGAAGCTCTTTGTTTAGATCTCTACGTGAAAGCGTGTCTGCCTCAATATTTGCAATCCCAGCCAGGTGAGATGCAGAAAGCCAAATATTACGTTCAAAACACCATGACCAAATGGCCCGGGAGATTCCATCTAACATGGAGATACGCCCACCAAACTTCTTAATATAAGATACGGCGGAACTATTATCAGACTTAATATGAATATGGGCATTCATCCGTGAATTGCATAATGATGATAATGCGTGTTGAATTGCAAGCAATTCCAGAACATTAATATGTAGATCGGCATATTTAGATGACCAAACCCCTTGAGAAAATGAATAATCATTCTCACAGAAAGCTCCCCATCCCGTGCTACTTGCATCTGTACGTAATGCGATGCTGATAGGAGGCATTTTAGCGGGCGTAGTGAATGCATCCGATGGGATCGAGAGCCACCATTGAATTTCGCATAATGCGTCGGTATTGAGAGACACAAAAGAATCGAAATTCCCACCTGAAGATTCAAGCGCTTTAGTTTTGAAAGATTCCAATTTGCGGTAATGAATCCTCCCTTTTGGAAAGGCCTCAAAGGAAGAAACAATAATGCCAATGAACTTCGCAAGGTCCCGAACAATGACCCGATTCGAAGCTAGAATAGAGCTTCCTACTGATTTCAATTTCTCCACCTTCTCACCAGGTAAACTTATCGACATACTAGCCGAATCAATGCAGAAACCCAGATAAGTTGTGTCAGTTTTAGGGGATAAACAAGACTTCTCGAAATTTATTTCGAATCCCAAAGATGATAATAAATTACACACAAAACTAGTGTGCTCGAGACTTGCTTGCCTCGAATTAGCGAAAATAATTATAACATCCAAATAAATCATAGAACGAATGCCCTGCATCTTATAGCGGCCATCACCGGTTTCAAAACTTTTGTAAATACTCTAGGTGCTGAGCTTAGTCCAAATGGTAAACATTGAAAACAATAATAGGCCTTCTCCCACGAAAAACCTAAGAAACGGTGATGATCTTCATGAATCGGGATTGAAAAATAAGCGTCCCTCAAATCAATTGAGGTCATGAAATCAGATTGCATCATCAGATCTTGAACATTTTTAAACGTTTCCATTTTAAAATGATCATACTTGACAAAAGTGTTCAGGTTTTTCAAATTAATGACTGGTCTGCGTTCTCCCGATTTCTTCGGAATCGTGAAAATAGAAGACAAGAAAACAAGGTCCTGTCTAGATGTTTTTCTAATTGCATTTTTCTCGAGAAGGGAAACAATCTCCCTACTAATTGCTTCCTTCTCTATAAGAGAGGCAACGTAATTGCTCGGTGAGCAACGTTGAAAAGGAAGAGAGCAAAAATCAATTTTATAACCACCGATTGCGTCTAAAACCCAAGAATCAGACGTCAGACGCGACCACTCATCTTTGAAAAACCTGAGTCTCCCTGACTGGGAAAGGTCACTTACTAGTTTTTTGGGAAACCGGGCTTGTTAAACTTGCCCCGATCTGCGTTGTATTTGGACTGTGGAGCCTTGGAAACTGTCGCTGGGGCGCGAAACTCCTTAAATCCAGATGGGCCGTGTCACATATTAAGTGCAAACAAACTAACAAAGTAGTTGAATTCCATAAACCATAGTCTGGTGTTTATTCCCCGCACTGGTTATCAAGTCACGCGTATCGCATATACATCGCGCACATGCGATCTGACCTCCTGAGGTCACAGGTGTCACATTTGCATAATCTGATACATATTCATTATCATGACATCCCTCCTTTGCCAGAATGAAACTTTATCCTGGTCTATTTTTATACTATAGTTTCACTGAAAATTCTTGTAATATTTCTTTTGTTCTTGTGTTTCAGCCATATGTGAATTACTGAAATAAACATGCTTTGGTGCATTTGCTTTTGTTTCTTCCTTTTTTTTTTTTTTTTTTTTTTTTAAGAACAACTTCTAACAAACAACAAATTTATCTGGTCGATAAACTTTTCCCAAATGTTTTATCTTCCAAACAACTTTGTTGAACAACATAAAACATAACATGCAATATAATATCTTTCATGCAATATCTTTCATGCATCTAGTCTGTGGTCCAAATAAAAGTTCAACTGTTCACTGGATACTATTTGAGTTCTAGTTTTGAGTTTGTGTAAATCATCTGTTATCTCCAAGCGTTCATACGACTAGCTGAAACTGAAGTTTCTGGAAATACTCTCTTCGATGATTGAATCCATTTTTGAAAACTGATCGATGCTCCAACTCAAACTTGTGTTTTTCGCAACACCTATCACATACAATAAGGGCAGCGTTCGGCGTACACCCTTTTACATTGATTAATGTATGTGTAATATTGAAACATATATATCAGAACTTATTATTTTAGCACATAACACAACTTCCTCGTACGCTTGGTTTCCATGGTGATTTCTCCAACATGTCGATTTCACAAATATGGGCAGCGCAAGGCGTACACCCTTTAAATCATAACTTGGCTTCAACCAATGATTTCCAAACATTTCTCCTTGGCACATGTAGTTTCAGATATCACTGTCGCTATTTTACAAAGAGCTCATCCCAACCATATTGATCTGGAATCACACAAAATCATCATATCGCTTAGGGAATCTTCTCTGGCGTTGTGGTCTACTAGCTGCCATAGGAACGTTGGTGTTTGTTGTCTCTGCTTGGGTATCACCATCTTGATGTCTCTGGTCACCGCCTGATGTGTTGCTCGCTGCCTCTGAGTCTGGATCTCTGGTCACCGCCTCAGGAGTACTGGTCTCCACCTCAGGATTACCGTCCGACCCTTCAGGAATACCGGTCACCGCCTCAGGATTGCCGTCTGTCCTCTCTGGATTGGCAGCTTCGTTATGAGTGTCTCGGGACATGTATCTTTTTACACTTGATACATTCCTATTATACAGGACTCCGTCAGGAGATTTCACAGTTACCATACTTCCTGTTCTTGCTGTCACTGTGTATGGCTGGCTAAAGTATGGCGTGTCTAGTTTCCTCCTTTCATCACGTCTTACTATCACCTTATCTCCTGGCACTATGTCAGAATGTACGGCTCCCCTCTTCAGATCTGCATAGTATTTTGCACCACTTTTCATTTGGAGGTCCCTGTCTCTGAGTTCCTGATCCTCACTAATGTCCTGGATTTGTGGTAGTTTAGTTCGGATCTTTCTCCCGAACAACACTTCTGCCGGGCTTTTTCCCGTTGTCGAATGAGTACTAGCCCGGTAGCGAATTTTTTTTTCCCAAACAGGTTTACCTATGAGAGTAAAATCCTGCCTCCTGATTGGTTCAGAGGTATACGCATCATGAATATTCATGACTGAGCTGAAAGATACTAGTAGTATTACGCATGCGCGTGACACAAGGCGAAGCTGCTCATGCAGCTCATCGCAATCCAAGTTTGAGTTCGTTGATGCAGCGCAGCTATAGTACGTAGGCTATACACTGCATGCATAGAAAAGCTTGTCTTTGACATGTGTAGAGCCTGTATATATTACTTTATGTCCTTTGTTTTCTTTGGCCAGGTTCATCTGTCACAAAGGAACCAGAACCACTGATATGTTTGTTTGTTTTGTTTTATTTCCACTTTTTCATATCAATACAAAGAAACATACAAATAAATATAATGAATAACATGTAAGTTTGACAAAATTTGTTTCTAGTTAAAGGTAATACAAAGTTTTGGTATGGGGTCATGAATTTGGTTCAAATTTACATATTGGAAGCATATCCGATCCTACAATATTCAGTGATCGTTGTCGCGGTTGAAAGTCTAAAGTGATGAAATTTTAAATAATAAACTCTTTATGTTGTATAGCTCCCTCTCAAGGTCAAGATATTAATTTAGCTATAAAACAATGTTATTTGACTAAAATCGACCAATTTGCTATTACCGTTTGGAATATATATATCACATCTGCATATTCTGAGATTTTCATGGTCGCAGCTACCATCGTATGGCCGTAGGCGCTATTTGAAATTTAACAAAATTTACCGGGAGCACCGGTAAATTTGTATATTCAATTTTTCTCGAAAGCAGAAGTGTTTTAGGAGCTAATTTTTTTAGTACTTAACATACATCCATAGGGCCCTAGGGGCATCCAAATATATCAAAATTGTACCGTAGTATCCAGCCGATTTTCAAAATTTACCAAAACTTTGTAATACCTTTAAAATAAAAGTTTCATACAAAAGGAAAAAGCAGGAGACCACATGTCGTAAGCGTAAATGCTTGAACATGACCGTGGCCTCTGCCGAGTTAACAAAATAAAAGAACAACCCATGCAACTGCATTGTATTCAATGTTAAATAAGATATAAGTGAAGTGATTAAAAGTGAGCATGGCTGAATTAATTTTGGGTGAAAATAACAAAACAAATTTACTGAAATATTTCGTGTTGAGAAGTGCATTTGTGCAAGGTGCAAAAATTAGCTTGGTGGAACAAACAAGAGACTAATACCGTGATATTAATTGTGTGTTGGTTTCAGTTACGGGTGATAATATTAAATGTTTGTCAAGATATCATGCTCAGAGCAACACAGTGGCTTTGACCCACATCCAACCATCTCATGTCGGACCATCCTGATAAGATAATTCATACCCCTTGTGTGTGTCTATTGTGTATTCTTGACAGCTAGTGTGTGCATTTGTTGCTTATGTGTTTGTAAATACATGAGGGTGGGTGGGTCTGTGTTTATAGAGAGAGAGAGAGAGAGAGAGAAAGATAGTGTTTGTATGTATAGCCTATGTGTGAAATTGGAATATTAGTGTGTGTACTGTAAGTGAGCTCTTTGAGAAAAAAAATCCGCAGTGTAAAACTATATAAACCAAGCACCAGAATAACCAGAAATGTTCACAAACAAACAGACCCCCTCCCTTCCCCCAATAAAAATCCCCTCGCACCACAGCTAGCTCACATACATTTTGTACACCTAAATGGCCAGCAAAACTGAAGTCCACGCGCATGCGTAATACATATACTAGGTACTGCAGCTCAGCCACAGTGCTGTGAACTCAGCTCGTGAATATTCATGACGCGTATACCTCTGAACCAATCAGGAGGCAGGATTTTACTCTCATAGGTAAACCTGTTTGGGAAAAAAAAATTCGCAGCCCGGTAGACTGCGACGTAAGTCAGCAAGGCCTCCTTCCAATCCTTGCCTTCTGCCTGTGCAATTCTTAGCCTTTTCACTATACTCTGGTTCTGTCTTTCGACCTCGCCGTTGGCTTGGGGCCATTTAGGAGTCACCCGATGGTGGTGAATTCCTGTAATGTTCATGTACTCTGCGAAAACTTCTGAGATGAACTGGGGTCCATTGTCTGAGTATAACGTCACAGGTAACCCATGTCTGCCAAAGATCTCAGCCAGGGCTTTGACTGTCTTCTCTGCAGTGGTTGATTTCATGATTGCATACTCGTAGTATCTGCTATAATAATCAACTACCACAAGTATAGATTCTCCTGTCGGAAGTGGTCCTAGGAAATCAACAGCTACATCCACCCAAGGTCCTGTTGGCAACATAGTACTTCGAATTGGTTCTGGTGGATTACCCCTGCTTGTGATTTGGCAACCATGACACGTCTTGACGAATTTCTCTGCATCTTTCTCACATCCTGGCCACCATACCTTGGTTCTCAAATTCTGTTTGGTGCCAATAATGCCCAGGTGTCCTTCGTGAGCTAATGACACCATCTTTGGCCTCTGTGCCTGTGGAATCACCAATCTGCTACCTCTCAGCACACACTGACCAATTATACAGAGTTCGTCCTTGATGGGAATGTATGCTTTATATGGACAATCATCCCATTGTCCACTGTGAATACACTCTCTGATAACTTCGAGTTCAGGATCATGTTCAGATTCTCTTTCGACTTCCTTCGTTGTCACCGCACCTGGCGTTGACTGGACTGCCACAAAACGCACAAAGCTCTCTGCTTCTGTTTCCAACACAGAAGTTTCTCTCGGTTGATCATCCTTCAGCAATCTTGACAATGGATCTGCTATGTTGGACTTTCCTGCGATGTGGACTACCCTGTACTTGTACTGTTGAAGCCTCAGAACCCACCGCTCTATTCTCGCACATGGCTTAGATCTCGGTGAATAAATGACTTCAAGCGGTTTGTGATCAGTCACTAGATCAAACTCTATTCCATACAGGTATGCATGGAATCTTTCACAAGCCCACACAAGTCCAAGGGCTTCTTTCTCCGTCTGAGAGTATCTCCTTTCAACGTTACTTAACGAGCGGCTGGCATATGCTACTATCCTCGGGCCATCAGCATGCACCTGCACCAGCACTGCTCCTAAGCCAACTGGACTGGCATCCGCTATGACCTTTGTCGGTGCATTTAGATCATAGTAGCCCAGGGTCTCTGCACTCATTAAGCTTTCCTTCAGCGCCTTAAACGCTTGTTGTTGTTCATGACCAAATTGAAATGGCGTGTCCTTTCTGGTCAGCTTTCTCAGTGGATCTGCCAATGTAGCAAAGTTCGGAATGAACTTTGCGCAGTAGTTGACTAGCCCCAAGAAACTTCTCATCTCAGTTGCATTCTGGGGTTCACGGGCCTCTGCAATTGCTTTCACCTTGGCCAATCCTGGGTTGAGTCCCTCGCTAGTCAGTCTGTGCCCCATGAAGTCCAA
This sequence comes from Strongylocentrotus purpuratus, assembly GCF_000002235.5. Taxonomy (NCBI): domain Eukaryota; kingdom Metazoa; phylum Echinodermata; class Echinoidea; order Camarodonta; family Strongylocentrotidae; genus Strongylocentrotus; species Strongylocentrotus purpuratus. The sequence continues at coordinate 1,577,685 of NW_022145526.1, forward strand.
CTCAGAGACACCAAACTTACACTTTTCTGCATTTGCAGTAAGTCCTGCGTCCCGCAGTCTGCCAAGCACCTGCTTCAACCTCTTGTCATGCTCTTTCTGGGTCGATGCATGCACAATGATGTCATCTGATATGTTCGCAGCTCCTTCTATCCCAGCTATCACTCTGTGTATCTCATATTGATAAATCTCTGGAGCAGCATTGATTCCGAACAACAGTCTCTTATAGCGGAATAACCCACAATGAGTGACAAAGGTTGTCACCTCTCTAGACTCCGGATGTAACTCCAGTTGGTGGTACCCCCACTTCAGGTCTATTTTCGAAAAGACCTTGCTAATCGACAGCTCCTGTAGGACTTCCTCAATAGTGGGAATGGGGTGACGTTCTCTTATGATTGCTTCGTTCACTCTACGCATATCGATACACAGTCTTATTTCATCATTTCTCTTTGGAACTATGACAACTGGGCTTACCCATGGCGTGGAGCGTTCAACTGGCTCAATGATGTCGAGATCGATCAATTCCGCAATCTTCATCTCGACCTTTTTTCTCAGTCCAAATGGAGTCCTTCGCACAGGCTGGGCCACTGGCTTCACCGTTTCATCCACTGCTAACCGCACCTGTCGGCCCTTCAACTTCCCAACTCCTTTGAAGACTGCTTCAAACTCATGCTTTAAACCTGCATAGCTCTGTACCGCATTTACATGTACAATTCCCACCTGGAGCACTCCCAGCTCTCTAGACGTATGTTTGCTCAGTAAAGGTTCTCCCTTTTCTTTGATGACAACAAACTCTGCAGTCGACTTCATCTTGCCAACTTCTACGGTGGCTGTGAAACATCCAACAGTTGTTAATGGTATCTGTGATGTGTACGGATAAAGCCTCTTGGTACTCTTAGTAGATTTGCAGATGATTTTGTCCTTCTTCAGTTTCTCCCACAATATCTGATCTATTACATTGCAATCACTTCCCGAATCTACTATCACTGGGACTGTGACACCTCCAATGATTATTGGGACTTTCTCATGATCACCATTCACAGCAAATTGATAGTACCTCTGATCACGGCCACGGCTGTTGTCATCATCACTATCATGTCCGGGTTCACCTTCCACTTGGCGAACTCTATTCTTATACTTCTTTCCATCTCTGGACTTCCCATCTCTGAATTTTCCTCTCGCCTCACTTGTGCTCTTGGCCTTACTTTTGCACATCGTCGCAAAGTGGTTTTGGCCTCCACATTTCCGACAGATCTTTCCTTTGGCTGGACATGATGCATCCTTCCCAAAATGTCCTTTGTTCCCACATCGGTAGCATTCCAAATTCTTTTTTCTGTCATTCTCGTATGATACTTGATTCACTTGACCAGCTCTAGGCCTTTCTCTCTCTCTCAATGACATGGAGTTAAATTGACCTTCAACAGCTTCTAGAGCAGCAGCCATGGACAATGCATCATTTAACTTGAGCTCACCTCCTTTCTCCAGCAACCTCCTGCGAAGTTTATCAGCTCTGCAGTACTGAACTACTTGGTCAAGAATTTGGTTTTCTACATCCCCAGCTACGAAATTGCATCCAATAGCAACCTGTCGTAATTTGGTAACAAATTGGGCAACCGTTTCACCATCTTCCTGCTTTGTTTTCCTGAACAAATGTCTTTGAAACGTAGCATTAGGTTTGACAACATAATGAGCATTTAGGGCATCTGTGGCTTTTTGATACTCATTCCTCTCTCCTTTATTTGGAAGTGTTTTGAAAGTCTCCCTTACCACAGGCCCCGCAGTGTACAGCAACAGTGCTCTCCGTTGCGCCTCCTGGGCCGGCGTACATCCGTCCAGAAACAGGCCGCGACTATCGGCGTAGGCTTCGAACTCTTCAAGCCAAGCTTTCCACTTGCCGCTGACAATACTTGCACCACCCGTCGGATCGAAGTGTGGAACTCCTCGAAGCGCTAACAATTCCGCTCCAGCGAATGCCATGTTGAAACTTTTCCAGCTCGTAGCCACAGATTCAACATCCAAGAAACATTAATCCTCGTCGCCAATGTCACATATTAAGTGCAAACAAACTAACAAAGTAGTTGAATTCCATAAACCATAGTCTGGTGTTTATTCCCCGCACTGGGTATCAAGTCACGCGTATCGCATATACATCGCGCACATGCGATCTGACCTCCTGAGGTCACAGGTGTCACATTTGCATAATCTGATACATATTCATTATCATGACAGGCCGCTGTTGCGATCCCTCGAAAAACGAGAATAATCCCGCTTGTCCTGCCGATATGGGGCTGGTCGCTGATAGTTGCGCTTGGCACGCCCCCTGAAGTTCTGAGGCGAAATTTTCTGACTGACCAGAAACGAGTCTCCGACCCCTTTAAGGGTCGCTTGAAATTCACTTCCAAAGAGGCCCTCAGATACCGATACTGAACGGCTGGCGTCTTATTTTTTCGTACCACGGCGAGGCCGGATTCCTGTTTTATCATGAATATTCATTAGGCAGGGTCGGGGAAAGTCTCGATTCTCTTAAATATTCATATCGAGGTGGGAATGCACGACGCGCGCTATACTCGCACAAAGTGAGAAGATTTAGTTCACGGAGAATGCATATGGGTGAGTAATTGATTGAAATATCAGTAGATTAAGAGAATTTAGTCATTAATTTGAAAAAGCTGTAATTCGTGATCTACTGTAATTTCTTTACATTTTGAGACTGTTCTCAACAGATTTGTGGGGAAAAGGCTAGGAAAATATTTCTCTTGAAATTGCACTTTGATTTTCATCGTCGTGAAGTAGTTTGACTGCGGTTTGCCTTCATGTCACCCTTTAGAGCCCCGGGGTTCCGGCAGGCCCACGTTGGGGGAATTTCGGTGCTCATCTGCATCAAGATAAAACTTTCTGATCAGGTTTTATTCCAAATTTGATCGTCATCGTGAATCTAATTCACCAATCATCCATTGAATTTAAATCTAGATTTAACGTTACACCTTAAAATAATCTATGAAGTATGATTTCTTTAATAATCCAAGAGGGTTAATTCTTGTTTATATCTTTAGTAGATGTCGACTCTGTTGGCTATACTAGTAGTATTACTAAGACTAAGTGCTATCCGTTCGCTCAGTTGCATCATTGGTGCGTGTCAACTTTTAGACCAAAATTGTTTGTGACCATGGATAATCAAACGGCTCCAAACCATATTTCATTTAGACGTAAACCTGGAACTTATTAATAAAAATATTCAAAAACAAACAAACTAGACCTAGGATTCATTTATTTAATGTTCAGATGTTGTGTGTGTCCAGTGTGCTTGTCAAGTTGTCATAACTTTTCTAGATCTAGACCTATATTAAAGATTTTTTCTTCTCCAAAGTGTGCAGTTCATTTGATAAATCTATTTTTTGTTGGACGTTGTATAAGAGAAGACCCCTAGGGTAGTCGACAATTATGTTTACTTATACGCAGAGGCGGCGGAGCCTTTGGGCGGAGCAACTTCCAAAGTGGGGGGGGGGGGCACCAACAAAAAGGGCACTTTCTTGAAAAAAGGGCACCTTCAGAGGGAAAATATACCATTTTTTTGACATTGGTATATACCCCTATTTTGTGATTACATTATCAGGGATGATTTCAATATTTGTTTCTCTTAATACAGCATTTAAGATATTGCTTAAGTATCATACTTTGCAGTTTTTGGCTTGCAGTGCGAAAAATTACATCTTATAAAGAGGAAAACCCAATCCTGATGGGGTTATATAAGCACAATCTCATAACGGAAGACTGAATAGATCTGTGATAAGTTACATAATTATAACATCTATAACTATGGGCAAGCGTAGCGAGCGAGCTTTGTGGGAAATTGCTTTTAGTCGCTTGAAATTAGGGACACGTTTAATGATGAGAGGAAAAGGGGACACTTATCGAAAGGGTTAAGACACTTATCAGAAAAGAAAAGAAGCATGTGTCAAAGTACAAAGGCTAATTATCAGAGGTGAAAATGGGGCACTTCTTACACCTAAACAAAGAGGCATGCACCAGGGATGATAAGAACATGGGCATTTGTCGACGGAAAAGAGGCACCCATCAGATTTTGATAGGGGGCATTTATAAGCAGTGAAAAGGGGCATTTATGAAAAAGGGATAGGTTCTTTATAAGAAAGGAAATAGGGTACATATCATTGTTAAAAGGGTAATGAGAAGGGGAAGTGGCTCTTATTAAAAAGAAAAAGTGGCACATGTTTAAATAAACGGGGCACTTATCAAAGACGAAAAGTGGTACCGGTAATTATGATAAGGGGTAAGGGTGCTTATAAGGAAAAAAGGCATTATATAGGAAGGAAAAGGAGGACGTGTCAAAATAAAAGGGGCATTTATAAGAGATGAAAAGAGTACTGACTAGGAGGGGAAGGGGTGCTTGTCAAAGTAAAACAAGTATCTCTCAGAAGTGAATAGGGTCATTTACAAGAGATGAAAAGGGGCACTTAAGAGAATGAAAAGGAACTATTTTCATAGATGAAAAGGGGCATTTATGAGAAGGGAAAGGGCCTATTTTTAAATGGGGGCACTTATAAGAAAAAGGGGCACTTATTAAAAATGAAAGGGAGCACATGTGAAGATATAAGGTGCGCTTATCCAAGTTAAAAGGGGTAGTTATTAAAAGGGGAAGGGGCACTTTAAAAACTTAATAGGGGCACTTGTCAGAGTAAAAGGGGCACTTTCCTATGTAAAAAGGGGCACTTTTCCTATTCAAAAAGGGGCACTTTTAGGGTACTTGACCAAATGGGAGGGCACTCTGCCCCCCCCCCCCCTCTCGGAGCGCCGCCTCTGCTTATATGGTATGTAGTCCACCTCTTGTTGTTATAATAAACTAATTCTACTTAGTACTGCTTCGTGTTCATAGGCCATAGAAACCACTGTTTGATGCACAAGTTAAATCTTCCATTTAGTTTTACTTTGTACTGTGGTTCATTAAATAGGAATGTTGATTTCCACACCATATTAAAATTAAGGCCAACCATGACATAAAAATATCTATTAATTTGAATTATGCTAGATCTATTTTATTTTGTTAAGGAGAAAGGGATGCCTTGATTGTCGTATTGATTTTCTTCTTCTTTTTGTTCCAAAAGATTGAAACTGAAGAGCTGGAAGGAGGACATTACAACATCTCTTATATTTGCAAGATGAAGCAGAAAGTCCCATGCAGGTACAGTTATCAGGTTATTTAGCACACACATACTAAACGACCACCTATTAATTCACTCAAAAGGAAATGGAACTAAGTTGACATTGCAAGCATATATAGTGGAGGGTATATTTTATTCTAGTTCTGCACCTAGTATACAAATATTGATGTCTTTTCTTTCTATGTTTACAAAGGAAAATTTGTCCTTATTTACAGGAGGTCCTGTGTTTAGAAGAGCCATATCAAATGCACATTGTAAGCACTACATGTAGGGTATACACAGGACCCCTAATTTTCTTTTTGTAAGGGGTACTTTCACTTCTTGAGCAATGAAGATGAAGAAGAACACAAAATAAGATTGATAAAAGTCTGTTTATAGGATGTATTATGGTTGATATGTATCCATCAGTATCAGTTTTTAATTGAAGTACATGTACCTACTTTGTTTTCTCTCATGTAGGATGATGCCTCTCTACAGTGGATGATGAAGGCATTCTGGTTTGCAAACTCAGGAGAGGAACAAAGAACGGATGTTGACGGGATCATATCTAGAGATGCGGGCCTACTACACTTCATACGAGCAAGTGTGCTAATATACATGAAGGTACCCCCAATAAATTTTTGTGGAACAAATGTCATGGAGAAAATTATAGATCTGAAACAGATATTTTTCATTGTCAGTTGACTTGTAAAAGAATAATTGACTTAATATCACAATTGTAATTTAGATTAAAAATTAAATGTCAATATAGATGAAATATAAGTCTACATTACGTATGTTTCAGTAGCATTATTTCCAGTACATTCTCTGGTCAAAGTTGTTTGGTCATTTTATGTCCCATACTTAACCGAGTATTATTCAATTACCGGTATGAGCACGAGTTGTATTACATTGTATTACTTATTTCATACCTTGTCTGATCCGAGCTCCAGCAGGCCTATCGTCTTAATGGGATCATCAGTAATAATTTAAGATGCGGTCAGTATTTAAACTAGTCTTGTACAAAAAATAGTTTAGGTTTGCCCACTAGAACCCCAAGTGAATTTCAGTCCTTCCTTTTTCTGAGCAGGTATCAGGGTGTATGTTATTAGTCATTGCTGATTTTTTTTTATATCTTATTTCATTTTTCCATTCAACAGACTTGGGTTATATTTTTTTCTGAAAACTAGGCTACAACTTTAGTGATGGATGCAGAAGATATCTACACGAGACTACGTCTTAAAGATGCCACCCTCATATAATGAAAGAGGACAATAGAGATGGGTTTAAACTGGAATATTTACATGATATTTATTTGTTATTTGTATTATATGTTTGTAGAATACTACATTCAATAAAGCTAATGAAGTTTATCATCTTGTCGACTTTCAAATAATTAAAGATAACTAATCCTCAACGAATAAACATTAAAATTCTAACAATGTCAACTACCATCTTATAGGATGAAACTGAGGACTGGGCAGAAAGATTCTCCTTCAAATTTGATTGATAAAGGTCTATCAGTCTATATCAAAGATTGAATTAATCAATGATATTTTGATTATAATTATACATGTTAAAATTCATTTACCTCTATGGACTTCTTTATGGGAAGTTTTGTAGATTATGAAATTATTGCTACTTCAAGTATTGCATGTAAGAAGGTTTGAAAGACAACACTCTAAATGCATTAAATATGGAAACTGCTAATCCTCATTGCCTTTCGTATCCAAACTGGTAGCTTTCATAGAATCATGTTTCGATGCTTCCCAACTAAAGAAAACAGGGAGTGGGGGGGGGGGGGGGGCTTGCTATCCTCTTATCTTATCCTCTGTACAAATATGATTATATGTTTATATTAGAAGGATTTAGAAAGTGAAATTTTGAATTATAGCATTACTGTTGGTAGAAGTAATGGCAGTGTCGGGAGGGGGGGGGGGGGGTTCCTGGTGAAATTTACGGTATGCCAATGTCAAATTAATAAAAAAGAGAAAACTATTCTTAATAATAAAAATTATACAGTACATGGGCCTCCTAACAAAAACCCTGGTACCACTGTTGTGTTTTGAGTGTGTTTTTTTTTTGGGGGGGGGGGGCTGGCAAACCAATTACAAATTTCCAGTGTTAAATTCAAATTTTTTCTTTAACAAAATTATGTCAATATATTGTAATTAAACAATGTTTCACTTTCCTTTTTTTCAAGTTAGATATTTGAATAAAATGATTAACATACTTTCCGGTTTCTCTGGCCTCTACATCAAAAATGTTCTACTTCTAGCAAAGCTCCTGGAAAGGCTGCAAAAAGGGAGAGTGAAGAGAATGAAATTGAAATGTGGACAGTAATGGAGTGAATATGGAATGGTTGATGGTAGTTGATAACGAGTGAATGCAAATGAGTGGCAACAAGTACGACTGAAAGTGAGACAGAAAGGAATTGCAACAGGTTGCTCAGTCAAGAGAACAAACCTTGCAGAAGATAGTTTTCGAAAGACAGAGAAAGAGAGAAAAGGGGAATTATAAAAAAAGGAAAAGGGGGCATGTGTCAAAGGGGCATTTATGAGAAAGGGTTGGGGTTGGGGCTCCTATTAAACAGGGAAAGGGGCACATATCAAAAGGTAAAAGGGCACTTGTTAGAACGTTTAAGGGGACGCGTGTCAAAGTAAAAAAAAATGAAAGGGCTTTTATCAGATATCACAAGGGGCACTTATGAAAATGGAACAGTGGCACTTATTATGAAGTTAAAGGGGCATTTGTTGAAGAAAAAGGGGCACCTGTCAGATTTGAATAGTGGGTAATTATCGCCAGGGCCGTAGCCAGAGTTTGGGGGGGGGGGGGGGGGGGGGCACATACATGTAATTGATCGACGTCCTGGGGAGGGGTCAAAAAGAGTTCAACCGATCTTGGATTTTTTTTCTTCTTTTTTTTCTTCAATGTATGTGAAAGAATGTGTAGTTTTCTCTCGAGTTTGTCTCATCATGCGTGGGATCTGTGGGTGCTGGGGTTCCTGCAGCAACCCTGTACATGGATTTTCTTCAGTGGGTGCATATAACTCGTGGACTTCACATTGTAAACCTTCAAATGATGAATTATCATCGAGTCCCCCACCCCCCCCCCCCCCCCTTCCCTCATTATTTTAGAAAGAAACCAAAGAGAACTTTTAAGAGAAAAAGAGAAAGGAAAGGAAAAAATGGTAGCTAGGCCTAAACAAAAATAAGAGGCAAGATAAAAGAAAACAAGATTGAAGATATGGTATCAATATTATCTTGCTCCTTTCCCTTTTTCTTTTGTCTTCTTTTCATTTCAATTTTCTTGCAATTTATTTCTTTCTTCCTTGGTATCTATTCCGTATTCTTTATTTCTTCCATTCATTTATTATTTATATATATTTTACTTTTTAACTTTGTTATTCTTCTTTCTAATCCCATTTTTCTTTCTTCCTTTTCTTCCTTATGCAGTTAAGTGAGCATAGATCATAGAAATAATTTAAGTGCAATACACAAGTATTTTATTTTTGATAAATGTCTGTATGTAGGCCTATTCTTGTTATCTATTTTATACAGTTTATAATACTGTATCACATATTCAATACCATAATGCAACCTCTGCTTGATTTAAAAAGCAAACCTAGAACTGATTATTTACCAATTCATGAAAAGAACTAGACTCCCATTAATCTCAGAAAAGTAGGCCTAGGCTACTCACAAATTGCCTATCAAGACTCTTACTTGAAATATATGCTATATATCTTGTCTACCGATACTGACATTTTGGCATTTACTAGTAATTAAACACAGCATTTATGACTGTATTATCTAAATGACCATGACATTGCTTTTCTATGTCATATTATAGGCCTGCCATTAATCCAACGTACTTGTTACACACGATATTCGATGCTGCGCATGCCTCGATCATACATGAATATTCAAGAGAATCGAGACTTTCCCCGGCCCTGCCTAATGAATATTCATGATAAAACAGGAATCCGGGCTCGCCGTGGTACGAAAAAATAAGACGCGGCCCGGCCCTTTTCTCTCTGTAAACGGGGTCTATGTGCATGGGTGTCGATCTGTAACTGATACCTATCCATCAGGGGGGGGGGGGGGTGATCTATTCATTCATCCCCCCCTGATGAATAGGTATTACGTAAGGATCGACACCCATGTCTATGTGTCTTTCCCGTGGGCCTACTGGGCGTGCAACATACGCGAAATCGAAGCGCGAGGAGAACTTCGGTCTGTTTCGCGAACGCTAGCGCGCGCTGACCTAGTTAATCAAGTCCATTCGTTTAATACGTGCAGTTGTCCAAAATAAAACGTAGATGGCGTTAACCAGTATTTCCCATGATACACTCCGTTTAATGTCCAATTCATACAAAACTTCATTGAGCTAAAACGAGGTTTGGTTATTTTTCTGTGCAAAACATATTCATGTACGTCCTATTTTTTTTTGTGTCTGAGTAATAATTTTTTGTTTTAAATGTGTCGCCTCAAGACTCTTCTGCCTCTATAGAACTATGCAATAACATGTCAGAAGACTTCTTTCAAAACAGAGATTTTTAAGTGTTACTTGCACGTTTTTCACTTGGGAAATATTCTTTATCATCTCTTACTGGCAGGTGTGTGCTACGCATTCGTGTTTGTATACATGGTCTTACGCATGTGTGAGGAAGTAGTCGACGGCTTTGCTCTGGCATACGGAATCGTGAATGCAGGTACTGCTGTGGGAATGATGGTTCTACCCATCTTTACCGAGTTCCTTCATAGAACGTATGGATGGAGAGGAACCGTAGCCATCCTTGGAGCAATCTGTCTGCATACTTCCATTCTTGTGTTATGGATGGGAGAACCAGCTGCAAAGGATGGTGTAGACAGTCAAGACGTGAGACGCCAACCAGAGGAACATATCTCTGCCGTCACTCTAAACGAGGAACACAACGTAAGTTCCGGAAGTGACGTAGAACAATCTCCATCAGAACATCTACTGGACAGAGGGACTGGAAGTTCTTTGGACAGGACTCAAGTACGTCTGGAATCTCTGCAATACGTATGTTCTAAGCTGTGCTCCAACATTACAGGGTGTCTTCACGAAACCTGGAAGCACTTCGGTCTGTCAATCCTGACCGAGCTACCTTATACTTTGGTTCTCAACGCTGGGTTCTTGGTGATAAGTCTTGTGAACACGGCGTGGGTGATCTACCTGATTCCTCACGGTGTCTCCAAAGGATTCCCACTCTCCCAAGCCGTCTTCTTGGCTCTCTACGGCAGCATCGGCCAATGTATAGGTCGTGTAGTACAGGGGCTTTTAGTAGACCGCAACTGGGTCACATCTGTTGAACTGACTATCATTTGTTCAATCGTCGGCGCCTTCACCCTTTGCCTGGATCCACTGTTCCATAACTTAGAGATTATCTGCACCCTGGCTTTCATCGGCGGACTCGTGAATGGTGCAAGAGTTTCCATTACCGTGGTCATCGTGAAACAGTTCATCCCACGTGAACGATTCAAGCATGGCTACTCTTTAAACTGCTTGTTTTTCGGCATCGGAGAACCACTTGGAGGAATAGTAGCAGGTAATCCCAATTCCTCATTTAATTGGTAGTCAATGTTAATTTCATTACCATCATGATTAAAGATGAAATTGAGTTCTGGTCATGCGATTGCATTGTGAAAGAAACGGTGTGGAACCGACCAGAAAAGGTTGATCATCTAGCATATAAGAATTTGTGTGTATTGCAAGGTTCTGGAATCATCAAAATGATAAGAAATTTGGCCAAGTCTTGGTAAAGTTACAAACACTTGCACAGAAAGATGTATATGGGACTACATGAACACGTGGCGTAAAAAGCCTGCCCCCGATTTTTACGATGTTACATGCATATTTAGAATATGAAGGCATTTGAAGAGCCATGCTTTTCAGGGAACATGTCTTAACTTATGTTCTTCCACACTTGCATAATAAGAATGAGTAATGCTCACAAATTATTTTTCACCTCTTCCCAGAACTCAACCTTCTCTTTAAGGCACCACAGCGTTATCACAAATAAAAAATGCGTTTTGTTATCCATAATAATTGTAATTATTTTGAGTAATAGGTTTAACAAATCGTTCAGGGGGTTGGTAGGTAACGCCCGTAGCACACTTTAATATCGTCATTCTATTGACCGACGTGACCTGTGACTCCTCATGCAAGAGTGATATCTTCCGAAGACACCTGAGCGATGAAAAAATTGCTTCCATGGCTTCATTAGCACATGAAATGGCTCGATCAGGGGTACGTAGAAGTGTCGTGGTCGAGTGGATACGTCACCGGACTGTCGATCACAAGGTCTGCAGTTCGAGTCCGGCCGCGGCACCAATGTCCTTTTGCAAGACATTGATCTGCATTTGCCACACTCAACCCAGGTGGTGTAAATGGGCTCCGGACAGGAATCAATACCTTGAAATGCTATTAGAGCGCCGTAATGGCCGCCTTTCTAAAGCCAGTGTAATAATCAGGGCAGCGCCAGGAGTGTCACGACGTGACAGACTGTGTGCTATTGTAAGAAACCATTATTATTATTGCTATAACAGGTTTTATTCTATTAACCCTTTGACTACGGAATTTTGTCATTCCCATATGCTTAATACGGGGACTATCCGGTCCCAGTACGCAAAGGGTTAACAAAAAAATCTTCTTATTTGTCACCAGGTTACGTCGCAAATGCGTTCAGCTTTGACATCGCTTATGAGGTTCTCGGGAGCTTTGAAATCCTTTTATCTATCGCAATGATAACAACAAACTACTTCATAATCAGAACGGATACGGCAACGGACGATATATGGTAACAAAATCCAAGGCACGTGGAGATACCACATAGTATGAGGTCAACGAAGAATATGGTACGCCCGAATCTTTCGTCCGTCATCGTGGTCGTATAAATGCAGATGGCAGGCACAGACGCAGCCTCTTTAACGCAGAGGTACAGAGAACAAGCGCACGGTTTATTATTTCTCAGGAAATCGGCATTAACGGAGGGGGGGGGGGGGGCGTGCCAGTGGATTATCGATGTTTTTAATATACAAGGACAAATTTGTTAAAGCTGTGTGATACAATGCCGATTCATTTACTGCTTTGACATGGCTTATTTCTCTCTCTCTCTCTTTCTCTTTCTCTTTCTCTCTCTCTCTCTCTCTCTCTCTCTCTCTCTCTCTCCATTTCCCTCTCCCTCTTTCTTTCTTTCCCTCTCTCCTCCTTTACTTTTTACCAGTTTCCTTATATCTTTTCTCCTCTTCGGTTTTTTTTTGGATATTTTAATGCCTTTTATTAAAGTGATTTGATGTTTTTTCCGCTGTTAATTTCAATTATTATCGTTTTTGTTTTGTGCTTTTTACTACTTTTAATGCGTATTATGCTTATATTTTAGTTTTATACTGTTCTTACCTTTGCTTGTGAGCTTTGGGAATATTCATTATTGATATTTCCGTGTACTACATTTTTATCCTGTTCAGGACCATGAGGTAAAACAGATTTTGTATCTACAATGTATATCTGATTCTTGTTATCCTGAATAAATATATTTCAATAAAATAAAATAATAAAAAAGCCCACGAGACCAAGATTTCCAAAAGTTCACCATACCAACGGCTTACGAGATGGACTCCCCCCGAGTCCGACAAAACAAAGAAATATTTATTTATCTAGCTGTTTATCTATTTATTTCTTTTCATTTTTATTAATGTATGCATTTATTCATTCATTGAAACGTATATATTCGTTGGGAAATATATAATGGTAAAAATTCACACGAAATTCCAAAGAGCGACAGCAAATGAGATCGCCAGTCAACCATCCCATACCGACGAAGAAAAGATAGAAACAAGTCGGTTTTGCAAACGCTGGCCGTCGGCCTATCGACCTTCCTTTTAGTTATGAGACTGCAACGTATTTGACGGAAAACTGCTGTCGCATTTTGTGGACAGTTTGCGGCGTCAATCATAAGACTTGCTGACCACTAGCACAGTAAAAGTTAATGTATTCACAGAAATCCAGGTTCTATGAATGAATATTCATTATTTTTTATTGTTGTAAACAATCTTTAAATCGGAGCCAACTTCCATACTGTAATTTTTCTCCTGAGTTTTCTCAGTATACCCACAAATTGAAAACAATTTATTTTAGTTGTACATGTATGATCATGAAACTTTCGGATATGACTGTTCGAGCATGTAGGGTTTACGATAATGGTTGAAATAAGGTCTTAATAACCTGCCAACCTCATCGCTATCACACTGTTTTTCTTTGGAGGGGGGGGGGCATACGAATTATGTGTACCCACGGTACCAGTCACCAGGGAGGCTAGTCCACTGCCTGGATTGTTCTCTACATGATCCGTGCTCGCTCACATATCATATACTAGTACACCATAATATACACGTACGGACACACAGCCTTTTTTTTCGGGGAAGGTGAATTCGTGGGGAGTACGCATATCATACACGCGCGCGCATTTGGGAAAGGGCGACAGATTAAAACGACTATAAGCTGGTCTACAGGGAGGCAGGTATGGGTGTGTCATTTTGTTACATGACGTAATTAGGAGCAGTAAGCGAACACGGGAATTCTCGTATGAGACTAAAGAATCTCAATCACCCATATACCAAAGTGTTCCATTCCTGTACTTTTCTCCGTTTTCCTCCTCTCTCTCTTTTTCTATATATATCTTTCCTTGTTTTTCTCTCTCTCTCTCTTTATCTCTATTTTTCTCTCCCTCTTTCTTTTTTGTCTCTCTCTATCTGTCTATCTCTCTTTCTTTCTCTCTCTCCCTCTCTCTTTCTCGTTCTCACTCCTAATGACCATGGGAAACAATGAGAAGACTTACCAAATTTAGATATACCATGTGATAGGAAGCAGTAACCATTTCCAAATCCAGGGACTGTAAAATAAGAGGAAGAAAAGGGCATGAAAAAAGCGAATCATTATATCATCACAACAAAAAAATCATCATGATGACCTTGTTATAACATATTCGTACGTTCATTGTAAAGATACAGTATATATGATTTTTAGAGAGCAGGATTTTAAGAATAGCTCGTACATTCACTCACTTAAATAGACACACCGGATAAGGATTGATTCTTTCACTGGGCATAGCGCATTTATCATAAAACTATTTTCTCAGGATTTATGCAAACACCACCGACTTTATTATATCAAAAGGTGTATAACTTAAGTTTAGAATATAATTATAGACAATCTAATGAAAAAAAAAGTTGTGTTGAATATACTTGCAGTCAATTAAATTGATTAAGTTTAGAATAAATATATAATATTGTATAACATTTTCCCCTAAGAGTGTATTTATTCAGGGGTAGTATGATGATGTACTCATAAGGAAAAGGAGCTGGATCCGGTTGTACGACAATTTCTTACAATAGCCGCATTCCTAACTTCAACTCTAGGCCCGACACTATACCTAACCTTAATCCTAACCCACAAACAAGCATAAAACACAGTTTCACCCTAACCCCAACCCTAAACTTCTGACGAAATAAAGCCCACAGCAATTGTCGCCAGAGAAAATGACTGAGTACCGGTGCCCACGTATCAAAATTCAATGAATATAATTTAATAGCAAAAGCTAAGAGAAATGATTACAGTTCGAAGAACGGTATTCGTCAATGATAGTCCTGTATCACAGATGATCCTATGTTTCCCGGTGTCCTTTAGCTCGACCAGAGTCTCGTTAATCGTATCGACGTTGATCCGTCGATGTGACACTTCGATTCCCAGGGGACGGATCAGCTCCAAGAAGTTATGCAATCGAAGAAACCCTATAATGGATAGTGATAAATATTAAATTAAGAGGCAATAGAGAGTTGGTCAAGGTTTTAAGTTTGGTGAATATGTATCGGCATTAAGCGCCACTAGTGTCTGAATGCTAACAACGAAACTAATTAGTAGTCAGCCATCTGGTCTTTCTTTACTCTATGCCCAAGGTTGGTTCCTGGGTCCAGGGCCCTGTGTCCCGAGTCTCGTATATTGAATGTGACTTCAAAGGATTAGCCCCAGAGGTAGAATGTCATATCTAAGTGATAGGTGGTTGAAAACCCCAAATAGCGCACTTTGTTTGTTATTCTTCTTTCGTAATTCACATGTATGGTCCAAGATTAAAACAATAATAAGTCAGTCACTCAATTGAACATTTTTTAATATATTGTGAAGTTGTAAGGCCACTTTGGACTGCCCTAGAAAATTATCTATCTTTAAAACTTAAAAAAGAAGTTATTTTCTCGGATTTTGAAAGAATGTTTGGTTGTCCCAAGGACTATCAAAATTCAATATGTATACATTTCTTTCTTTTGTGTACCAGGTTCTACATTCACTGCTGCAAATTTAAGAAAGAGAAACCAAATTTCCATGGTCTTATATCTTTGATAAAAATTAAGTTTAAATCTGAATATGTAATTGCAGCCAAATATGGCAAGTTAAGCCTCCATTTTAAAAAGTTTATATTTGAGTTGTAGTGGACTATATGATGTTTTTGTCATTTCACATTCCTGTACATGATTGTAAATAGCCAGTTGGCTTTTATGTTATTTTTGAGTACCCAATAAAAAATAAAAAAAATAAAAAAAAACAAAACAATAAGTCAGTCACACCGTGGACCAAACCGACACCTCACGTCCTCACCAACAACTCACGAGACATACAATCAAGGTATCCCGTACGGTACTAGTATATGCCGCGTGCGCATAAAATATACAGTTCCTCAGGTAGACAAAGGAGCATCCCTTTCCTGCTATTATGTAAAAATGTGTAGAACAGGTGCCACATGCATATTCACCTGTTCTACACATTTTTACATAATAGCAGTGTAGGGATGTTCTTTTTTCTACCACAGCAATAATTGTTGAGGGTAGAATGAGGAACTGTATATTTTGTCCTCTTTCTTTGGCCGTCATGTTCATAGTGTTACTTCCTGCATGCTTATATATCGTCGAGTGCAATCTAAAAGATTTCTAATTATTTCCTCTTGCTATCTTTTGTTTCTTTTTCTATCACCTTTTCTTATGTTATTCTTTGTTTTATCATTCTATAACTTGCTCTTTCTGTCTTTCCTTATGTTATTATTTGTTTCTTCCTTTTATCACCTTCTCTTATGTTATTCTTTGTTTTTATCATTATATCACTTCCTCTTTCTATCTTTCCTTATGTTATTCTTTGTTTCTTACTTCTATCACCCTCTCTTTCAGTCTTTTCTTTTGTTATTCTTTATTTCTTCTATCACCTGATCTCAAAAATTGGTCACGTGACCGACGAAAGCACAGTCGTGAAAAAACCGAAAGCACTGCCGCGAAGGGAACGGACGTGAGCTGCGCAACGTCTCCACGCTCCAGTACCTCGTAGTAGCCGACGTCGGGTGCCTAAATCGACAGCTCGCTTATAGCGAGCTTTCGATTTAGGCACCCGACAACAATACATATCTTTGTATTGCCAGGAATCTTTTTACTTTGAACTATTTCTAAAACTCTAAAAATAAACACAACTAAATGTACTACGTCAAGGTCGCGTGATAAGATACACAAAAGAATATGAGCGGTTTCGCAAGAAGGCTTAGGGATTCCCCTTCTGTTTTTGTGACAAATAGTAGTACTATTCATGATCAACAGACCTAACCTAGCTGAGAGAGAGAGAGAGAGAGAGACACAGACAGAGACAGATAGACAGACAGACAGAGACAAATAGAAAAAGATATAGCTAGAATGTGCATGCATGCAGGCGCGTACGCAGGGGGGGGGGGGGGGGGGGTAAACCCCCTTCATTTGTTTGTATGTGTATGTTTTTTGAGAACCCCCCTCATGAGTTTAGATTATTTTTTGTTTTTTTGTTTTTGTAAAAAAAAAAAAAAAATCCTAATGGACGACCTAAAAAAGATGACCTTATTACCTCCCCCCCCCCCCCCCCCCCAACGAAACGGAATGTCGATCGGTCAAATTTACAAATTTCGGGACCCCCCCCCCCCCCCCCCCCCCCCCCCCCCCCCCAAAAAAAAAAAATGTCCTCTCCCCCCCCCTCGCTTATTCAGCGGTTGGCTGAATCGTTGCGAAATTGTTGGCTCATTAAACCCCCCCCCCCCCCCCTTGAAAAAATCCTGCGTACGCCACTGCATGCATGTATGTTTATGCACACTGAGCTCATCGTAATATCGTCGCAGTTTCCATTACACGGCTATGCGCTTGGTTTCTTTGCAGGAGCTTCTTATCATTCGTATGCATATCATATGGGCTATATACTTGAGAAACATTTCAAACGCTTTGAGAGAAATTAATGAGGTAAGTTTTGTGAATTTTCAGTACTTCATCGATATCCATGCGCTAGATCTCTAAATTCAATTTATTTTGATAACATTGGGCAGTAACTGGATGACTATACTTCCTGGTATTGATAAGACGATTTGGGGGGGGGGGGGGTGGGGGATTTATTCAAACAATTACAAAATTAAACGACAACTTTTGCTTTAACCCTAAAAAGGCCGGGCTATTTGAGGTCTAAGTAGGGCCGGGGGGGGGCATTATATATGGCCCTCCTTAAGATCTCGGCCGTGAAACAGCCGATCTCCGCGAAAATGTGCACGCATGTCAAGTGAAGTGTATATGGTAATATATATATATATATATATGGTAGTATATGACAATGTGGACTGCTACGGCCGACGTCCTCTTAATGCACTGCCTTGAATGGACGTCACACGTATCAGTCCACGCAAATCTAAAAGTCCCTAATGTAAACGGATCACGAACTACTCGTTCATTATTGTGTTTTACCTGTATTAATAAAAGTATATTTTAGCTGAACTATGTATGGTGATCAAAAGTCCAATACTGTTTTTGCATTCGCTTTGTTTCATGTATTGTAACATTTTACTATTCATTAATTTGTTTATTGCTTTTACATTGTCATTTATTTGCAATATGTATAAATACAGAGCTCTGTTGCAAAACATTTTGTATGTACTGAAGATACTTGTATAAATAAAACAGAATAAACAAATATTTAACAAAATCATAAACAAATAAATAAATGGATACATTTATTAATATATAAACAAATAGATTATGAATGGGTGGTGTATGTTATTGTTTTATTTCATTTGATTACATTTAATGTTATCAATATTACCCCCCCCCCCCCCCAAAAAAAAAAAAAAAAAAAAAAAAAAAAATGTATTTCAGTATAACAAACTTGGATGATTGGAGTTAATACATTTTAGTAACATCAATTCAAGGTTGGGCCCTTTCAATACACCATTTGTGACAATAAACCAACCATTGAGAGTAATCAATGAATGATACATAACCTGAATCAATATTGATGTGCATTGTGGACATTTTGCCCATCTAAAAATACACACCTAGTAGGCCAGTTTGTTACATCTCTTTCGTAAAAAGTTTTTTTTTTTAAACCCTAGAACGGTTTTGTGCTTTAATATATAGGCCCCAATCTATATTTGTGGAGGTGATAGGACTGTGGATCACATGCATGGTTCACGGTTCTAGTTCCACCAAGGCACTAATGTTCTTGAGCAGGATATGATTGTACATTTGCCTCCCTCCACCCAGGTGTAGTAAATGGGTACCTGGGAAGAATCCATTCCTTGACTGCTTTTAGCGCCTTATTGTAAGATTGTAAGATTGTATTGACTCTATCGACCCCCTCTCGGGGTATGAGAGTACAAACATATTTACAACATAGTGTCAACATAACAGTAGTATAGCAATGATAAACATGTGATAACATAAACAATGCTAAAGATAATATGATAATATGAACAAAGACACACATGTGATAATATGAACAATAATAAACGTATGATAATATAAACAATAATAAACATGTGACAATATGAACAAATAAACATATTTACAAATCAAGGCGAACTGGCCAATTCACCCTCCTACCGCTACGAGTGTGCCTAACAACATTGCTTATTTGTGAGCTATCATTTACAGTATCTACCCTGGACTCTTTTGAAAAATGTGACATAATGAATCTAACAAATTTGGCTAATTTCTTTAGCTGGCAAGCGTGAGCTGTATTAAAAATCGTATCCATGTGGAACGCACTTGGTCTTATGCTACTAACACACAAGTTATTTGGTATATAATATTTTTCTCTCATTTTGAAAGAATGGACATATAAAAATATAATGAAATTCATCACCAATATCTGTTGGTGTATAATACAGAGTGGGCATTGCAAATCATCTACTACTTTTGCATCAAATCTACCTTTACTAACTGGTAATCTATGTGTTCTGCATCTAAATTTACTTAAATTTATCATTGAATGCTTTTAAGGGCCTTATGGCAGCTGGGCTAAAGCCAGGTATAATACGTTTGCTTTATACTATTATGCGCCTTGAGCTTCCTCGTTGGGTGTGCAATATTATGCATGATATAAAATGTCGCTATTATTATAATCATTACTTGATTTATTTTCTCTCTGCCATGAAGATGATCATGACAACTGTGCACTATAATCGGATGGCCTTCATCTTAACGATGCTCAATGTAATGTTTGGTAAGTACAACAAACATACCAAGAACAAAATAAAGAGATAAAGAAAGAAAGAAAGAGAAGAAGAAGTGGTGGGCAGGAGGTGGAAGAAGAAGAAGAAGAGGAGGAGGAGGAGGAGGAGAAAGAAGAAGAAGAAGAGGTGCCACGATGCTATGGTGGTTATCAATCATCGGGGGCTGCAACCCCTAGCCCCCCTAGCCCCCTCCCCACTCCTGTCGTTCGTCTATGTAATTTGGGACTAAGAGCGGGTATCGTTGGTTGTGACCCCTCAGCATATTCTATCCAAATATTGTTTTATTAACAAAAACATATTTTATAACTTTATACAAGGTTGTGTACACGCTAGGCCTAAACCTGCGGACAGCATAGAGAGTGATCTTGTGCCACACATCACTATAACCCGGGCTATTACAAAGACGTCCTTGGATAATGGCTTCCCAACTATAGACAACACATACTTTAACAAAGGTAGGCTAGGTTCGATTTGCTCTATTTAAACGCTTTTCAAAACAATTTTACATAACAAGAGGCGGAAAACAATGAATTCAGTCAATGTTTCAGTTTCCTCGTGTTAATTGGTTACAGATTTAGTTGATTGTTTCATAGATTCATCTATTTAGAACACGATTTATAAAAAGAACAATGACAAAATGTTCAGCAACTAGGCTTGTTTACAAAAAGGTTGTGAAACAAACACAATAAATATGAAATGCCAAATACAAATAATATCAAAACCATACAAACAAACCATATAAATTATTGAATATTACAGCTAGAGCATAAATTGATGTATAGTTATGATAGATGTAAGAGTTTTAAAAGAAAATACTGAATGCAAAATATGCGTCCTCGTTGGTGGAACCTGGTACCAATCGGGTTGCAAATTTCAATCAGGTACTACGACAACGGACACGTCATGAACATGCCTAATAATAGGGACTTTTATATTTACACGACGAGAACGTGGACCGCCACGTGTGACATCCTTTTAAAGCTTATCTGCCGTAGTTTATAGGAGGGATTAGACTGCCCTGCAAGGTCACTGGACAGGGGGTTATCTCATCAACTCAGCTGTCAGTTAACATAAGAAAAAGAGGATCATGGGGGAGCAATGGTCACCGATTAGGCATTGTTTGTTATATAGAGGGCGCAAGTAGCTGCAAGTAGTGCAGTGGGCCTTTAAGGTAATGTGACGTCCTTTTAAGGCATTGCCGGGCACGGCCCAGTGCCTTAACACAATGTCACACGCGGCAGTCCACGCTCTCGTCGTGTAAATCTAAAAATCCCTACTAATGGTAAAACCCCGAAATTGAACAAACGCCTAAAGGACAATACAAACTTTGTATGAAATTCATTTTCATGAAAGTAACAAAGAAACAGAAACAGAAAGTAGAACATTCGAAATAAATCGGGCCAACAATAATAGTAACGAATTTTTGGAATGTAAGATCATTAAATATTATACAAATGATGCATGCGCTAGAGTTCATTATACGACCTATCTGCACTCGAGTGGAGGCTGTGTGTATCTGTGGCACGAAGCCGTTAGGCTGAGTGCGATAGATACACACAGCATCAACGAGGGCGGATAGATCAACGAATGAAAACATGCATCATTTGTTTTATACAACGAAACTCCTAGATCCTTGTTATTTGATGTAAAAAGAATCAATTCAAGATTGTTTCGTGACAGTATATGACAAATCATAAATCTCAAGTTTTAATACGTCTCAATTTAGTGCGCACACGTAAGTATAGATATAGCAAGCGCACTTACATCTACACCCATTAACGCATAGTGCTGCGCAAGAATAAGCCCATGTACACGCAGCATTAAGCGCTATAACCTCTACACGCACTGCTGCGCGCTCTGAAAACGAGTTCAATAGTACTGGAAAATATTGCACTCCTGTTCATGAAAACGAGTGCAATAGGCTCAGTAAATAAATCACACGTAACCGCGCATGACCAATCATTTGATTAAGATCTGGGAGTGAGTTGTATAAATGTGAATATTGAATTACAAATTTGGTCATTGGATTGTGACGTATAGTAAATTAAAGGACAACTCTCCCGTTGGTACTGTACAAAAATATGAATGATTTTTGTATTTCTCCTAAGTGCGGTCTTCATTTCCCCAGGGAGGTGAAAGAAAAGGAGGCGCAACTCTTGTAAGTTATTCAAACGCATTCTTGAGTTGTAAAGCGTAACAATGGGATGTGTAACATTCCACTTGGCTTTGAAGTTCCATGCTCCGAACCGCGCTTCCACTGCGGGGACTTTCGGAAGCCAGCCCAAGTTTTACATTTATTACAAAATATTAAATTACCGGCAAAATTTCAGTGTAAATCAAAAACTTTATATGGGTATTTTATTGGGAATAGTGCATCAAACAAATTTTCAAATTTAGAACTCCGTCCTTCCTTTAATTTGTGTGCCCAGAGTTGGTAAAAGAAAAATTACATCCTGTCAAAAACTCAATATTTTAGGATGACGCGCTAATTTGTGCATGCTTTAATCTCCCGTTATTTGATCCATGATTTACAATCTTCAAAAACATTAGGTTTGCTAATGCGTGTTTTCTCGTGTTTTTTGTATTTTCAAGTTTAAAAAAGGATGAAAGTACACAAGTTTGTGTTCGCTTGTTCTACTCTTTACACATTCAACAATGGATGAGAAATCATTGGAAGGGACAGCGAACAGTTGCAGTGATACCATTTTCTGATGTAGGAATTCTAAATCCTGAAATTTCATGCGCTCTTTTATCTCACCACCTGGTCAACAGTTGCAGATTAGCGCATAACTTTTCGGCGGCTTGGAGCATGGGGTCAAAGGAGAGCGGCTTGATTCCATTCCTTCTCTATCACGTCCCTGATTTCCCTAATGATTGTCATCTGTCAATCATTGGTGAGCTAACAAGAGACATTGGTATGTAACTTCCCCCAGCTCAGCACATGCTCACAAAAGAATTGCATTCTATACAATACCACAGAAGCGGATCTAGAGGGGGGGGGGGGGTTGCAACCCCCCCCCCCAAAAAAAAAAAAAAAAAAAAAAAAAAAAAATCCGGGGACCATTTTTTAAAATCTTATCTTTTTTTTTAAACTTGTAATTTTATTTTATTCTATTTCTATGTATTTATTTCATTTATTATTATTATTATTATTATTATTATTATTATTATTATTTCTTTTTGGGGGGAGGGGGGGGGGGGTTGGGCGAACAAATGTCACAGAGTCCCTTGCCCCCCCCCCCCCCCATCAGCTTTTTTGAGGACACGGGCCACCGCCGAAGTGACAAGCTAGGCCAGCGTTGCCGATTCTCATCCCCAAAATCCCCACATTAAAAAAAAAAAAAAAAAATGGGGGATTGTTGAAGTCTTTGGGGATGAAAAATAAATATTTGGGAATGAAAATAATATTGAGTTTTATGAAAAACGAATTTGGGGATTTTCTGTCAAAATTTGGCAACTTTGGGGATATTTTAAGTGTCGTTTGGGTGGGGATTTTGTGAAGATTTAACCTGGCAACGCACGCTGAGCTGGGCTGCTCATTTCCTGGATTACTTGTTCAAGTTGCTCACTTTTTTATCAGTCTGGTCTGAGTGTAGTGACAAGCAATATGGAAGCAAACAGGGCAAAGAAGTTGCGGCAATCCAGTCTCGCATCTTTTTTTACAGCTTTTTATGGTCTCCATTGTGTTAATAGATGCCAGGAAAACATCACTTACGGGGTTCAAATAAACACCCCCCAAAAAAATCGGCTCGCCGCTTCGCGGCTCGTGGACGATGCTCCGCATCGTCATTATTTTGGTCAATCCCCCCCCCCTTAGCAAAAAGCTAGATCCGCCCCTGTACCACATTACCTTTCTTTTCCTGGCGATGCTGCAGCACGTCTGATATAGCAACTCCAATGTTGGTATTGTATGGCCTATTGTAAACAGGTGGTCAGCTCTGATGAAGCTACATAGGTAGGCCTACTGTCTCTTGTTAGCCCACTAATGATTGACAGATGATGTCATAATGGGAATGAGATCTGGAGCATTTTTAGGGTGGAGCTTAGCAGGTCTGAGAAAATTATTTTTTTAAAATGTTTAAAAATCTATGAAATATATTTAGATGTTTGAATAATCATATACTAATTGTATGCAGCCACTCACATCAACAGGAATCAACTTATATTAGAATTTCAACCAACCTTTAACTAAAATATGGGCAGCAGAGACCAGCACAAGGAGATGGATGGAGATCTAAGTGATTGTAAAGTAATGACATTAAAAGCAACGCCCTTCTATTTATTTCTATCACTTCTATCATACACAGAGGCAGACAAAATGTGGGATAGTTGCAAGTTTCCTCGGTGCGTTGCTTTGGATGTGGAGACGGGTTCGGTAATATTAAATTTAATCACTATATTATTAGGCCGAATGAAAAAAAAACATGTTTAGCGTCCTGTTTTTTCGAAAAATAGGAAGGAGGAGGCCCCTTTTTTTTCTTTCAAAATGGCCGCTCAAAATGGCCGCTCGGTACATTTTCCCTGACAGTCGGGCTATTTTTCAAGATGGCCGCCGACAATTTTTTTTTTTTTTTTTTTTTTTTTAATCAGAAATAGATCCATTTTAGCAGTGTTTTTCATGTTTTTTTTTTCTTCAAAAAAAAAATTAAAAAAAATTATTAAATTTTTTAAAAAGAATTTCAACAAAAAAAAGAAAAAAAATAGGAGGCGGCCCCCAAAAGGAAGCGGGCGGGGACGCTAAACATGTTTATTGTTTTTAATGGCCTTATATCTATTTACAAAATACTATTCAATGGTTCATCGCTGCCACCATGTGTCATTTTGATTGCTAATTGAAGTGAGGAAGTCATAAATAATAACATTTCAAACGGTGATATACTGTGCCAAACTTTAAATTTGCCTGACTGCATGCTTACTCAGGCATTTTGGAGGCAATTTTCTGATTGGAGGTAGTACCATTGATTAGGAGAGTTTGGCTGACCCGGTTCGAGTTTGCCACAATAGGCACTTTTAGATTTGCACGTCGACAGCTTTGACTGCAACGTGTGACGTCATTTTAAGGCACTGCACGTGCGTTACGTCGTCTCAGTCGGCGATCGAAAATGCGTCAACCTTGACTTTCCTAAATCTAATACATACATACATACATATTGGTATTTATATAGCGCCTTTACATGCTCAAGGTACTAGTATGCCGCGTGCGCATAAAATATACAGTTCTCAGGTAGACAAAGGAACATCTCTTCCCTGCTATTATGTAAAAATGTGTAGAACAGGTGTCGAATGCATATTTACATGATAGCAGTGAAGGGATGTTCTTTTGTTGAGGGTAGAATGAGGAACTGTATATTTTGTCCTCTTTCTTTGTCCGTGATGTTCATAGTGTTACTTCCTGCATGCATGTATATCGTCGAGTGCAATCTAAAAGATTTCTAATCGTAGTCAACATGGGCAGTGTACGTTGACACGCATGATCAGTCGGCGTTCGTCGTGTTCTCGTCCACTCAATCTAAAAGTCCCTAATATGGCGACTACTGCTTTGTTGGGCAATCAAAAAACAAAAGAACATACGCCATGATTAGGTATAGCAAATTCAAATAAATCCGGGGGGGGGGGTAGGTTTTTTTTCAGTTTCAATGTTTTATCGTCCGTAAATGAACAATAAGAATAAAAACGTGAACGCTATTTATGATTAAGATTTTACAAATCAATATTTGATATAAACCTGTCATGAAAATAAAGACAATCTAACCCTCCGTAAGATGATATGCGATTTGAATCACACCATTTGCGAATTAGTTAGCATAGCCGTTTAATAAATTAGTCTCTGAGTCTCTGCGCGGCCATTCAAATGTTGATGAGCATTCCCATATTGCAAAGTCATATTAAATTAATGAACGAAAAATCACGAGAAACACGAATGGGATAGGCTTCTGGACCGTGCTTGTCTAAGACTTCAGTTTGAATCCGGAGCTCAATCCCCCTTATTTTTTCTCATTTATTCTTGTTGGTGGGCAAGATTACCTTACAGATGCACATGTTCAATGACATTTGAATGGCTACATGATCTTTAAAAAAAAAGTATCCGACCTTCTACCAGTTAAATGAATCTGCCCATTAAGCGTGAAAGTTCAAAATGTTGACTTTATTGATGTTAATAGAGTATAACTTTTCTTTCAGTTTGATACATATTTTTTAATATTTTATTGACGCTTTATTAAATAAAAATTCTAAAAAATAACAAATCTTGTTGATTGCTTAGTGCAGTTGCGATTGTTTAAAACAGAAGTTGGATGCTATCTGTAGGTCAGTCCAATACCAATGCTTGACTAATGCTATACGGTCACAAAGGTTCTACGAACGATAATTTCGTACGAATCTCCCTGTTTTTTCATTGTTTCCCCGAATTTCCATCGTTCGTTCGTACGGCGTTCGTAGCAGTAAGTAATGGCATATGTGACCGTAGCTTTATATAGAGGCTTTTGTTTTTCTCAATCTTCAGGCCCGAGTATCGTGTCGCAGTCTCACGAACGTGACACAAAAGCGGGTATATAAAGTTTGGGTGGAGCCCTATTGTTATGATGCTGTCGTGACTGATGTAAAGAGTGGAACGAAAGTCATGGTGCGAGATGGATTTACGAGGGAAGATGCTCTACGGGACGCAACCAAAGTATTGATTGACTGGCTCATATCTACAGGGCACATGCCAGGTAAAAATCCCATTTCTTTCTTGTAAAAAAGAAAACGTTACAGTGGAGCTGTGAAACAAATTAATAATAATAATAATAATAATAATAATAAAGTCATTTTTATATAGCGCATAATAATAAATTCTCTATGCGCTTTACAACAATCAATTATACAATAAATTACATGATTAATCTAAAGGTTTAATTATGCATGAATTAACAGAAATACATATCGTATACAATGATGACAAAATCAGATATAATATAAATGATATAAACTTATGAACACAATTATAATAGTTTAATAATTGCGATCTTTTATTGTAGTAAGAAAATAACATTATTTGACATAAACTAGCATATATATAATTACAGACTATTGGGTGAACATAAATGTCTTCATTTAATTAAATATGAAATACAAATACTAATGATTTAAAACAATACAAACAATTATATACAAGCATGATGTAAGTATGATAAATGGGGTTAAAAGGGAGCAAAACTGCAGTAAAATATACTCTGAATGAGATGGTATGTAAAACGTGAAATATATTAAAACAAAACACATTCGATCGTTTTAATATGATGTATAGTATACCCAAACGTTGAGTGTCCGGAAAGGTTGTGTATCCGGGCAGTTGATTAAGAGAAGGTTACAAGCAATGTGACATAAATCTTCTTTAAAACAAAGTTGGACAATATCATAAAGGACAAACATTCATGATGGTTAGACTAGAGCTATTAGATGAGTATTTTCCCCCAATTCCAAAGGTAAAAGATTAGTTTTTATGTTTGTTAAAGGGATTGGGTATCTTTTTTCTTCAGATTATAAACAAAATACTGGATTTAGCTCTTGCTGCAATCATAATCATAAAACTTTAGGTCAGTCAGGAATCCCGTGACTTTTACAAGCCGATCGCCTGTCTGATTATCAAGATATTTATGATTGGAATTCGAAATTTCAAAAAACATTTTCTCAACGGTTTTTATAATGCTACAGTCTATTGGAAAAAAATTATTATGGTATTAAAACCGGTCACCCAAAGATTTTTACCATTTCGAGGCACTTCATGATCCTTCCGAAGCGCAAGTTGTTTTAGGGCTTCAATATTACACTAGATCACCGACACTGATCACACATAGGGCCATGCATCTCAACTGGAAACATTGTTAAACAATGCCTTTAAGTGTCCGGATATCCAACCCCCATCATATGATTATAAAACGACAAAGAACGTATAATTTGATAAGCTCTAGTTCTTTTTTCCTGATCCTCTTCAGAGTCCACTTCCTGTTATGTGCCAGCTTATTCATCACCACTCGTACTCATCCAAGGCAATTGTCCTCCGGGAGAAGGCATCAAGACTGTGATACCGTATGTGAGTTTGCCTGCAGTGATGCTAGCTATACCCTGGTTGGAAATCCTACCATTAAATGCAAGCCAAATACGACTCTCTCCGATGTCTTCCCTCGTTGTCGAGGTAGGTTTACAAGCTTGTCCGGCTTGTTACGGCTTACTTCGAATCATCGGATCATCGCGTTCGGTCGGGTGGTCGGGTCAGACGACCTTTCGTGAAACGCGAGCGGAAATTCATGGAGGATGCGCGTTGAGGACACGACCCTTCCTAGATTTGCCGTAGGCTTAGTTTCGGGTAAAGTGGACATGACTATTATTTTGTAGATGAGAGGGGTTCATTCCACACACATTGCCAGCCTTGACATTTTGTGAATACAAACGGGCATGTTCTTACAAAAGGTTGGGTAACTCGACTCGACGCGGTGACCCGATGATTCGAAGTAAGCCGAAAGATACAGGGCCTATACAGGGCCTGTTATAGAGCAATGGTCTAGTAGCTTGGAGGATCCAGATTTTTGTTTTAACCAAGATAATGATCTTTTGCTCTATGAGAAGGCACTAATGCCCATTTACCAAATCCCTTCGCCGGAGAGGACCTGAAACCGTAGGTCCCCTGGATTCTTACAAGCATGCATATAATAGGCTCAATATATAGCAGCCAGGTGGAATAAACCATCAAACCGAAAAGCAAACTTTAATTCACGCAGTCTATATTTAAACCAATGTCTTGTGATGAAATACGAAAATGTCTGGTTTCTTCGTGTTGTTTATTTGAGCCTTTCATCAAGACAAAGCTGACCAATGAATTTCACCACATGAGAATTTCATATTTATCCCATTTATGTTTTACTCTTGTGGAAAAGTGCTTTTATGTGATATCTTCTTTTGCAACATTGTGTCTTTCGACATATTTTGATTTAAAGTGGATTCAGTGCCTTACAAATCTTATATTATTATCGTTATCATTATTGTTTTCTGCAAATTATATTTTTTTAGTTAAACCATCGCTGGGAATGAAATTCTGATATTTTACATTGCCAGTGATGGATTACTTGCTAGTTCACGGCTAATAAGTTTGTTTTTATTCTAGACTTTGTTTGTATAAGCATAAACGACGCGATCCGCCGAAGGTCAAATTGATTCGTTCCATTTTGATGGGTTTTAACTGATTATTGTCTTCGATCATCTTATTACATAGCAAATGAACAACCAATCACAAACAACCATGTGCCTCGTACTACTACGACTACTCCACCACCCTCGACAACAAAGAAAAGTCCTTCCACAAAGAGGATGAATTCTTCCACAACGGAGAATGCTCTCACAACGGGAAATCCGACGACAGCGCAAGATCCACCAAAGACAAAGAATCCTTTGACACCGGAGGGTTCATCGACAAAGAAGGGTCCTGCCACCAAGGAGAATCCTACCACAGAGATAGGTCCTACCACAGAGATAGGTCCTACCACACCAAGGAGACCTACACCACCGAGTCATTCCACTTCGAAGACAGTGCCTTCTACTTCCGCTCTTCCTCAGACATCACGTAGTAAGTCCTACAGCTAAATCATAGTTTGCGCATGGAAGGAGTCGAGACAGCGGAAGTCGCTCCTGATTGGTCATTCATTTCGCTGAGCTCCAAATGACTCCCTCCCATAGAGATGGCACGTACACGAGAGGGATTTTGTTAGCTTCATGATTAACTGCGTGAGCGTGTCACAACTCCAAACAGGAGCTCTTTAAAGGTTTTTCGTATTTAGGCCAAATTCCTTATTTAATTACTTGATTTTATGTAATATCGTCGCACGGCTGGCAGAAGGGCGTTAGCGCGCGATCGACTCGAAAACTACTTTTCGAGTTATTCGCATTTAAAGATTTGTTTTATATTTAAACTGCTTTCCGTCCCGAAATTTGGTTTAAAACTTAAAAGACTAATAGAAATGTTAAAGCAGAACACGACAAGACATTTTTTCCCGGAAATAAGTCAATTTTATAAAAGTTTGAGGCGATTTAGTGCTAACGCCCTTCTGCTTAACGCATTATTGCGCATCTTCTTTCATGCTAAAGGGCGCAAGCCGCGTAACGCCCTTCTGCTTTGAGTAAAATAGATACGCTTCGGCGCGTAAAGCTTGTAAAAGGGCGTAACGCGCATGGTGTAGCCCGGATGGAGCGTGTTGTCATTCAGACTTTCTGAAATAAAAAGCAGACGCATGCAATTGTTTGTGATGATAAAATATCAAATTTGATTTTTCGTTTGCTTTTGTTTTAGCATTAATTAATAGTATTAGGTTATGCTTTACGGATTTCGCTTCCAATATTTACAAAAAACTCATTAAATTTATCAGCAATTTATTTTAAATCATAATGTATCACGACAATTTATTGATTATTATGCAAGGGTAATTCTTAATGCATTAACCAAGTACATCGCTTATAATATCCAAGGTATTTTTCATGTTTCCTTAAACCTATTTGGAATTTCAAATAGTAATAATTACTTTATGCTGATTTCCGGAATTTATTCCCATGATTTCGAACTCTATTATATTTCCTCTTATTCGTATCTCTATACAACGAGGTCAATATATTCAAAGAGTAATAGAGTAAAAAATAAAATTACACTGATCACATCACTCTGCCCCATCCTGATATTTATCTTTAATCCTTCACAGAATGCAGGAAATGCATTAATTTGTTACAGAATGCCCTTTATGTCTACAACTGTATACTGTACGTTGTGCTTCATATGTGATTTAAGTTTGATTGGATATTGTTGTCAATGATCAAAAGTATATTTGCATCCTTTTTTGGGGGGGGGGGCACACCAAGCACTATGTACAATTTCTTCTCAATTCTTTCTCTTTCTGTCTCTCTCTCTCATGCAAACAAGAACATCCCCTCACTCTCTCTCTCTCTCTCTATTTCTATCGATCTCTCTGTCTATCTCTCTTTTTCTTTCTCCATTAAACACATCTCATAATCGTTTGTTACCCCTCTTTTGCAGTTGCGTGTCTATCTTCTTGTCGCATTAGTCATTTCCATTCTAGTACATTACTCTCTCGGACACATTTTTCCCATGAACAAATGTAACTATATAAGAATAAACGCTAAATAGCACAAAGCAATCAAATGTTAAGATGAACACTTCCGTCATGGTTATGACTGAATTTATTTCTTTGCAATATAACTGGAATCCTTTTTGTACAGTTCATTTTACAATTCCATGTACAATCATTCAAAATTGATCAATCATAATGAATCGTGATTAAATATAAAAATTGGAACTTATCTGTAGCACATGCTCATGGCAGAAAGAACAACATGGTAGCTCTCAAAAGAAAGTTTTGTATTCTGCGTTGAATCTGTTCTAGCTCTAGTGAGCTTTTGTAGCATAGTTTTAAAAACTGTGCAGTAAGTTTACAAAAGAGAAAATACTTGAACAATTTATCAGCATTATCAAAGGCAAATAAACAAAATTGTATGACAATAAGTGAAACTGTAGCACATGTTCATGGCATAAATTACCACAGTGTAGCTCTTAAAAGAACTTTGTGTATTCTGCAGTTAACGTACTGTGCAGTAAGTTAACATAAGAGAAAATACTTGAACAATATTTCAGCATCATCAAAGGCGATATAAAAAAAAAAGTATGACAATAAGTGAAACTGTAGCACACGTTTATGGCAGAAAGTACAACATGGTAGCTCTTAACAGAACTTTGTGTATTCTGCAGTTAACGTACTGTGCAGTAAGTTAACAAAAGAGAAAATACTTCAAAAATATTTCAGCATTATCAAAGGCGATACAAAAAAGTATGACAATAAGTGAAACTGTAGCAGCTGTTGGGATCTGCAATACGTTTCCTGGCTCTCTTATTCTGTATTAGAATAAAAAATATAAAAGTGGTGGACAAAATATTAGTTTAACATATTCATGCTTTGAACTGTACAGAGTGCAAAATTCTATAAAAGTAAAAGTACTGGTGAAGGATGAAGGAGTCAACACTGCAGCAAGTCAATGTAAATGACTGTAACCTTGCAATCTGACTGGCATGCTTCTCTCCTTTTGCTTCCCCTCTCTTGCCTTGATTTAATGAACCAATACATTCACTCTCTCCCATACCCCACCTTTAAACCCAGCCATCATCAAGAAATAAGGGAGTGAAAGAGAGAGAGAGAGAGAGAAAGAGAGATGGGAGGAGAAAGAAGAGAATTGCAATACGTCTGCATGGTCATTTATCCCAGAACCCCTCCATCAGAGGGAAACAGAGCAATTATTCCATTTACTCTGTCTAAAGAGATGTACACCAGCCATTTTCTGGTACAACAAAAATACATTTATCTTTTTCAAAGAAAATTCTCCACTCCCTGGGCAGAATTTGTAACAGGCAACCATTTTAAAGCTTCAGACTTTTACCTCACATTGTTCAGAAGCCACTCTCTGTAAAGTACACAAGAATAAACTTTATGACATAGAAATGTAAAACCCATTTTTGAAGTAAATATTGTCGGAGAAATAAATGGTTCAAAAGTTAGCTTAAGAGGTTGTTGTTTTGATTAACGAATATTGTAGAGGTGTCTGCAACAGCATAATTCCAACAAACTGACTTATAATTCCTAAAGACAATGCCCACTGTAAACTACAAACTCAAATTGGTGACATTTGAGACATTAATATTTTTCAGTACTACCTTCACTGTCTGCTTGGATAACTTGAAACTATGTCAACTGTCTCCTGCACTTCGATTGCTAAGGGAACAACCGTCATCAATTCCAGAACTGTGTCGATCGCTGGATGATCTTCTGAAAACCTCTCCGGAATTTGAAGTAGATGCTATGGTAGTAAAAATATGTAAAGCCAGGAATAATATTATAAAGAGAGCACTGTAATATTTTGTAATACAGTTAGCATGATACCTTCATCTTTCAGCTTTGCCGCAGTCAAAACTTAAATATACCGGTACCCATAACCAGGGGAGTGCCACTTACATTCTTTTTTGAGAACTTTTTGAACATATCCTGAAATTGTCATGGCAGCAATGACTTTAAAGTTAACGGTTTTATTGTTTTTGTGATTTTAAACAATTATCAGGGGGGGGGCAGATACTTTTAACTATTGCAACATCTTCAAAAAGTGCAAGCAAACTAGCAGAAACAGCTTAAGGAATAATGTAACAATTATCATGGATTTATAACTTCTTTTTGACCATATCAATACTGTATAAGGGCTTTACGATAATTTATAAGGCATTTTTAGTGAAATCAACATAACGCTAGTTTAACTTACGGCATAGTTATTGTGGTTTGCACATGGGTTGTCCTCTTTGAAGTGGTGTTCACACAGGGAAACAAGACACTGGGAGCATGTACTAAACACTTCATGTAAACATATGAAATGTTGACACATTTGAACTTCAATGAGGCATGTCTATGAATAAAAAGAGAACGTTACAAAAATATAGAAAACAAAGAAAAACTTGAATATCACTTCAACTATCTCAGTCTGGTTTATGAGGACTAAATAACTAATATCATCGGTGGGGTGACAAAACCTTGTATCTCAAAAATCATGAATTTTCAGGAGAGCGAAAAAACTTTCCTGTCTCAACAAATTTAGTGCTGTGACACCCGTCTTTTCTTTTTAAAACTGGAATATTTATACAATTTGTAATGTCATTGTTGAAATACAGTAAAATAATAGGTTTTATATTTAAAAGTGAGTTACAAGGTTTTTGCGTTTATCTACATTGAGATACAACTTTTTAGTTTTTATTCAAATTGAGATACGAGTTCTTACTTTCAACTCTGAATGATCACGAGTATTTGGTTGAATAAGTTACGAGGATTTGAATACACTAACTTCGGTACTGTTAGGCCGTGTGTGAGTTACGAGAAAAAGGGATTACGTATCTTATGTTACGAGGTTTTGTCAGTGCAGCTTCAAAGGGGGTTAAAGTTGCGAGGTTTAGTTTAAGGGTGTTTGTGTGGAATTTGTAAAAAAACAGAGAAGGCGTTCCATGGATTTATCAGGTGGTGTCGTAGGCCATTAGGTACACAAATTGAGATACAAGGTTTTGTCACCCCACTGACGATATTCTTTACTAAATTGAAAATTTGATGAAAACTTTTTTTTTAAATGACACTTACTGCATATGAATAAAAGCCAACAATGATCATCAAATAATTTTGGAAAGTATGTAAAGCCAACAATGTTTCTTCGTGACATTACTTTTCATTGCTTTACATCTCCATCATAAAGCCTACCGACACTCGGTTGATCTCGTATAGGTCCATGATGTACAATGAAAATTGTTCAGAAATATTCATTTAGAAATCATGATACTGTATAGCATTTCAGTTCAATGATTGCTGTCATATTGTTATCAAACCAAACAGAATAGTATGTAGGCCAACAATGTTTCATCAATAGTATCATACATTACCTGTCATTGTGACCCGACATCTCCAACGTCAAGCCTTGGTTGATCTGGTAGAGGTCCATGGTCTACAATGAAAATAATTCAGAAATATTCATTTAGAAATCATGATACTGTCAGGGGCGTCGCTAGACCTTCTTCAGTGGGGGGGGGGGGGGTGTAGAGGCCAACGATTACCGACAAAACTAGCCACCAATTACCGACAAAATTAAATGTCCCAATATCTACAAATTTAACCCTATAAACCTGGGGTCAAAATCTAAATTGTTTTTCATATGAACTATCTATAGTACTTGTGTATGCGCAAATGGTCATTTTCCTCGACGACATAAATATACGAATTATTTCGTCAACTAATTCGGTGGTCACATCCCGCCGTACTTGCAAGTGCGTGCTGTCTACGTGCAAAAACGTGTGCAAAATTTGGGTATCGGTACGTGGTGAGTACCGCCTCCATACGTATTTGGGAGCACGCAGACACACCGTAGCACTTTTTAGGGAGGGGCGGTAGTGGGCAAGCGTATCATTTTTAATTGGGGGTGGGTGATACGCCTTAGAAAGCTTAGACGTTTCCATAAATTGTTAAGAAAAAATGACAATTTATTGTACCATCCTCGACTGTTAATCCGTGTCTGAATTCAGTTTCTCCACCTTCCGCGGAAGCTTTGACGTTTCATTAAATTATGAGAAAAGCAGACGATTCGGTGTACTGTTCTCGACTCTTAATCCTTATCTGAATTCAGTTCTCCCCCTCCCGCGCGAAGCGCCAAAGTTTTTATGTTTCATTTAATTATTAGAGAAAGTAGACGATTCGTTGATATGCTCGACTCTTAATCCTTGTTTGAATGAAGTTTCCCCCGCTCGCGTGAAGCTTGGTAGTTTTGAAGTTTCATTAAATTATTAGAGAAAGAAGACGAATAGTTGGGCGTTTTTTACTCTTAATAAGCCCTAATTGTCTGAATTCAGTTTCCTCCTTTAACGCGAAGCGCGAAAGCTTTGACATTTCCTTAAATTAATAGAGAAAGCAGACGATTTGTTGTACCCAGCGTTTGCGACTCTTAATCCTTATCTGAATTCAGTTTTCCTCTCTCGCGCGAAGCGCGGAAGCTTAGACGTTCCCTTAAATTATTCGAGAAAACAGACGATTAGTTGTACCGTTTTCGACTCTTAATAAGCCCTATTTGTCTGAATTCAGTTTCCCCCTCTCGCGCAAAGCGCGGAAGCTTTGAAGTTTCCTTTAATTTTTAGAGAAAGCAGATGATTTGTTGTACCGTTTTCTACTCTTTTGGCCCTATTTGTCTGAATTCAGTTTCCCACTCTCGCGCGAAGCGCGGAAGCTTTGACATTTCCTTAAAGACCGTCAATACTACTGGGTCAGTTTCCCTCCTCCTGCGCTTTCGCGCGGAAGTTTTGACGTTTCCTTAAATTATGAGAAAAGCAGACGATTTGTTGTACTATTCTCGACTCTTAATCCTTTTCTAAATTCGGTTGTCCCCCCTCCCGCGCAAATCGCGGAAGCTTAGACGTTTCCTTAAATTATTAGATAAAGAGGACGATTCGTTCTCGACTCGTCTAAATTAAGTTTTCCCTCTTGCGCAAAGCGCAGAATTTTTGGCGTTTCATCAAAATATAGAGAAAGGAAGACGATTCATTGTACTATTGCTGACTCTTTATCCTTGTTTGAATTTAGTTTCCCCGAAAATTTTAAACCTCTGATTTCTTTAGCTGATATTATAGGAAAGTGAAACTTCTAGAAAATACAAGTTTTGTAGTCGTAGTCACTCTCGAAGTCATCGCAGCGGACAAAAAGTCACATTTCGTAGGGAAAAAAACTTGTAGCCAACCGACAATATAAACCTCACCGACTTCAAACTTCTGCATTGATATAGTACATGAGGATCGAGCAAGAATACCGACACAGCTGACCCGACACAGTAACATATTTACTCGTGTCTTTCTTGCTCCCTCGACGAGACGACTCCACCCAACAACCCCTTCTTTCTTTTACTCCCACTCCTCCTCTCTCAGGCTCTTACCTCCCCTCTCTCTCCTCTCTTTCACCCGCGTTTCTTTTGTTTCCCCCTTTTTTGTTTGTTTCTGTCTTCTCCTTCTTTTCTCTTTTTTCCTCTCCTCCCTCTTTTTCTTTTTTCTCTTTCTTTCTTCTCTTTTTTTCCCTTTCTTTCCTCTCTTTTCCTTTTCTTGTTTTTCTTTTCTTTCCCTCACTTTTTTCCCCTCCCACTTTTCTCTTTTTTCACGAGGGCAGCGCAATTTTACCGACAATATCCTGACAGGTGGGGGGGGGGGGGTGTCGCGTCCCCCCCCCCTTTGGAGACGCCCCTGGATACTGTATAGCATTTCAGTTCAATGATTGCTGTCATATTGTTATCAAACCAAACAGAATAGTATGTAGGCCAACACTGTTTCATCAATAGTATCATACATTACCTGTCATTCTGACACCGACATCGACATCTCCAACGTCAAGCCTTGGTTGATCTGGTATGCTGTCATCATCACTTTCCTCAGACTCATCATCCACTGACAGGACAACTCCCTCCCATCTCCTGCCTTTCCAAGGCATGAAGACTTTTGTCCCTTTTATTGGAATACAGGGACATTGAATATATCTCCATACACTACCACGTTTTTTGGAGCCATCTTTTTTCCACTGAACAAGCAATTCTCTTGTTGGCTCCATGCTGCAGCCTACCTGTGCAAATCCTGACAAAGTGAGGGAAACAAAAGGGTTACATTAATTTTGACTGAAAGTAGATCTAATCCAACTTACAAGCTACTTTACAATTGACCGTCCCCAATACTTGTAGCGGAAAGTAGAAACTTGAGTTCTAGACATACAACTATCATTTGAGATTGCCCTTGATTAAATTTGAACAAAGCCACTAAAAGACAAAGGTATCAAAATTCAAACCATTCTCCTTTCATATCTGTAGACTACTATCATTTTTGCAAATTTAATTTGAACAATAAAAAGTATTAGACCTCTAGAGTCTAGAATCTGCTTGCACTGTTGCAATTGGTATAATAATACCTGAATACGGTATACTACTAACAATCTGGCATTTATTTAACTAATTTTGTAGATCTACGCTAAGCATGCTTTCAAATTTCAATCCGTACCACTGTCTTTACAAATTGTTGTCTTGTCTCGTCTTTCCATGAGCGAAAAAACAGTGAAATGATTATCACAGCACATAGATCTATAGATTGACGACTACTCCTACATACTGTACATGTATCTTGATCTAACTGAACAACCTCACACAAACAACATCACATCCCGCACCCAACTCTACCGGAACTGACGTTTTCCCTCGGGACAGCTAGTAACTGCGTGGAACGCACTTTCGAAAATCACCCTTGACTTGGGGCTTGATGCTAGTTGCTAGACCTAGATCTACTTCATATTTGGAGGCCTTCAACTTCAAGGGAGCGCTTCCATTGCAACCCACTCCAGCAAAGCATAGAGTCAATGCCACTCAACATCCACCCCAGCACAGAGAGTCAATGATAATGCGTAATGACTCTACTTACCCGTGATACCATATAAATCAATACATGGGGCAACGTATTAATTATCATCATTATACATCGCATTTTTACCCGATAAAATCAAAATATTCTAACGATCCTAATCATAATGTAATCAGTGTGACCAAATATATCAAATCTTCCAGATAATTTGACATTTACAACACGTTATTTAAAAGAAGAAGCAGTTATTTTGCTTACCACAGGCCTAGCAGACGTCAGCTTCGCGATAACGCCCTTCTGCTTTGATCAAAATTTACGCTCGCGCCTAATATGCAAAGGGCGTAGAGGGCTTACGCCCTTCTGCTTAGCGCGATATCTGACAGTTTGTGCTAACGCCCTTTTACTATTGTCGATTACGTAATCATTTACTTCGTTTTATGCCATCTCGATCACATCATTTGAAAGAGCTTTGAAAACTCTATTAAATGACATGAAATATCAAAAATCGATTTTTGACCTGAAATTCGAGCTAACGCCCTTCTGCCAGCCGTGCGACGATATATACCGCTTCGATGCTGTATACATAAATCTGAACTAGGGTCAGGAGAATATACTGTCTTTAACATCAGTATCAATAGTACAATAACAGTTATTAGATAATAATTGTTATTTTGTTATGTTACAGCAATCAGGAAGTTTGGATTTATTGGCTTTTTAGGCGTTCCCCTACTCCTTCTGCCAGTAATTTACATCATCTATAAATTACGTCACAGACATGACAAACAACAGGTATTAGTATAAAGGCCTTTATATATATATATATATATAGAGAGAGAGAGAGAGAGAGAGAGAGATACAGAGAGAGAGAGAGAGAGACAGACAGACAGACAGAGATAGAGACAGATAGAATTTCTGTTCATGTTTGCATTTGTTTTGTTTTGTTTTATTCTACAAAACTTGCATAGCGTCAAAAATAACCATACACTAATCGAATTCTTAACTTCAGCCCTGGACCATACACTATACCTTACTACATGTATACCTAACTCTAACCCCAAACCTTACCACAGACCCAATTTTAATCCCAACCCTAACCAATATACATATATACCTTTGAAGCAATTTAGCCGGGTGCTTCTGTTCATCCAATACCATTAGTTGGATTTCTTTTCTGTAAAGATCAAAAATACTGACATAAAAAATGGGAATCAGCCTCATTTTTTCCCTTTAGAAATTGCCAAGAAATACTCAATGAATTGAAGTATTTTCTCATAACTTTACGTTTGGGACTTCTGGTTTGATTGACTTTCTAAAAAAAATGAGTATTAATTCATTTCAATCATTCTTGTTCGACTTACGATTTTGTCAATGTTAAATTTGCATTTCTAAGAGGTATACGTAAAAGTTTCTCAATTAATACACTTTTCAATTTCTTATAGTATCGTGTTCTTGATGAAAATACAGTGGAAGACGATATTGTTGGTATGTAGCTGTTTATTCCGGGGCCCCGTCTGATAAACAGTTGCGATTAATCGCACCTTATTTGCGATTGATAGTAATCGCAACTAAGTACATAACAGATAGGAGACTGCAAACTTACGATCGATCGATCGGAGGACTTGCAATCGATGCGGATCAATCGCAACTCTTTATAAGACTGGGCCCTTATTTGCATTACTATCTTAATGGTATTAATATGACATCATAATAATATTGTGAGGTATACCATTAACGTATAAAAAAACAAATGCCTACTAGTATGAGGTAAATTAAGTCAGATTCGTTCTCTGAAACTTGCATCTTGTTTTCACGATTTTAGTAATGTTCTTTAATTTATTACACAACATTCGTATTTCATCTATTTTTTTGCCATAATTATGTCATCGGTCTGAAAGCTCAGGTCCAACATTATAGTTTCCATCTATTTTGAAATTTCCTCTTTTACTGACATTCAAATATATACAATCTCTCTCTCTCTCTCTCTCTCTCCCTCTCCCCTCTCATTTCATACAGATGTCCCTCCTGATGTTGATGGGTTGTATAAAGACAGGCACATCTCCCCAGCCCTCCCAACCGATCAACAACTCAACCGGGAAGAGGTTAGTCCATTTCAGAATTAGTTCTAGATATTTTTTTCCTGGGGGGGGGGGGGGGGGGGAGTCGGAGCCGGATGCTTTGAATGTATAATACATTAATTAAAAAAAATATATAAAAAAGGGGGAAACATTTGCCCCTCCTGATAGATTTCCGACAAAGATATATTGTAACGAATATTATAACTATTATTTCTTTCAGTGTTACACGATGGATCAGTGCAATAAGGGTCTGGTCTTCATCTTGAACAACTACCACTTCGGTCCTGATAGTAAGAAGGAAAGAAAAGGGTCTGATGTTGACTTAGCCAATGTAAAACATGTCTTCACCGAGATTGGCTATACGGCAGATGAAGCTCAAGATCTCACTGCTGAGGTAGGATATTTGGTATAGGTAAACGGAATTATAATTATAATCCATGCTTACATACAGCTTGATACACCGACGATGTGTCCGAGCGCTTTACAGACATTACCCCATTTATCAGATTCAGGCTAGCCCGCACACAACGTATGCACATTCTCCACTCTCTGGGGAGTGATCTCGCCAGCTCCATTTTACAGACGCTCACAATGCAGATCGAGCAAACTCCATTAACATTCGCATCCTATCAAGTACCCATTTAACACCTGGGTGGATAGTGGCAAATGTAGATTAACGTCCCGCCAAAGCACGTTAGTGCCGGACTGAGATTTGACTTACACACTAGCTAGAACACAACATAATCTACACCATGTTTTTTGGGGCTTGAAGAACTAACCAAAAAACAAAAAAATACTTCAGGGGAAATAAGGGAAGAAAATGTCGGTCTCGTGGGCTGGTTTCGTGAACCATCTGAAAAGTGATTAAACGGATAATGTCGGTTGTCCGAGTTTTACTAGTGGGTTGGAGGTCTCATGGGCTGTTAAAAAAAAATTGTCTGAAGGCACAATTAAGAAACCGACATTGTCGGTATAGCTAGAAAGCTGTCGGCCTCCCGGACTCTCAGTCTCGGAGGCTGTACCTGATATCCCCGTGCAAAAACACACACCGACACGCACACACACTGCACGCACACACAGTCATACAGAGCCATCTCCATGCATTCTCAAAGCACTGATATTGCTCTCCCTTATCCATTTCTCACACTCTGTAGGATATCAGACTGGAGCTGAAGAACTTAACCCGGAAGATCTTACCCTCTCATACTTCGGTGGTTCTGGTCTTCATGAGTCACGGAAAGAAGGAAGGTATCCAAGGTACCGACGAGGGAGTTGTGACCGTTGAGGAAATCAAGGATATGTTCTCTGGGAACAACTGCCCCGCCCTGATTGGGAAACCAAAGATCATGATCTTCCAGGCTTGCCGTGGAGGTAAAACACGACTGGAAATACTCTCGAGAAAAACCTATTAAAGGGGCATCCAACTCTAGAGAAAAAGAATGAAAATCAGAGAAGTAGACTGGTGAAAGTATAAATAAAATCGGACAAAAATGGGAACGTTATGAATGTATGGGCTCTTCGAATTGGCTAAATCGGTAATTTCTCTGTGATGTAATGGCGGACAGCTGTCTTGTTCTAATACGCAAATGACTAAAATGATGAATGTATGAGACAGGAGATTCTATTTATTTTAGAGGACCTATACTAATATGCTATCTATAGAGTAGTGCCCCAAGGGAGAAAGAAAGATTTTTTTTAAATACATGACATAGATTAATGCCTTGCCAAAGGACCGTAGTGACGTGTTGGGGATCGAACCCATGTCCTTTGTGTTTAAACCGACTTCGACATCTCTGAATAACTCATATTCCCACTATCAGCTTGAGCAAACACAGTATTGAGTGATCACGCTTTTGGGTCTCTGCATGACTTGTGAGGCTCTTTCGCACGCACCGTCACATAACCCAATGAAGAAATTAATGGTGCGGAAACATGCCAGTTAAAGTGTTTTCAATTATTTGTTAAACCGCACAAAAAAAGAAGAGAAGAAGCGTTCACACACACATTATTTTGTATTTTATCTATCACTATTACTGACTGCACCACTCGAATACAAAGTTCTCTAATGACAAATGCAGAGAGTTATTTGAAAAGGAGTTCGGAATTCTTTTCTTCTTATTGTTTTCAGCGAAAGTAACGCCTAGTGCTCCATCTCTCGCCACCTCCGTAGTGGATAATGGAATATGTACAGACTTCGTCGGGACTGACGGGGTAGCAAGGGATGGAGGGGTAACCCTGGTAACAGAAGATGAAGCATGTTCGACATCACCTGGTAGAGTTGGAGGAGGAGAAGTGGAAATTGACTGCGGTGTACCGGACAATGCTGATATGTACATTGCTCAATCCACGTCAGAAGGTATGAGGAAGAATAATGAGAGGGGGGGGGGGGGGGGAGAGAGAGAGAGAGAGAGAGAGGGAGGGCGTGGGCAAAGAGAGAGAGAGAGAGAGTGAGATCGAGAGACAGAGAGAGAGAGAGAGACAGAGAGGAGGAAGTGACAGAGAGAGAGAGAGAGAGATAGAGATACGGGCGAGGGAAGCGAGGATCGAAGAGAGAGAAAGAGAGAGGAAGACAAAAAGATAGATAGAGAGAGAGAGAGAGAGGGGGAGGGGGAGAGGAAAGGGGGCCGGGGGGGGGGGGGCTGGAGGTCATATTCAGGGGAAGTGGGAGAGAGCAGCAAAATGAAGAAATATTATTGTTGTCCTAGTATAAATGTCACATTTCCGTTGTCGATTGACAGGCTATTACTCACTACGTGATAGACAGAACGGATCTTGGTTCATCCAGGCCCTCTGTGAAGAGCTGATCGCCAGTGCCCACGACCACCATCTCGATGACATCATGACAAAGGTTGCACTTCTTTCAGTATATCATTTTCTTCTAGATATTTTAAACGAACAGTGCGTGGCATAGTTACAGGGGGCACAGGGGAACATTCCCCACCGAGTATTAAAAAAAAGGAAAACAAAGAGAGAGAAAAGATTAATTGGGGAAGGAAAGGGGAAAGAGTTGAGGACATTTAAACTTTCTCCAAAACCCTACGGCTATCAATAGCCTTTTAAATGGTACAAAGTAGTTTTGTAACTGACAATGCTACCCTGCAAAAAATTATTTAAAAAAAAAAAAAAAAAAAATAAATAAATCAATCAATAAATCGATCAATCAATCAATCAACATTATTAATAAATAATTCACACCTCATTTTCCGAATATCCCCGATTCCGCCTCCCCTCCAAATTTCGCTCTTGTGATACGACAGCCAATCACATCTTTGTATCTATTTTTCTCATAATAATTCATGCATTTAGGTTACAGACAGAGTGAAGCGACAGGAGATAAGGATAGAAATCAACAAGGAACGACATCTAACCATGCAGACCCCGCAGATTATCAAACAAGGGATAGGAAAGAAGATCTTCTTCTTACCAAAATACCCTCCGCCAGCGGGAAGTCAATAAATTAAGAGGCATCTATAAATCTAATCTTGAGCTCTGGAATGCAGAGACGGTGGAGTCGGGGGGGGGGGGGTGCACAGTGCCCCTACTTTTTCAAGTATCCCTAAAATGTGTGTTTAAGATATGAAAGTTGTCCCCCTTTTCTCCAGATAAGTGCCCCTTTTTATAAGGGCCCGTTCCACATTCTTATAAGTGCCTCTTACCACCTCTGACAAGTGCCCCTTTCACCGATGATAAGCGGCCTCTATAAAGATCTTATTAAGGTGCCCATTTTAATTTTACAAGTGCCCTTTTCTTTTGTAATAAGTGCCTCTTCCTCTTCTGATAAGTGTCCCTTTCCATCTTTAATGAGTGCCCCTTCTCATAAGTGCCTTTTTGTTTTGAAACGTGCCGCCTTGTCTTTATAATAAATGCCCCTTTTATTTTTTTAATAAGAGCCACTTCCCTTTCTCAATGCCCCTTCTCACACGTGTGATAAATGCTTATATTAAAAATCTCATAGGCCCCTTTTTATTTTGACATATGCCTCTATCCTTTCTTATTAGTGCCATTTTCCTTTTGATAATCGCCCCCTTTCCTTTTTCATCTCTCACCTTATCAGGTGCAATTAGTGTCCCATTTTCACCTCTGATAATTCAGATTTTTACAAGTTTGACACGAGCTCCTTTTCTTTTACAGTAGGCCTAATTGTCTTTTTAACTTTGGATATGTGTCCCCTTTTCCGTTTTAACCATAAAATGTGCTCCTCAGTAATTTTAAAGCAACTAAGAGTAACTTTTTTCTTCAATTTCACCCAAAGCTTGCTTGCTATACGCACATTCGCATTTTAAATTAATATGATTTTATTTCGTATTAATGTTTTTTTCTATCTCTCATGATTAGGTTTGTTTTTTCCTTTTTAAAAGATGTAATTTTTAGCAGCCTCACAAATCTTTAAATTTTGCGTACTCGCTTCTCTCGCTCGCAATTTAATATATAGACAATCACTCCCAACGGCAAAGTATGATGCTTAAGCATTATCTTGGACCATGTAAAGAGAGCAGCAAAAAATGAAATCATCGCTGATAATCTTATCACAATATAAGGGTATAAGGGCCTACCAATGTCTAAAATTTGTATATTATTGCTTTGAGGTTTTCTTTTGTAGGTGCCCCATTTTTTTTCTCCAGAAAGCGCCCCTGTTTCATTGGTCCCCCCCCCCCCCACTTTGAACTTGAAGACGCTGCTGGTATGGGAATCCTATTTTGAGAAAAAATTGCTATGGTATATTTTGGCGTGTTTATCCTGCAGTAGATTGGTTGTTTGAACCAGTGAAATAAAAATATACGCACAAAACTGTACAGGGCACCATCTTCGATAAAAACCACAACTCCAATTTGCACATAGCGGCCTCGTGATTTTCTTATCCTTTTATGCTCATTATTTACTCAGCCAC
This sequence comes from Strongylocentrotus purpuratus, assembly GCF_000002235.5. Taxonomy (NCBI): domain Eukaryota; kingdom Metazoa; phylum Echinodermata; class Echinoidea; order Camarodonta; family Strongylocentrotidae; genus Strongylocentrotus; species Strongylocentrotus purpuratus. The sequence continues at coordinate 1,622,350 of NW_022145526.1, forward strand.
TATAAATTGTCTTCCAAAATTGTATAGTACATGTCATTTATTACTAATATTGAATATTCGGTGTAAGTTTCGTTGGATTCTGTGAGAATTTATTTTCTATATTTACTAGAACTCAAGTTCTTAATTCTTAAAGGTAGTGATAAATGCAAGGGTCGACTGGTCGTAGCATATTAATTTAAAAGTTAGATTATGTTACCAGTGGTGTATTATAATAGGTTGGTTATTGTTCTAAGATGGTTATATACAACGCATGCTCCTGCGACGTTACTGCTGATCGCGGTCATTTCTGAACCAAAATACAAATGTCTTTCTTTTGAAGTTTGTAAATACGTTGAAAAAAAGTTTTCCTACTTATTGTGGAGAAGAATTCATTTTCACCATTAAACAGATGAGCCTCTTCAGCGATTTACGAATAGACCGATATTGTATTGGAATATACCATTTCGTAATGTAATCACATTTAATGCATATTTCTTTGTTAAGTGTCATGTTACAAATGATTTCATTCATATATTTACGAATAATTATATTACAATAGTCAGAATGCGAATTGCATAGTGCATACGTACATAAACGTAACTTAATATGATGTTGGAGTCATTTGTTATTGTGTCATCGATTATCATTGTATAGGCTCCTATACTCCAATAAAATAATGCATTGTCTTTCGGAGACATTGTTGCTTTTTATTACAATCAAATTTTTTACTTTTTGTATCTATTCTGTGAAGATATCGTAACATGTAGTAGTAATCAAATACCATAGCACACAAGTCTACATAGATGTGCTCAATATTTATAGTTGATGAAAAGAAGAGTGTGTAACTGAAAAGAGGGGGATTTATTAAGAGAGAGAGAGAGAGAGAGAGAGAGAGAGAAAGAGAAGATGGAGGAAAAGGGGTGTAGAATTTATTGATAGATATATAGTCTAGAGAGAGAGAGAGAGAGAGGTTCGGAGAGAGTGAGCTATAGAGTGAGAGAGAGAGGGAGGATAGAGAGAGAGAGAGAGAGAGAGGGAGAGAGGGGGCGGGGAATGACCAACGAATGGGAACATCAATTAGAAAGCTCTTTAAACAATTAAAACAAAAGTTAAGTGGGTGTCTTTTTGGGAAGGGGGTGGGGGCGGTGGGGGGCATAGCTTTTATCGCCCTCCGCCGTGATCATTTTTAGACTATATAGGCTCACGGCAATAAAGTTATAGTTCGGCAATTTGTTTTCTCTAAAACAAGGATGTATTACTATGTTTCGAATATTAATATATGGCCTTAATATTACTATCACATTTCTGCGCTATATACATAGATATAATTATGTAGTTCTACAGTGGCTTCATGTTTAATTTCGATTAGTCCAATAATTAATAGTTGGGATATTTAGGCTGATAATTGATTTTAGAAAAACAATCACTCAGTCCACGAACCATACGAGTTATGTTGTCTGGCCAACTAATATGTGGCTTATGTAGAAGGGTGTGGGAGGGGGAGAGAAGGGGAGAGAGACCTGTATCCCCCCCCCCCCCTCCCAGCGGCCCCGTCTCAGTCTTTCCCTCTCGGAGACTCTTCAGAGTGTAGTGAGATAGTGACTTTTCCATAAGAGGCGATTGGTGGTAAATGCAGAACATTACATGTTATCTCCCATCTAGCATCTGGCATCTCTCTCTCAAGTTCGAGCTCTTCTCAGCAGCCCGCCCCCCCCCCCCCCGGATTATAGTTCAACTAGCCATTAATAATACGTGGCACGCGAGTCGAGAAAACTGGATCGGAAAGACCTTGTCAGAGGTCATATTTACTAGTCTAATTTTATAAGTTCATCATAATTTATTATGAAATTTATCAACATATTTTGTTGTGAGTGCAATAGTTGCATGAGTAAAATACATGCACCTCCCTCAGGAAATAATCAAAAAATTGACCAACTGAAAAACTAGTATCTATTAAACAATGTGACATGTTTATTATGCTAAATATAAATGTTAACAGAGCTTATATAACAAAAATGTTCTGAATTTAGACTACGTGTGCAAGGCTGTTATGATCTACATTGCGTTTATTCACTGCATGCACGGTACATTGTACGTTGGTCTAAACTCCTTTACCCGGGCCAGCCAGCGTATCAAAGCTTGTTTATACTGCGACTGTAATTTGTAACAGCTGTTGTTACTATTCTGACATTTGCAACTCACATTTTGCATCATTTCTGAACCATTTTTACGTCCCGAGACGTCCAAGAAATAACAATGTCGGAAGACCATTTTGACGATCTGGAGCATTACAACTACGATCCCATTCACAGCGGGGCGAGCGGCAAGGGGCTGTCGAAGAAGGAGAAGGCGACGAAAGAACACAATAATCCACACACAACGAAAGAGGCCCGTCTTGTCGAAGATCAGATTACGAATTCGGAACAGAAGAAAAAGGATAAGATCAAGAAACAGAGCAGCAAAGAATAGATTTGAGGACAGAAACAGTGGATGTTTGTTGAATAACGACATGAATTGTAACTTTTAAGGTGAGACTCAGTTGCAGTCTGCATTCTTAACCTAATTCTTATTTAATCTTAATTTTAGAAAATTTAGTCAAAGAGAAGATTCAATTCTGACTTCTTGGAAGAGGTGAAACATAATTTGTGACGCGAGTGATATCATTGTTAATAATAATATGCAAGTGCGGAAGAACAACAGATAAAAAATGTCCACTGAAAAGCATGGCTCTTCAAATGCCTTGATATATAGATCTAGACCCTACGGCATGTAATGGCATACAAATCGGGACGTATTTTTACGCCACATGTTCGTGTAGTCCCATATACATCTTTCTGTGTACAGTGCTTGTAACTTAACATAGACTGGGCTAAATTTCTTATCGTTTTGATGATTCCAGTCTAATTTCCAGAACCTTGCAGTACACACCAATATGCCAGACGATCAACCTTTTCTGATCGATTCTTTCACAATGCAATCGCATAACCAGCACTCAACTTTGTCTTTTAGTTAACATCATATTCATAAATGCAGCAAGTCTGTTTGGAAGATTATTTTATTTTCAACTCAACACTGTAAATAGAAAAAAAAATTCTGAACAAGATGTAGTCCTGCTACATACATTATATGACTAATGATAAGTAATGTAGCATGATTAATGCTATGTTTAAAGATAAAGACCAGTTATGGTCGTGCAATTGCATTGTGAAAGAAAGGTTGTGGAATCGATCAGAAAAGGTTGATCATCTAGCATATAAGTATTGGTGTGTACTGCAAGGTTCTGGAATCATCAAAATGATAAGAAATTTGGCCCAGTCTTCGTAAAGTTACAAGCACTGTACACAGAAATACACACCAATAGATAAACTAATTTACCAAATATATCAATTAGTAGGCGGTATACTCTTTCACATGATTGGTAATAAGAGCTTCCATTTCATTTTTTGAAATTGGGGCATTTCCAATACTGGTCTTTACCTTTAAGTTTTTATATCAGCACTTTTCATGATGACATTTGTGAAATCAACAAATCTTTTGTTTCTTTCTTCTTCGCTTAGGTTTGGATTTGCCACAGAAGATCGGATACAGTGTCGCTATGTCGGGGACCGGAACATGGACAAAGAGGATGCCAATCATGAATAACATTTAAGGAATCAAAAAGAAGTTGAAAGCGGCCTCCATAGTCTGTCTCTGATCAAGGGTGAATTACTCAATGCAGTCGAGATGGAGTATCTACAGAAATTGTGAAAATCAACTCACTTTTATACAATTAAGTCTGCATGTTTTTTTGAAAATAATTTGTTGATGTCTCTGATCATGGGTCAATTACTCAATGCAGTCGAGATGGAGTTCCTACAGAAATCACTGAATTTGTGAAAATCAACTCACTTTTATACAAGCCTGTATGTTTTTTTGAAAATAATTTGTTGATGTCCTTGTGTGGAAAGTTTGGAAACATTCTATAATTCAACTGTTTGAAGCAAAGGGTTTGATTTGGGTTGAAGCTGAAAGTTTGACAAGAGATAATAAATGGTTAAAAGATTCTAGAAAGGTCTACCGGTACTCATTCTCATTCCAAATTGAAGAAAAAAAGCCTTGATTTAAATATATTAAGTATTCATTTATCGGGGATGCCAGTTTTCAGTGTTTTTCTTGAATTCGCGTCCTATTACCTCTCTACCGGTAGGCTGGCTTCGTTGTAGGCTTAATAGTGTACACTGTACAGAATGTATGGGGCTCCCACATGTCATAGTCTTAGTTGAAGCTAATTGAGTAAAAGCAACTGGGCAGGGTTTCACGAAACTGTCATAAGGACAAGTTCACCGACATCCCATTGAAATGCGTGTATTAAGTTAAACACGCGTTTCAATGGGATGTCGGTGAACTTGTACTTACAACGGTTTCATGAAACACTGCCCTGGTATCCTAGTCAGAAAAACATGTCTGCTTAAAGATACTTCGTCCTTTAACTTTGATAAAGCCAGACATACATACTATATGTAGACTCGACAACACATACAAGTAAACCCGCATGAAATGGACTGATTTGTCTATTTCCTGGCATCCCTGATATACATCTAATAGCGTTCATCAAATTTTCCTGTAATTTAGTAGTCACTAAATAAAAACCCGACATGATAGTATCGTCATAGAGCCATGCAGTAAATAATGCACATGTACAGGTCCATGAGTAGAAAAATTATTCATGTAGGAGATTCAAACATTTATGTTGGTGTATTAATTAAGTACTGAGAAGATTACCTTGAAAAGGACATTTAAAACAAACACACTTATGCTATGCCACCATATGTGTTTGTTTTTTTGATTTGGCATCATAATCCGGTTACTTACCCGGTACTTATTCAACTGCCTAGCAGTTTTTACTTTGTGCAATGTTCATTGACCCAATAACTTCCATACATGTATGTATGCAGTATCTCTCAATTTGTTTTCAGCGTCATTCGTGTTTACGGCAACTCACAACTGATATTCATCGTCATTCTAATTTACGGCAACTCAAAACTGATTTTCATCGTCGTCAATCTTGTTTACGGCAACTCAAAACTTTTTTTCATCATCATTCTTGCTCATGAAGTCAACCTTTGCAATGGAATAGTATTTAGGCAATATCACACTTTTCCCCATGAAGTATAATACATGTACATAGTACATGCAACCTACTGGGTGTCACAAGAAAAATAATTATTATGAGTACTTACATGTACATGTACATGACATGCCAGCCTCAAATTTCACTTGTCTGAAGTGTCAAAGGCACACCACAAACACAAACAAATATATTCAAAATCTCAAATGGCTTCAAGTTTTGCATAATTGGATTGAAAAGCTCTGAAGTCCAAACCAGGAAAATGGTATTTTAATTTGCTACCCCATCAGGCATGTGGGCAAATCATGCTGTAGCACACCTATTAAACATGTAAGCTGGCATGAAATACATTACCTTTATATGTACAGTATTCATAGGTTGCATCACTTGCATAATAAAATATCATATTTTAGTATTATCCCAATTTCTTGTCAGAATACTGATTTTTTCATAGAATAAACTTTAAGAAACCGATACAAATTAATAGTATAGTCGTTGAACAACGTTTAAGTTTTCTAATATTTCCTTTACATGGTATTTTAATGCCATTTTTTGCAATATGTATTTGTAGTAGGTTTTTGCATTAATCATTGCAGTGAAGGTCTCATAAAAATTCTCAGTAATAGACATTTTATGAAAATTTAACATAACACAAAGTCACAAATGACTATGAGAATCAATGCTCAACTGCAATTATAGTCTATCTTCATTTGAAATATACACATGTACTATGTGATAGTGAATTATTTCAGAAATATTTTTTTAAATTTGGTCTTGAACAGAATTGTAAATGACGAAATACAAACCTGTGTAGAATATAACTGCATCCAATGCATCAATTTAATCTTTGTATTTTGAATACTTGCAATGTGTTAACAGGGGACCAATCATATGAAAAAATAATTTGATTGTGTATTAAAGAAAATGTATACAAAATAATAAACAACGGATAATTCTAATGATGTACGGTTAGGAATTATTATGAAGTAAAAACAAAAGAAATAATGAATTTCTTGCAGGGAATTCAAGTCAGACTTGGGTTATTGCATGAACTTTAATACAGAGAGGTGTCATGGTCTAGTGGACAAGTCTTTGGACTGTGGGAACCGCAAGATCCAGGGTTCAAATCTCTGCCTCAGCACTTGAATTAAAATTTGGCAAGACATTATTCTACATATGCCTCACTCGACCCCAGCTGTCGTAAGTGGGTACCTGGGAGGATGTATCCCTTGAATACACCAAGCACTAAGGTTGCCATATGTAATCCCTGGGAAATATTATCCAAATTCCTTTGGAAGTGCTTAAAGACGTCATAACACGAAGGGCATATTATATCATTTAAAGTAGTGATATACTCAATACTCGCCTTCATTGAGACGATATTGGAACTTGTATTTTCTCCTTATAGAAATAAAATATGATTAATGAAGCCTGCTATTCTTCATATATTTGTCAGTGTACTCTATGAAACCACCTATAAATCCAAATATATTTTTAGATGATTGGTCCTCTTTATATTTTACATTTATGATGTAATGTTATTTGTGCCTCACTAGATGTGTGTAATATTGGTAAAGGTAGATGTAATAATGTTTACTTCTGAATGTTTATTTACTATTACCAGGATTTGTGGTCTTAATTTTAATTTTATTGTGTACTAAGTATCATGCAGTTTTCTTAGATTTACATAATACCAGCTATTTGTAGAAGTTGATTTCAGAACTGATTAATATAGTCAGTATGAAAATTAATCTTTGTAATTTGTTAATCAATATAAAAATAGAAATACAATGTATAGTCACAAATACACATACTGTAACTGGTTGGGGTTGGGAAGAGAATTGATCCATGGAGTTTCTCCTATATTGTGAGAAAATATATGGCTAAAATTGCTCATTTAGATTATTGCACTCTGATTCAGGACAGTGGCATAGCTTTTTTTGCCAAGTTCTGGGGGGGGGGGGGGGTGAGGGGATGTTCCTTCTGTAGTTAGGCCATTGTTTCTGGGAAAGGCTGTGACAGCACTTTGGTAAATTTGTTTAAAATGCTATAGTATTAAGTGTAAAGTTATAATTGATCAATAAGTAAAGGATTTAATAGTTCTTGTACCTTTTAGAGATTCGACAGATTCAGTTCATTTAGATGCACCAAAGGTTTTCATCATTTAGATTTAGCTAAGACCCTTATAATTATATTAATTAGATACATTTTACATGTATTCCTTTTCTTTCTCTTTGACTGTTCTTGAATATGATGTAGCTTTAACACAGAATAAAATGAATCTATTAAAGAAAAACAAATTATCACAATTATTTTATTGAATAAGTGGCTGGAAGAGATTGCGAATCAATTAGCTTAGAAGGGGGTGTGTAATGAGATAGGCATAGTCATAGGAAAAAAGGGGAGAGGGTGAAGAGAGACGAGAGAGAGACAGAGAGAGAGAAAGAAAGAGAGACAGAGGGAAATGGGGAGAGAAATAGGGCTCGACGTAAAAATGTCAGAGGAAAAAATGTCAGAGATAAAAATGTCAGAGGAAAAAATGTCAGAGGTAAAAATGTCAGAGGAAAAAATGTCAGAGATAAAAATGTCAGAGGAAAAAATGTCAGAGGAAAAAATGTCAGAGATAAAAATGTCAGAGGTAAAAATGTCAGAGGAAAAAATGTCGGAGATAAAAATGTCAGAGGAAAAAATGTCAGAGGTAAAAATGTCAGAGGTAAAAATGTCAGAGATACAAAAAAAATGTCAGGTACAAACAAAATGTAGGGGGAAAAATTGGTGCCATCATAATATCTCGGCACTTTATCACACAAAATGTCAAGATGTAAGCTACTGGGCTAGTCTATTATATTTTATAAATGACTGTGTAGTGTACTTCGTACATGTCCTGAGGATAATACAATGTGGAAAATTGAAACTTATATTTTGTGATGGTTTGCATATATTAATTTCTATCATGTTTCGATATTTTAAATTGGTTGATGTTTTAATGTTTATTTGGTTTTGAGGAAGTAGGCCTAAGTACATAGAATATTAAGATTGAATGAGATACAACAGGGAATCAGTTATAAAGATCGCACAGAAATTCCACAAATTCAGTACTTAGACCCATCTTCATGTCCATCCCAGTAAAGACTGTTATGACAAGAAAACATTAATAGAAAGACACGGATGCTTTGTCCCCCTCATCGATACTTTATTACAAAAGTTTAACAAACAATATCAAAGCTTCGCTTGAAGAATGTCAGATAGTAGGCCTACAAGTGATAAACGTTTAGACATATCTACCCAGGTATTTTGTCATGTGCTTTCGAGTTTCGACCATAACACTGCGTAACTTTATATTTAAAAAAAAATCATGTTTGTGATTAAGAAACGTGGGAGAAATACAGTATAAGTACCTCAGGGCTTTTCGCCTGCTCCCCGCCCCCCCCCCCCCCCGCATCCGACGCCAATGTGACCCTATGAGCACTTTGGCTTCGTTTGCGAACCGAATGCACGCACTGACATGTGGAAGTCAGTGAAGTGGTGGTCTTCCAGTACTTATCTCAATATTTCCTCAATGACAAATCGAAGCACCCTAAAATTCTGTGGGAATCTCTTCCCATCAGACAGAAGTTTTGAAACTCCAGCAAAGCGGCCAAATTGAATTTTCGCATTTTACGAGAAATGCATAAGGTTTCGCATCTGGCACTCATCGGATTTGGATTCAGCACCCTCAAATTGACAAGAAAACATGAAATAACCTGTTAAATGGCCAAAGAATAAGCGTTTTTATGATTTGGCTGCCATTTTGGCGGCCATTTTGAATTTTCACCATTTACGAGAAATGCATAAGGTTTTCGCGTCTGGCACTCATCGGATTTGGATTCAGCACCCTCAAATTGACAAGAAAACATAAAATAACCTGTTAAATGGCCAAACATTTGGAAAGAATAAGCCTTTTCATGATTTGGCGGCCATTTTGGCGGCCATTTTGAATTTTCGCCATTTACGAGAAATGCATAAGGTTTCGCATCTGGCACTCATCGGATTTGGATTCAGCACCCTCAAATTGACAAGAAAACATAAAATAACCTGTTAAATGGCCAAAGAATAAGCGTTTTCATGACATATCAATTCCTTTCATAGCAAAAGCGCTCCTCACAATTTCTGTAAATTTGGCAGTTTAACGCTACGCGTACCGCCTTGACCGGACTGTGCGGTATCTGTGCAGTTCTGTGTGTAGAGAGGTCGGGCTGTATTCATTATTTCTTGGGGGTGCATAAATTGCTCTAATTATGCGTACGCGTGTAATGCGCAAGTTTATTGTGACGGCACTAAACCCATCCCACTCATTGTTCCCCTATTTTCATAATGGTACTGACCCAATGAAATGTAGTGCAGTGCGCTCGTACGCGCTGCGCTGCGTGTGTACATGTACTGTACTTATGCATGTTCAGTTATATACGTACATGCATACAGGGCTAGCTGGCACAAAACCCTGGGTCGGGCTTCTAAAATGGGACATGAAGCATGATTTGACATGAAAATTGACGGAGCTAAAAATGAATCAATCAAAATGAAATTTATATGTATGAAAAGCTTACGTATCATATGTCATTGTCTGTGATTGAGGATTTACAAATTTGACGCAAAACGCGTTGCTGCAAAGTTAAAGATTGGTTTATTGAAAGGCAATCGAGCACAGTGCGACCGATCCATTGACATTGTGTATGAGAGAGTAATTTTTTTTAAATGGATTGTAAAGTTCAACGTCAAAGTGACGGAGGTTTTTTTTCAAGTAAGGGCATGGTTTTACATGGAATGTAAAGGAAATGTTTCCTTCTTCTCATATCTCGATTGAGGATATTATTCTCAATTTCGATTTTTAATGGTAAAGAAAAGTGTAAAAAGATGTCGAGAATTTTACCATATGTCATGTAATATAAAATGCGCGCGGGTCGGTTGATCTCCCAAAAGGAGCGCGAAGGAATTGATATGTTTGGCGGCCATTTAATTTGGCGGCCATTTTGGCGGCCATTTTGGATTTTCGCCGTTTACGAGAAATGCTCAAGGTTTCGCGTCTCGCACTCATCAGATTTGGAATCAGCACCCTCGAATTGACAAGAAACCATCAAAAAACATTGTATATATAACAAAACAAGGTTCCTTGCTCTCTAGCCTGGACTATGTATCCGACGCACGTGTAAGACTTAGGACATAATGTATACATTCAGTGTCGCCACTAAATTTGTTGCCATACAATTAATCGCTAGTGCTAGCCACCGGTGTGACCGCGTAGAATGGAACCCGCACCGATCGTCCGGGAATTAGAGATCGATCGAGAGCGGACGATCGGTGCGGATTTTAACCGCGCAGAATGTCCTAGTCGGACATTCTGCGCGCGCCTCAATGTCTGACGGACAATCTGTGCGGAAGAGGTCTCGCACCAATAGTCCGCATGTCGCACCGACTGTCGGTACTCTAGCTCACACGGTCTGTCCTATAATCTCACATATTATTTCGTCTGTCATCCCTCTCGACTCCCAATACACACAAATAACACAATAATACACTTCAATTATTGTGGAATAGCCTGACAACGACTACTGAGAGCCGGCCGTTTATTCAGTATGAATTGATGTTTAACAAACATTTCTTCTCGTTTCCTTCACTGGAAACCGGACCGATCATGGTCCAGGATAAAAAAAAAAAAACAGAGGTAAAACTCAACGGGCATAACAACTCTGGAAAACCTTATTCAAACACAGTCATGTCGGAACACTACATGACACAAAGCTCTTTTATTGTAAATAAAAGTTGTCTCGTTGAAAGTTCAAGCTAGAATGACTCAATTACACACTAATTCATGCAACGCACTGGTCTCCGTGGTAGAATTAGCTCGCACACCTGTACGAGCTGCCTATGCAAATTACATACCATCGAGGCACAGCCCCGGACCCAACATAAGTATGCATTCATTAACGATACAAACAACATTAATTTGTCTGCTATACAATCGTACCGCAGACAAATAATATTCATACAATACAAGTATATACACAAGTAGGCCTATGGATGAACTGGTTGGATAACTCATATTCAGCTGTGCCAGCTAGATAGGCACGACACTACTGGTGTCCCCGGGCGCGAATCATGGGGGGGGGGGGGTGAGGGGGCCTTGCCCCCCTCCCCCTCGCCAAAAAAGGAGAGAGAGAGAGAGAGAGAGAGAGATAAGGACAAGAATGGAAAGGGAAAGAGGAGAGAAAGGGAAAGGAAGAAGAGGAAGAAGCAAAGAAAAGGCGGAAAAGAAGGCAGCCGAAAGGGCCTTGTCTCCCAGGCTGTTGCCTCCCCTCCCCCAGCAAAGAGAAAGCCATAGGAAGGAAAGGGAAAGAAAAAAAGATAATAGAAGATAAAGGGAAGGAAAAAAGAAGAAGAAAAGAAAATAAGGGGGATATCAGTTGCAATTTTCACGCCAACAAGTTCTGGATAGGGAGGGCGGGGGCGCGAAAGGCTGTTGCCCCCCCCCCCCAGCAAACGTAAAAGAGAGAGAAGGATGAAGGGGAGGGAAAGATAGATAACTAGGCGTTGTGGCGTGCGCCTGTAATCCAGCTAAAAAGTGGAAGTTACAAACTGATTCAGCCGAGGACGCAGGTTCGAAACTGAGTCACGTCTTTCGGATGGTGACGTTTAAAGGTCGGTCCCAGACGTAAATAATCATATCTGATTGATACACGCGTCTGTAAAAAAAACCAATACACACACACACACACACACACAGGGGAGGGAAAGGGAAAGAGCAGAGCTAAAAGGGAACAAAAAAGATGAAGAGGGAAAAAAATGGATAACAAGAAGGGGATATCAGTTGCGAATAATCCCGCCAACAGCATGTGGATCGGGGGGGGGGGGGCGAAATGCTTTTGCCCCCCCCCCCTCCCCAGCAAACATAACAGTGAGAGAAGGAAGGGAATAGGGAAAGGGGAAGAAAACAAAAGATTAAGAAGAAAGGTAGGGGAGAGCAAAAAAAGGGAGAAAGAAAGAGAGAGAAGGAAAGGAAGTGAAAGGTAAAGTGGTGAGAAAGATAAAGAAAAAAAAGAGGGGGGGGGGAAGAAACAAAGATCAGTTACGATATTTTGTTCAACTATCATTGTACAAATTAATGTATGTATTCGTTTATTTATTCCTGTTCGAAAGGCCCCATGCATGTCCGTGCGATATGCAATGCCGTTGCGCGGGGCCTGGAACATGTGTGTAATTATACTGGTACGAGTTGGTTGAAGTAAGAAGCCACGTACAAAAGTATAATCGATTACAACAGTTGCGGGGCCTATATCACGTGCATGACGGGGTGCGTCTTATTTTTTCGTACCACGGCGAGCCCGGATTCCTGTTTTATCATGAATATTCATTAGGCAGGGCCGGGGAAAGTCTCGATTCTCTTGAATATTCATGTATGATCGAGGCATGCGCAGCATCGAATCAGTCAGACCGCAGCGCGCGCGTTAATGAGGCTCAAAGCTGATTTTTATTCAGCGATATCTGGCGATCACAATAACATTTACGTCTGCTGAATTTCCATGCGCTTTTCAGTGAGATTTGTAGGGGTGTACATGTAGCTGCGTTTTGGGTTGTTAACTTCATTCAACATGGCAGCATGCAACGGAAAGTCACTCTCGAGATTTTCAGCATCAGTTTGATATGTAATTTGCCATATTTCGCAATTTGTAAACAATAATTTTTCACAACTTTTATTGACGTTATTTTTGTAACATTTCAAATGCTGTTTTGACCCGGGAATTTCACTTTTGGTTCCTGACTTTGGGACAAAATAAATTTGTCCACTTTGAGATTCGTTCGAAAGATGAAAAGTCACTCATCAAAAATATGTCAAAACCTAATTGACGCAAAATCATGTTCTTTTTATAATCATAGTAATTAAGACCCTAAAAACCCGGAAATTACCAATTTGTTCTTTTTATGATAGCGCGAAATTGTGTGATTTCATACTCGTGCACGCTCGCCGTCTGAGCAATGGCAATGCATAACTGATTATTAAACTCCAGGGAGCTCCGCCGCGCCATCGACTAGCCGAAAAAAATTAGAAAAATGATTAAAAAAGAAATATAGTAGAAAAGAATCTTATACATGGCAGGTGAGGCAATTGATCTCGGGTCATTAGATTGTTGTCAAGACGGCTTGCGCGCACGTGCATTACAGGCGCACGCCACAACGCATGGTTACCAAAATGTGGTATTCAGAATGTAAATAAACCAAAGCGAAACATATGTGACGTAGTTGACGTAGTTGACCAATCAGAACTCTCTATTATCACATCGGCAAAATGTACTACTATTTTTAATTATTCATGAACATGAGCGTGATCTTTTTTGGTTCCTGACTTTGGGACAGCGTAAAATATAATAATTTTGATATCATTGTAAAGAAAAATATATATGCTTTATGCTGATTATAACATCTTCTTGACGCAAGAATGATTTCTATGTGAAAATCAGCCCTACTCTTTAGATAGATTTATCGTCGAAAAACCCCATTTTCAAGGCGAAATATCTGTTTCTAAAATATATCTAACATGATTGTCATATAATTATATAGAGAGTGCAACTTCTTATCTTTAAAATAAGACCCATTTCATGAGAAATGAACAATTATAAAGGCAAAAATTGCCGATCGGGAAGACCGTCTGCACTACTCATTACGTATGCAAGACACGTAAATTCTTGCATACGTGCTGAATAAAATAGAGGGTTTTCGCACCGGCTGCGGTCTGACTGGAATATCGTGTGTAACAAGTACGTTGGATTAATGGCAGGCCTATAATATGACATAGAAAAGCAATGTCATGGTCATTTAGATAATACAGTCATAAATGCTGTGTTTAATTACTAGTAAATGCCAAAATGTCAGTATCGGTAGACAAGATATATAGCATATATTTCAAGTAAGAGTCTTGATAGGCAATTTGTGAGTAGCCTAGGCCTACTTTTCTGAGATTAATGGGAGTCTAGTTCTTTTCATGAATTGGTAAATAATCAGTTCTAGGTTTGCTTTTTAAATCAAGCAGAGGTTGCATTATGGTATTGAATATGTGATACAGTATTATAAACTGTATAAAATAGATAACAAGAATAGGCCTACATACAGACATTTATCAAAAATAAAATACTTGTGTATTGCACTTAAATTATTTCTATGATCTATGCTCACTTAACTGCATAAGGAAGAAAAGGAAGAAAGAAAAATGGGATTAGAAAGAAGAATAACAAAGTTAAAAAGTAAAATATATATAAATAATAAATGAATGGAAGAAATAAAGAATACGGAATAGATACCAAGGAAGAAAGAAATAAATTGCAAGAAAATTGAAATGAAAAGAAGACAAAAGAAAAAGGGAAAGGAGCAAGATAATATTGATACCATATCTTCAATCTTGTTTTCTTTTATCTTGCCTCTTATTTTTGTTTAGGCCTAGCTACCATTTTTTCCTTTCCTTTCTCTTTTTCTCTTAAAAGTTCTCTTTGGTTTCTTTCTAAAATAATGAGGGAAGGGGGGGGGGGGGGGTGGGGGACTCGATGATAATTCATCATTTGAAGGTTTACAATGTGAAGTCCACGAGTTATATGCACCCACTGAAGAAAATCCATGTACAGGGTTGCTGCAGGAACCCCAGCACCCACAGATCCCACGCATGATGAGACAAACTCGAGAGAAAACTACACATTCTTTCACATACATTGAAGAAAAAAAAGAAGAAAAAAAATCCAAGATCGGTTGAACTCTTTTTGACCCCTCCCCAGGACGTCGATCAATTACATGTATGTGCCCCCCCCCCCCAAACTCTGGCTACGGCCCTGGCGATAATTACCCACTATTCAAATCTGACAGGTGCCCCTTTTTCTTCAACAAATGCCCCTTTAACTTCATAATAAGTGCCACTGTTCCATTTTCATAAGTGCCCCTTGTGATATCTGATAAAAGCCCTTTCATTTTTTTTTACTTTGACACGCGTCCCCTTAAACGTTCTAACAAGTGCCCTTTTACCTTTTGATATGTGCCCCTTTCCCTGTTTAATAGGAGCCCCAACCCCAACCCTTTCTCATAAATGCCCCTTTGACACATGCCCCCTTTTCCTTTTTTTATAATTCCCCTTTTCTCTCTTTCTCTGTCTTTCGAAAACTATCTTCTGCAAGGTTTGTTCTCTTGACTGAGCAACCTGTTGCAATTCCTTTCTGTCTCACTTTCAGTCGTACTTGTTGCCACTCATTTGCATTCACTCGTTATCAACTACCATCAACCATTCCATATTCACTCCATTACTGTCCACATTTCAATTTCATTCTCTTCACTCTCCCTTTTTGCAGCCTTTCCAGGAGCTTTGCTAGAAGTAGAACATTTTTGATGTAGAGGCCAGAGAAACCGGAAAGTATGTTAATCATTTTATTCAAATATCTAACTTGAAAAAAAGGAAAGTGAAACATTGTTTAATTACAATATATTGACATAATTTTGTTAAAGAAAAAATTTGAATTTAACACTGGAAATTTGTAATTGGTTTGCCAGCCCCCCCCCCCCAAAAAAAAAAACACACTCAAAACACAACAGTGGTACCAGGGTTTTTGTTAGGAGGCCCATGTACTGTATAATTTTTATTATTAAGAATAGTTTTCTCTTTTTTATTAATTTGACATTGGCATACCGTAAATTTCACCAGGAACCCCCCCCCCCCCTCCCGACACTGCCATTACTTCTACCAACAGTAATGCTATAATTCAAAATTTCACTTTCTAAATCCTTCTAATATAAACATATAATCATATTTGTACAGAGGATAAGATAAGAGGATAGCAAGCCCCCCCCCCCCCCACTCCCTGTTTTCTTTAGTTGGGAAGCATCGAAACATGATTATATGAAAGCTACCAGTTTGGATACGAAAGGCAATGAGGATTAGCAGTTTCCATATTTAATGCATTTAGAGTGTTGTCTTTCAAACCTTCTTACATGCAATACTTGAAGTAGCAATAATTTCATAATCTACAAAACTTCCCATAAAGAAGTCCATAGAGGTAAATGAATTTTAACATGTATAATTATAATCAAAATATCATTGATTAATTCAATCTTTGATATAGACTGATAGACCTTTATCAATCAAATTTGAAGGAGAATCTTTCTGCCCAGTCCTCAGTTTCATCCTATAAGATGGTAGTTGACATTGTTAGAATTTTAATGTTTATTCGTTGAGGATTAGTTATCTTTAATTATTTGAAAGTCGACAAGATGATAAACTTCATTAGCTTTATT
Organism: Strongylocentrotus purpuratus; assembly: GCF_000002235.5. Lineage (NCBI taxonomy): Eukaryota > Metazoa > Echinodermata > Echinoidea > Camarodonta > Strongylocentrotidae > Strongylocentrotus > Strongylocentrotus purpuratus. The sequence continues at coordinate 1,638,734 of NW_022145526.1, forward strand.
GAATGTAGTATTCTACAAACATATAATACAAATAACAAATAAATATCATGTAAATATTCCAGTTTAAACCCATCTCTATTGTCCTCTTTCATTATATGAGGGTGGCATCTTTAAGACGTAGTCTCGTGTAGATATCTTCTGCATCCATCACTAAAGTTGTAGCCTAGTTTTCAGAAAAAAATATAACCCAAGTCTGTTGAATGGAAAAATGAAATAAGATATAAAAAAAAATCAGCAATGACTAATAACATACACCCTGATACCTGCTCAGAAAAAGGAAGGACTGAAATTCACTTGGGGTTCTAGTGGGCAAACCTAAACTATTTTTTGTACAAGACTAGTTTAAATACTGACCGCATCTTAAATTATTACTGATGATCCCATTAAGACGATAGGCCTGCTGGAGCTCGGATCAGACAAGGTATGAAATAAGTAATACAATGTAATACAACTCGTGCTCATACCGGTAATTGAATAATACTCGGTTAAGTATGGGACATAAAATGACCAAACAACTTTGACCAGAGAATGTACTGGAAATAATGCTACTGAAACATACGTAATGTAGACTTATATTTCATCTATATTGACATTTAATTTTTAATCTAAATTACAATTGTGATATTAAGTCAATTATTCTTTTACAAGTCAACTGACAATGAAAAATATCTGTTTCAGATCTATAATTTTCTCCATGACATTTGTTCCACAAAAATTTATTGGGGGTACCTTCATGTATATTAGCACACTTGCTCGTATGAAGTGTAGTAGGCCCGCATCTCTAGATATGATCCCGTCAACATCCGTTCTTTGTTCCTCTCCTGAGTTTGCAAACCAGAATGCCTTCATCATCCACTGTAGAGAGGCATCATCCTACATGAGAGAAAACAAAGTAGGTACATGTACTTCAATTAAAAACTGATACTGATGGATACATATCAACCATAATACATCCTATAAACAGACTTTTATCAATCTTATTTTGTGTTCTTCTTCATCTTCATTGCTCAAGAAGTGAAAGTACCCCTTACAAAAAGAAAATTAGGGGTCCTGTGTATACCCTACATGTAGTGCTTACAATGTGCATTTGATATGGCTCTTCTAAACACAGGACCTCCTGTAAATAAGGACAAATTTTCCTTTGTAAACATAGAAAGAAAAGACATCAATATTTGTATACTAGGTGCAGAACTAGAATAAAATATACCCTCCACTATATATGCTTGCAATGTCAACTTAGTTCCATTTCCTTTTGAGTGAATTAATAGGTGGTCGTTTAGTATGTGTGTGCTAAATAACCTGATAACTGTACCTGCATGGGACTTTCTGCTTCATCTTGCAAATATAAGAGATGTTGTAATGTCCTCCTTCCAGCTCTTCAGTTTCAATCTTTTGGAACAAAAAGAAGAAGAAAATCAATACGACAATCAAGGCATCCCTTTCTCCTTAACAAAATAAAATAGATCTAGCATAATTCAAATTAATAGATATTTTTATGTCATGGTTGGCCTTAATTTTAATATGGTGTGGAAATCAACATTCCTATTTAATGAACCACAGTACAAAGTAAAACTAAATGGAAGATTTAACTTGTGCATCAAACAGTGGTTTCTATGGCCTATGAACACGAAGCAGTACTAAGTAGAATTAGTTTATTATAACAACAAGAGGTGGACTACATACCATATAAGCAGAGGCGGCGCTCCGAGAGGGGGGGGGGGCAGAGTGCCCTCCCATTTGGTCAAGTACCCTAAAAGTGCCCCTTTTTGAATAGGAAAAGTGCCCCTTTTTACATAGGAAAGTGCCCCTTTTACTCTGACAAGTGCCCCTATTAAGTTTTTAAAGTGCCCCTTCCCCTTTTAATAACTACCCCTTTTAACTTGGATAAGCGCACCTTATATCTTCACATGTGCTCCCTTTCATTTTTAATAAGTGCCCCTTTTTCTTATAAGTGCCCCCATTTAAAAATAGGCCCTTTCCCTTCTCATAAATGCCCCTTTTCATCTATGAAAATAGTTCCTTTTCATTCTCTTAAGTGCCCCTTTTCATCTCTTGTAAATGACCCTATTCACTTCTGAGAGATACTTGTTTTACTTTGACAAGCACCCCTTCCCCTCCTAGTCAGTACTCTTTTCATCTCTTATAAATGCCCCTTTTATTTTGACACGTCCTCCTTTTCCTTCCTATATAATGCCTTTTTTCCTTATAAGCACCCTTACCCCTTATCATAATTACCGGTACCACTTTTCGTCTTTGATAAGTGCCCCGTTTATTTAAACATGTGCCACTTTTTCTTTTTAATAAGAGCCACTTCCCCTTCTCATTACCCTTTTAACAATGATATGTACCCTATTTCCTTTCTTATAAAGAACCTATCCCTTTTTCATAAATGCCCCTTTTCACTGCTTATAAATGCCCCCTATCAAAATCTGATGGGTGCCTCTTTTCCGTCGACAAATGCCCATGTTCTTATCATCCCTGGTGCATGCCTCTTTGTTTAGGTGTAAGAAGTGCCCCATTTTCACCTCTGATAATTAGCCTTTGTACTTTGACACATGCTTCTTTTCTTTTCTGATAAGTGTCTTAACCCTTTCGATAAGTGTCCCCTTTTCCTCTCATCATTAAACGTGTCCCTAATTTCAAGCGACTAAAAGCAATTTCCCACAAAGCTCGCTCGCTACGCTTGCCCATAGTTATAGATGTTATAATTATGTAACTTATCACAGATCTATTCAGTCTTCCGTTATGAGATTGTGCTTATATAACCCCATCAGGATTGGGTTTTCCTCTTTATAAGATGTAATTTTTCGCACTGCAAGCCAAAAACTGCAAAGTATGATACTTAAGCAATATCTTAAATGCTGTATTAAGAGAAACAAATATTGAAATCATCCCTGATAATGTAATCACAAAATAGGGGTATATACCAATGTCAAAAAAATGGTATATTTTCCCTCTGAAGGTGCCCTTTTTTCAAGAAAGTGCCCTTTTTGTTGGTGCCCCCCCCCCCCCACTTTGGAAGTTGCTCCGCCCAAAGGCTCCGCCGCCTCTGCGTATAAGTAAACATAATTGTCGACTACCCTAGGGGTCTTCTCTTATACAACGTCCAACAAAAAATAGATTTATCAAATGAACTGCACACTTTGGAGAAGAAAAAATCTTTAATATAGGTCTAGATCTAGAAAAGTTATGACAACTTGACAAGCACACTGGACACACACAACATCTGAACATTAAATAAATGAATCCTAGGTCTAGTTTGTTTGTTTTTGAATATTTTTATTAATAAGTTCCAGGTTTACGTCTAAATGAAATATGGTTTGGAGCCGTTTGATTATCCATGGTCACAAACAATTTTGGTCTAAAAGTTGACACGCACCAATGATGCAACTGAGCGAACGGATAGCACTTAGTCTTAGTAATACTACTAGTATAGCCAACAGAGTCGACATCTACTAAAGATATAAACAAGAATTAACCCTCTTGGATTATTAAAGAAATCATACTTCATAGATTATTTTAAGGTGTAACGTTAAATCTAGATTTAAATTCAATGGATGATTGGTGAATTAGATTCACGATGACGATCAAATTTGGAATAAAACCTGATCAGAAAGTTTTATCTTGATGCAGATGAGCACCGAAATTCCCCCAACGTGGGCCTGCCGGAACCCCGGGGCTCTAAAGGGTGACATGAAGGCAAACCGCAGTCAAACTACTTCACGACGATGAAAATCAAAGTGCAATTTCAAGAGAAATATTTTCCTAGCCTTTTCCCCACAAATCTGTTGAGAACAGTCTCAAAATGTAAAGAAATTACAGTAGATCACGAATTACAGCTTTTTCAAATTAATGACTAAATTCTCTTAATCTACTGATATTTCAATCAATTACTCACCCATATGCATTCTCCGTGAACTAAATCTTCTCACTTTGTGCGAGTATAGCGCGCGTCGTGCATTCCCACCTCGATATGAATATTTAAGAGAATCGAGACTTTCCCCGACCCTGCCTAATGAATATTCATGATAAAACAGGAATCCGGCCTCGCCGTGGTACGAAAAAATAAGACGCTGACGGCGTGACGAATATGGATTTTAAAGAAAATATTCACTTCTTATTTCAAAAGTACTGGTCCATTTGCTCTAAAATTTGTAGAGAGTTATTATCATGTAATTTCTAGAAAACTTGTCAACCACATAATTTACATTATTAACCGTATCAGACATCTGAGCAGGGCAATCTTTAAATGTTATTGCCCTCAAGGTAATTTGTCGGTCAATATGGTTATACAGTAAACCAATGAACAAATATTTTAGCCCGCTCAGAAAAGTCACATATGGAAAACTTTTAGCCCTAAACGCGCATAAAAGAATACGCACTAAACAACCGCTTTCACGAAGAGAGAGCGCTCAAGTGCACTCGTGCGTGAAAGTACACTGATCGGACTAGTTCAATGCGACAAAGCGGGGGTGCGAGCGCTTGCTCTCGTTGACTACTTACTAACACTAACAAACTAGAATTAGAAATGAAACTCACCTAGTTAAATAAATGCAAAATTACGGTAGACTACATAAGCAGAGGCTTGCCATCACACCGTAGACGAAATCGAACTCATAGCTCTTCCAATGATTATACTGACTTCCCTCTATTTGGAGTGCAATGACCCATTCGGGTGCGCATGTATAGACATGATGCGGTCTCCGAGATTTTGAGCGCAACGCACACACTCTGTATAATACGCACTGCGTTAAATACACACACTGACCTCTACATGCAGCGATTGCACGGAAGCTATAACTGTGCATTGTGTGTACGGTACGGGCGCACTCGTTGTGAGTAGCTATAGCGCTACACTATCCCAGTCACCTTGGTTTAGTATGAAAAGTTACTTTTTATTGGTTGTAAAATGGCTACCGTTTCCTCTCCACGAATGAAAACAATCGTTATACCAACGTAAAGGTGGGATGTCAAGGTTTCTGAATCCGAGGCGTCCGAAGATTTTTTTATACGTCACTCGTGTAAGATTTGCCGACTGGTTGACTGAGCGAAACCCGACAAAAAAGGGGGAAACAGTGCAATCTCCATAGGCAGGCTGAAAAAGTCAAAACTTTTAGGTGAAAATGGCTACCGTTTCCCCTGAAAGAATAATCCCAAATTTAGTATCATTTTTAAGACGACATTTCAAATTATAAGAAACCGTCCGAAGATTTTTTTAACAAATTTCCATTTTCCCATAATACCAGCAATTATATCAAAACATGGCTTTTTTGGTGTACGTTCCCCGTGCTTAACAGGATAAGCGACGAGGCGCAGAGCAGATGCGCGTAAGTTTTCAATATGTGGGATTTGTGTGTAATTTGCCGGGCAATATGGTTATACAGTAAACCAATGAACAAATATTTTAGCCCGCTCAGAAAAGTCAATGGGATTTGTGTGCAATTTGCCGGGCAATATGGTTATACAGTAAACCAATGAACAAATATTTTAGCCCGCTCTGAAAAGTCAATGGGATTTGTGTGCAATTTGCCGGGCAATATGGTTATACAGTAAACCAATGAACAAATATTTTAGCCCGCTCAGAAAAGTCAATGGGATTTGTGTGCAATTTGCCGGGCAATATGGTTATACAGTAAACCAATGAACAAATATTTTAGCCCGCTCTGAAAAGTCAATGGCAAAATGTGTGTTAAACTGGTGAGGAATAAGATAGAGCTACTTGTAATTTACATCGCGCATCAGTCACTGTAATTTACATCGCGCATCGTGTATAAGAAAATGCGCACTTTGCGCGAACTCTATTGTGACGTAACAATCACACCCTAGGCAAACTGTTTGCAGTGTATCGAAAATCTGTCAAACACTGGATGAACAGTGCTGGTTTGACAATGTTTTTGCAACTTCTCATGCTAGGAAACCCTGTATAGCCTACATAATTTAAGAGTACATGTATAAGATAGTAAGAGTTTCTTGTTTGCCCTAGATGTCTGATGTGGTTAATAATAGTAATATTGACTGCCTAATTCAGGGCAATACGACTTGTCATATATCACCCTCACCTTCGGTTCGGGCGATATATGTCGTATTGTCCAGAAGGCAGTCAATATTACTTAAATATCTAAATACATTGATTTGCCGAGTTGCTTCCTTTTATCAAATGTGAGGACAGACTGTGCGGATAGGAAACCGCACGGACGATCCATGCGAGCACTGAGAAAACCCGCATATTATCCCAAGACGAAAATCCAATTGAATCCCCATTGAATGTCCCCATTGAATCCCAATTGAATACCAATTGGCAATTTGGAGTACATGGAAAGTGAAACAATGGGATACCCATTGAAACCAATTGGCAATTGGTCCCCATTGAAATCAACTAGCAGTTATTCGTCCCCATTGGAACCAACTGGCAATTGGTCCCCATTGAAACTAACTGGCAATTATTGGTCCCCATTGAAACCAACTGGCAATTTATTGGTAAATAGACTATTGATAAATCGATACTTCATAATCGATGTTGGCAACTGTCCATCAATAGGTATATTCTAATCTCAAATGCATTTACTCCATCACAAAGATCATCTGAAGTGAATTTAAGATTGACTTTTATAAAAACTTAGGCTCGTACAAATATATATAATAAACATACATGTTGTTTCTTGGTTAGTAATCATATAATCAATATATATATTGCTAAAACGTCCATTATTGTAACATGATCAGACAAAATAATCTCTTGGTCAATAATTGCCGAAGGAAAATACAAATCACAAAATGTATGTGCATTGTCATAATTTGCTTAACAAATCATGTAAAATGTATTTTTCTGTGACACGTGTATATTATACTAATGAATATTCATGAGATACAAGATCTGTTGGTTTCTATTGGACCTATTGGTTTCTATTGGTCCTATTGGTTTCTATTGGTCCTGTTGGTTTCTATTTGTCCCATTGGGTTCTTTTGGTCTTATTGGTCCTATCGGTCCTATTGGTTTCTATTGGTCTTCTATTGGTCCAATTGGTTTCTATTGAGCATTCATGGTTGAAACCAATTGAAACCAATTGAATTTTCAATTGGTTTCAATTGGACCAATTGGCCCCATTTGACTCAAATCGGGACTTCAAATGGTTGCAATTGGACCAATTGAAGTCCAAAATAGGGTCCATTGGACCAATTGAAACCAACTGAAGTCCTATTAAATTCCCATTGAGACCAATTAAAACCAATTGGAACCAATATGAAACCAATTGAAACAAATTCAATTGGTGTTCAATTGGTTTCAATTGGATTTTCGTCTTGGGATGTCTGACGGACAAACATTGCTCCGATTGTCTCATTTTCGCTCGCGTGAACATTGCCAGCACAAACCACTGACCTTTATCTCCTGTACGGATCATCGCACATTCCCATTCATTATACGTTACGTACTAAAAGGCTGTATTGTCTGACCGTCATGAATATTCATGTTTTTGCTTACCTCGGCTAAATGTTTGCATTTACTAAATTGAAAAATTACGGTGGGGGGTTGGATGAAATGGACATAATGAAATAGGCAGAAGTGATCTATGATAATTCATGCTTTTTATGTTTCGTGTGCTCGACCTATAATCTTCAAATCGCTTGGCAAACTGAGTACAAAGTTAGACTTGTTTCACATGTGTATTATAGGCAATGACGAGCTTGCAACCTATTTTGAAAAATTACGGTGGGTGAACTTTCAAAAGTCAATGAGACATGAGGGCTCCAATGAAAGAGCTAGTGATAACGTACGTCGGGGTGGATGTGCTTTTCGTTTAAACAAAAAAATGAATTTTTAACGATTAAAAAAAAAACGTCCATAGGCTAACATGTTAGGCTGCTGGCTCAAACCATGCTCTGACGATAGGGGGCGTCGTGAAATGAGACTAAACGGAGCAATATGCGAAACTGGTAGGACAAACGGCGCGGTCACACCGGCGCGGCTTAGCAACCATGTAAATAAATACTTATACAGAATATGCGACACGGTCTCGCCCATCAGGCACCACAAAATTGGATGGTAAGAAAATTCTAAATTTTCACCAGAGTCCGTCAATATTTGGTTAAAATTTACCTTTATTGTGATTAAAGATGAGGGTACAGCTAGCTCGTGGATATTAATCAGAGGTGTATATGCGTAATTAAAAACAAAGAAGTAATAAAAACAAATAACAGAGTGCGCAGTATGTTGTCACTGACAACAGGTGTTTAGCATTACGCGCAGCAAAAACAACTGCAATTTTGACTTCCTTAATGGGAGCTAAAATAGGCTGGAATCAGATTACGACACATACCGGCATGATAATCACTTCAGCCAAGCGTAGATGCAATGCCGTAATGCGTATTGAGCTCTAGCGCTGCATACATGTACGTGCTAAGAGGCATCAATACACCCTTTCACGATTAGGCCGCCATTTTAATTTGCGAGTGACAATGACAATGACAATGGCAATCTATTCTCGTGTCACCTACATCAGGGTATTGGAGAAGTTTACAATCAGTTTGAATTTGTCAATTTAACACTCGCAGGTCAACAAAACAGTTGAAACCAGTTGGATTTTCAACTGGTATCAACTGGAATCAACTGGTGTCATTTGAATCCAGTTGACAGAATTGTAATATGTGCCAGTTTATTCTACTGGTAAACTTCACATGCACCAGTATATGCCTGCTGAAACCCATTGACTCTACTGGCACATGCTGAAAACAAACCAGTTGATTCCAGTTGAAACCAGATAGCCGTACTGGTATATTGTTACACCATGTAGTTGATACCAGTTAAAAAGAACAGGTGTTACTGGTACATCTGCCAGTTGATTCCAGTTTAAAACCCATCAAACCAAAGTGGACCATTTGAGACCAGTTGTTTCCGATTTGAACATATTGAAACCCAATTAATGGGTGTAGTTTACCAGTTGATTCCATTAACCAATGGGCCTTACTGGTAAATCTACTAGTTCATAACTTCATTCCAGTTGCAGCACAGTGGCTAAACTGGACCATTTGATACCAGCTGATTCCAGTTGGAAACCAGTAGATGATTACCAGTTGATTTACCAGTTGAAAACCAGTAGATTATTGCCAGTTGCTTTACCAGTTGAAAACCAAAAGATAATTACCACTTGAATTACCAGTTGAAACCAGTAGATGATTACTAGTTGATTTACCAGTTGAAACCAGTTGATGATTGCCAGTTGATTTACCAGTTGAAACCCGTAGAATACCAGTTGAAAAACCAGTTCAATATGCATATTCATGATTAATTTGCATGTTTTCAGAGAAAACGTAATGATCATGATCTAACAAGCAAATGTGACAATGCACATCAATTTTGTGATTTATAGTTTCTTAGTCAATCATTAACAATTATGTCTGATCATGTTTTACATCTAATTTAAGACGTAAATATACTGATATATGTAATTAATAACCAGTAAACTATGTACAATTTTGTATATAATAATGTACGAACTCTGCCTACTCAATTAACATTATATACTTTTATTATTTTTTCCCCACATTATTATGATTATTATATTATTCACTAAAGTTTGGTTCAGTTGGTTGCCAGATGCCATGCAATATTGATTATTGATCGATTGATTTATTATCAGTTAATTGCTGGACGCTACTAAATGATCAACTGGTGGTTTCAACTGGTAATTCAACTGGTACCAGTTGATTCCAATATACCAATTTCCATATTGAAACTAGTTCACTTAACTTGTATCAACTGGTACCAGTACCAGTTGCTTTCAACTGGTCCCCAACTGTTTTTTTTTAAACCTGGGCTGCAACCTGTAACATATATGTAATTCAAATCGAATTATTGTTAATCAATACAAATTGACACTATCGACAATAGTGAGGGGAAAAAAATTATAACAACATTAATGATAATAATAATAATAACAATATTAATACTAATAATAATGATAACAATATTAATAATAATAATAATGGCAACAATATTAATAACAATAATAATACAAAAAGAAAAAAAAAGAACGATAATAGTAATTACAACAATAATTAATGACAAAGTTAATGGAAGCAATTGAAATAGAAAATTCCTGGCACCAGTAAATTGATATTTGAATTAATGAATTACTGAGAATATTCTTGATATCAATTAAATAATATGATATAAGGCAAAAAAGAAAAACATGAAGCTAATATTGAACTCTTAACACGTTTTGTGTACATGCATACTTAAAGATAAAATTGAGTTCTGGTAAAAAAAAAAAAAAAATTCTCACAGAATCAAACGAAACTTACACTGAATGTTCAAGATTACATATAAATGTCATTTGCCAAACAATAATTGTATTAATAATTAGAAATTACACATGACTTAGCCTGAGCATACATATATTATTACATTGAAAAAGTTATCATCAACATTATTCTTAAGTAATTTCAAAGAGAACTCCTGTCAATCAAATCACATGCCTTCTTGTAGTCAATAAATGCACAATAAACCCTCTCTTTTGGAGAGAGATATAAATCGATCACTGAATGGAGAACAAAAATATGATCAAGCGACTATTTCGAAAACCAGCCTGTAGCTTCACCAAGCAATTGTATTTTACTGCTATTAAGGTGTCATCAATAAATTGTGACTAAAGTAGGCTACCGATTTTGGCAGATTTTGAGTGAACTCAGTCGAGTGGTGTTTGAAATGTTAAGAATCATTAGAGGTCGTCTAAACAGTTTTTAATACACAACAAGTATACTAATGCTGGTATGTGTGATGATAAATCTGAAATCGATGTGTTTACATTGATTTCATTCAGTCCCATGTGTTGATTTTGGCGTGCGATTCATGTTTGTTATGAATGGATCATTTTAAAATAAAACGGCAAGACGTGAAGTGCTGTATGATATCAATACATCCAGTAGCACAATAATAATAATACCATGTTTGGGGGTGACATGCGAGTAATAATAAGTATTATATCCCTCATGTATAGTTGTTTGCATTGCGATTGTACAGAGCACGAAAAAGGTATAGATAAGTACTATCTACCTGAGATAGTACTTTTGTAAAGTAATTGTTTGCTGCCACCCCACTTGCCCACCCTTGCCCATTGAATACGCATAGCAAAGTAGGTTACGCGAAATGTCAAAGTCAATGTCAATGTCAAATGAGCGCGCATCGACTGTATTACATGTATGCATGTTGCGCTTTGTAAAATCTAGCTGAAGCTAAACTGTTTGCAGAATCAGTTCTTATTATTTTAATATGTAAAATTCACTTTAATTAGACCTTATTGCCGATGTGGGATACAAAACAAATATTAACCTCTTTTACTCGGGCAATGGATACAAATTATCATCGCCTCGGTGATCTCGGGGCTACCATCATCCCTTGCCTTGCAGGCTCGGGAAGATAGTAGCCCCGAGATCACCTCGGCGATGATAGTATTTGCACCATTACCCTCGTAGTCGATTAATATTTGCTTAATAGCAATTTCAATTGCTAATTGTCACCATGGTCACCCACACATTCTGCATTCCTGGATGTCTATTAAAAACTGTTCTATTGATATTGTGCTACATATATAGGATGATTAACAAAAGTTAGTTTGTCATCTAAAATTACACCAAGAAAATGTTTTAGTTGTATTCAAGACTGTCCTACCCATTTCTAATTTAACATCAGATGTATTGTGAGAAACGTTTGGTTTACAAAAATGCATGACATTAGTTTTATCGTAATTAATTATTAGCTTATTAGCTTCAATCCAGGCTGCCACGTTACATAACTCCCTATTAGTTTCATACAATAGTTCATCAAAGTTACTATGTGAGGAAATAATATTCGTTTTGTCTGCAAAAGAACAAAATGGAAAAAGGATGATGCATTACATTAAGACATGAACATAGGAATGAATACGAGAGGGCCCAACATGAAGCCTAATTGAGGTACTCCACACTGGACCTTGGAATATGAAGATTGACAATTGTTATAAAGAGTCAATTGATATTGATCATTCAAAAAACTATAACAAAACAATCCCATGCTATGCCCCGAATTCCAAAATATGATAATTTAGGAAAAAGAATGTTATGGTCAATAACATTGGAAGCTTAGTTAAATCAAGTAAAATGCCAAAAGAATAAAAACTAGATTTGTAATACTTGTTTGGAACAAGTATAGGTGGGCTGGTCCAACTAAAATTTGAGACAAAATGAAGGGCACATTTGAGATAGCTTATTGTCTCAGCTACAACATACTCAAAGTTCAGCGTAAGCGAAGCTAAAACGACGGAGATATTGCTCGCGAAAGACGGGAATGCAGAATCCAGTTTTGAGAAAAAGTCATGTCCCATAGAGAATACACGCAAAAAGAGAAAAATCTACATGCCTCCTTTAATCGCAAAAATACGTCATGATTCCTTTGTCGAAATAAAAAAATCATGTAAATGCATTTGTAGTGAATTATCTCAGCTAGAACATATCGAAAGTTGGAAGAAAATCAATCAATATTTACAGAGATACAATCAATTTTCCAAAAATATGCTGATGTCATAATATGCAAATTGAAATTTTGAGTTCGGAGGCCATTATGATGACGTCATGAGTTAATTGAGGGTCAAATGAGACCAGAAATCATATTTCCAATTCATACTCAAAATTTGGGGTCACCTTACATCCTAAAGAGCTACAATGGATTTTGTATAGGCATGTTTTTGCCCATATATGCTATGTATTACAAGAGCTCGCACGCACGGACGTGTATCTTAAACGCACGCTCACTCTGTTATTAATGGTCAGAAATATGTTAACAAGGTATCAAAATGCTTGGGAAAATGTGCCAAATATGATGACAAAGAAAAATTGGCGATTCTTTGATGCAAAATGCCAATACGCGCGAAAACGCGCGCGCATGCGCGTGTGCGAGATTTTTTATAAAATGCTTAAAATGGCCTAAAACTTATGTAAAATTATTTTGAGACTATTTTGAGCATTTTAATATTTTGTGCGCGCACTGACCTGAAATTGACCGGACGAATATTGACCTTAATCATGATAAATATGAATCCAAAATGGCTTTTGGTTATGAAGATATGATCATGAGTTGGTTTTCAGAAAAAATTTACAAAATGGCGCCTAGATGACGTCATCAGTGAAGGTCATAAATGAAAACGTAATTGTGCCTTGTACATATGCCTATACATATGTGTGCCAAATTTGAAGGCATTTGATTGAGCCGTTTTCAAGTAATCGTGCTTACAAAAAAGTGGTTCGAAATAGGAAAAATAAATAAAGGCAATTCTAACGAAATTATAAGGTGGTCTGTACGTTATACAGCCCACTTGATTACTTTGAAAGGAATTTAAAAGTACATTGTGTACATCGATAAGGGCATGATCGCAGGAGTGGTCTGGTCTAAAACCATATTGATCATTATTTAATCATTCATGTTTATTAAATGAGAAGGTGTTCTATTATAGATTTTTTTCTTCAATATCTTCAAAAAACAAGGTAATAAAGTAATGGGCCTATAATTTGAAAATAAATATTTGTCACCTTGTTTATACACAGAGTTATCTTACCCATTTTTATTTTCGCTATTACATGAATAACCTTCTTTATTAAGTTCTAGCTAATATTATCAAAACCTGTAATATTAGTACTTTTAAGATTTTTTACAATATTAATAATTTCATTTGCATTTGTTGGATATAAAAAAACTGATTTATCACAATGATTCCTTAAGTACGAAGTAAAATGAGGATGTACTGATCGTTTCAGCAAAGTTTGCTGGAGCCAATAAGGCAATACTAGAAAAGAAGTCATGGATATGACCTTGAATGTATCCCGCCCCCCACTCAGTGTTATTTGGGGTACGTATATGCGTGTTCCCTCCTTTTTAAAACACCCCCTATAAGTCCGGTGTGTAAAGTCAATTTTGTGTATGTACGAGCCGGACTTTGGTGCGTGAAAAGTACCCCTTTACCGGACATTTTGGTAACACGCATCCGGTCATTCCGACCCCGGAGTGGAGGCAGGCACGTAGCCAGACTTTGATGTTTGGGGGGGGGGGCATATACAGGTAAAGGTAAACAAAAAAGGGGTCTAAAAAAGTTCAACCGATCTTGAAAATTTAGAGGGGGCACGTGCCTACCCCCCCCCCCCCCCCCCGTGGCTACGTGCCTGAGTGGAGGGGCCGGGGAATGTATGTAGATAAATTGTTTTCCCTTTCCTTTTTACTTTGTTTTTTCTAAACTCTTTATTTTTTTTGTTTTCTGCATGAATTAAAACAAATCTTTATATAACTCCACAATTCTGATTAAATCTGTTGTACATCTAATTGTATCTTCATTATTCCAATCTGTTTTCTTCCTTCTATTTCCGCTTACTCCTTGCCTCTTTTTCTTTTCCTTCATTTTTACTTGCTCTATTTTCTTGACTTTAAGCAATCTTTCTTTCTGCATTTATTTCATTGTTCCTCCTATTCTGAAAAAAAAACATATGGTGCACGTTCATTTGGCCATGCTGTCCCGTCCCAATGTTATGAAATAGCTTCCCCAACGCATGTAGGAACATTTTTAGAGATAAGTCCAATTCTGTAGTGCCTTAAAGGGACTTGGTAACATTGTTCAGATTAGAGATAGCGATGCTAAGGTAGTGACTTCATCAGGGGCGGCGATTTCTTTTCATGACCGGGGGGGGGGGACGAAATGTGAGGGACGAGGATGCAGTGGCGTAATGATCAAAAACGTTGGGGGGGGGGTAGAAAAATCCGCATTACCACCACTCTCACATTTTACGCAGGCCCTGGCAACGTTTTTTTCAAAGTGGGGAGGGGGCTCAGTATTTACGATCAGGTAGAGCAAAGCGAGCGAAGCAATGGAGCGTAAATTGGCGTGGGGTCCAGGGGCAAAGCCCTGGCGGGGGTCAAGGGGCAGAGCCCCATGAAACTCAGGGGTTTTAGGCATCTAATTGAGGTGAGATGAGCATCCATGGGGCAGATCCCCCGGGAGTTCTGGGGTTTTAGGAATTTAATTACGGTCAGAGTAGCATATTTTGATACCTTATTTGTGACTTGCACTGACATGCAGGTCACTAATTGGAGTGGGATACAGGGGGCGGAGTCTCCAGAAGCTCAGGGGTTTAAGGCATGTAATTACGATCAGATGAGCATCTAAAGGACCGCCTCAGGGCATTTATTTGGTGGGGTCCAGGAGGCAGAGCCCCCGGAAGCTCAGGGAAAAGTGCCATTTCAGCAACATTTGTAAATCACTGGTATCAAATTGGAAATAAACCACGTTTGAATTTAATTTTTTGAGGGAGAACTTCCCCAAAGCACCCCCCCCCCCCATCACCATCAATACGCAAGTGCGAGGGAGCATAGTGAATGAGAGGGGTGAAGGTGACGGAAGATACTATCCTCTCACAGGTTTTGAAGTTTTGGTTGTATCAAAAAACTACATTCCTTAGCAAAACTTTAGTATAAAAACAAGCAATATACTTTTTCCACACTTCACTTTTCTCGGTATTTACTTAAACATTTTGAAGGATATTATGCGAGGAAGCGTAGCTGCTGAGTGAGAAAATTTTTGCAATTTATTTGTCTAAACGCTACACTCTTGGGCCCTCCAGAGCCTTAAAGTGTGTTGCAATCTGTAGTCAGTATTTGCTATACATTTTTGGGGGCACTTTTTCAAATTTTCAGGGGGGGACGATAAAAAAATTTAGGGGGGACGTGTCCCCCCGTCCCCCCCCCCCCCCCCACCCCCCCCCCCGGGATCGCCACCCCTGGACTTCATTGCTATAGATAATCTGAACATTTCAATGAAAACATACCATTATTAATGATACAAATTGAGAAAAACTGATCCGGTCGATTCCTTCATTCTCCCAACTATATTATTGCAATTTAATTACATTTTAGGTGAATGTAAAACGTCACAAAGCAATAAATTGCCTTTTCATACCATTCCTGGCTTTTAAGTGTTGACAGATTTTTAATAGCCTGTTTTATGTTTTTTTTTTCATAGAAAAAACGGTTGTAAAAATTCAAAAATGGTTGGGAGAATTTACTGTTAATCGCTGTTAGAGGGTGTTGCACAGTGACGCCTTCAAAGAAAACCGTAGATATATTCGTGGTGTGAGAATTTTTTCAGGATTTTTTTGCAGGTCAGAGGGTTAGTACAATATAATAAGTAACATTTAATACTAAAATTAAGCAATTTTGTCAACAACCTTCAACAATGTTACCGCCCAATAAACAAAACACTAAAAAGTAACCTCTTTTGGGAGTGTATTTTAAGTGATTTTAAAGTATAGTGCCTTTTGAACTAGATTTAAACGTTATCGACACGCGCCTTCATTTAAACAAAAAAAGGTACGGACCTGTTCACGTTTTGATCTAACCTTAAAACCACCAATTTATCACGCGACTGGAGTAACGTGATTCCACTTACCTCTGTAAATCAAGTGTTTATGACCAAATAACCACTTGACCAAGCAACGAGTTTTTTGTCCGTTAACCGATGGTGGTGATAAATAAGTAATTATTTGGTCTTGTAAGCACCTTTATCGATTGGTTTCACAGTTTATCCAAGGTTGATGGTAATAATCACGTTACCTACACCGGCTAATCGTCTTATTGTTCTGTCCGTGAATCTCTGGTTATATCAAATTAGTAATTCTGAGGTGTCTTACACACCTCTTTAAATGGTTTCAAAGTTATTAACTTTCTTGGTTATGATCACATTGCTAAAACTGATTACTAATCTTAGCTGTGAATCTGTGATATTTAGGTGTGAAAAATAAGTAATTGTTAGGTGTCTTAAAACACCTATTTAAATGGTAGTCAAAGTTGCCAGCAGTTCCGCGGTGATGATCTCGTGACTCAAACGGATTATTAATCTAAGCCGGGCATCGGTGATTTTTAGGTGTGAAAAATTAGTCATTATTAGGTGTCTTAAAACACCTATTTAAATGGGAGTCAAACTTGCCAGCAGTTCTGCGGTGATGATCTCGTGACTCAAACGGATTATTAATATAAGCTGGGTATTCCGTGATTTCTAGGTGTGAAAAATTAGTTATTTTTGGGTGTCTTGATGATTTCACAGTTACCATTTAAGTTCTGTGGTGATAATCCCGTGACTGTTGGCATATTTCCAGTTGCACCAGCTGACACCAATTCATTTGCATATTGAATATGGGGTGCGTGCAGATTTATGTTTTTTTAAACAATTTATCTGAATTTAAAGCACATTTCGTAATTACTGATGATTTAGTTATATGCAATTCATTTCGAAAATACTACCAATATAAATAACCAGTTATTAGGACATTTTACATTAGGTAAGCGGACACTTTTTTTTTTTTTTGGAGTCCAAAAAAAAAATCGCAACGAGCGCCAGGGGGGGGGGGGGGCTCAACCCCCCCCCAAAAGGTACAAATCGCGTGATTTTGCATGATTTTTTTCCTCAAGGGGGGGGGGGGGCCGGGCCCCCCGGGCCCCCCTGGATCCGCCACTGCCCTCTAATCCCAAAATGCTTCCGGCGCGCCTGGACGTAATTATGGAAGATCCAAAACACGATGTTCAGAAACGGAATGAGAACGTCATTATTTTGGTTCGGTTATTGTGTAATATTTGAGTAATTATTGGGTTGAACGCGGGTTACAGTAACATATTTCCTCTTCGACGTAAATTTCACGTGAATGAAGAACATGATCCATCTCAAGCCAGCCTCGTAATCACGTGAATTTCACGCAGATATTTTGACTAAAACTATCACCAACGCTTCACGTGTTTCTGTGACGCGATAATTTCGTTTATGAAGATGTGATTTCATAACCAAACAAACACGGTAGTTACAAACCATGGTCTCCAAGGTAGGGATAATCACGTTATTATAATGGTGATATTGAAGTGACAATTTCGTGATTTAGTGTACGTGTGTTTTAAGTGACCTAGAGCAATAAACGTATTAACACATTTACGTAAATGTCCGGTGTTTGAAGAACGTAACTCTCCTCAAGTCGATACATTGATAATGACGTGATTATCACGTGATTTTATTTATTGGGCGAGTCACTTTAAAACGCACATATTCCGAATGTTAAACAGATAGTAGGTAATTTGTTACCGTTTTTCTCTTTGCTTTCCTTTTCTTTCCAAGCGCATTTGGGACCTACTTATAATGTGTTATGCATTATAAAAGAATGGTTCATTGTCATTATTATTACTAATAATAGGGTGGCCAAGTCCACAGCGATATCCAGCAACATCTGTGTTAATATTTAGTTGATTTCATGTAATGCATTATGGGAAAATGTCAACAACTAATATCAGCTGCCATTGTGGCATTATTTTATTGACCCTTAAGATTAGGGCATTTAATCAATAGTTTTGGTGGGAAAGGTTAGAATAAGTTATCCAGAGCAAAAATTTACATCGGTAGCTAGCGTTATGCTGTGCTGCGCTGGTTGAAAGATGTGGACCCATGAGCACAATTTTTTTTGCTCCCGAAAATTTGAAAAACGCGCCAGCCAAAAATTTGCTAAGTGGGGGGGGGGGGGGGGGGGGGGGGGGGAGGGGGGTAGTGAGCACATTTTTTTTTTTTGATCCTCAAAAAAATTTCAATTTGCACCCCCCCCCCAAAAAAAGGTAAAAATCACGTGATTTTACATGATTTTTTTTCAGGGGGGGGGGGCCGGGCCCCCCGGGGCCCCCCTGGATCCGCCACTGCTGTTAATTGTGGATCCACCCTATTGTTCATCTTTCTTTTATGTTGCTTCTTAGTTCTTACGGTTGTAAACAAATATTTGGACACTTTCCTGTTCATTCTATCCATACAGAATTTAGACAATTGCTGCTGATTCCAAATACAGCATCTCATCATGAGTGACTGCTTACCAGGCAGAGAAAGGTACTTACCTGGAGAAGGAGCTGGTCTGGTAGGTAGCTTTTTTGGGGGGGGGGGGGGTGTTAAATCATTCGACTAATATTTTGCCATATACGTTCTGAAATATTGAAAATTTACATTTTATATGCAAGAGTACTGTGTGCGAGTAGTGATTATAATCATTATATATGTATTCAATATTTCGTTGTTGTTGAAATTGTGGTGAAGAAAATTATTATTATACAGTCAAACATTTCTATTGAAGCCACTCTAAGCAATACAGTGAAAGTGGCCACAGTATAGAAAGGTGGCCCTCCTAAATCGACAGGTTCTACAAGACTGATTACTTTATTTAAAAAAAAAAGAAAAGGTTCTAATCTTTATATTGGTGCGCATACTGGCCATCACTCTAAACAGCCTCAGTGTATATTGAAATTGAATTGAATAGACAGTGAGTCACAAGGTAAATGTTCAAATCCCTGCCACTGACAGTGCCATGCAATTAACATCTTTGGACAGAAATAACCTAGTAGGTTATTGGAATGTACCTGATATTGGTTTCCAGATTTAAAGCAGGGTTACTATTTTCCAGAATAACTCTCGCCTGTTTGAACAGATTGTTATAATTATGATTATCATTATGAAACATTAAATCATTCCGTCTTATTGAAGAAGTTACAACAAATGGGTTTTAATAAGGCAAGTTTATATTGGTTCAGATCCTACTTATCTAATCGACACCAAGTAGTGGCCATTCATGATATTCGTTCCAAACTAATGCCTGTAACATGCGGTGTTCAATTCCTCAGGGAAGCATTTAGGCCCATTTCTATTTTCAAGTTATATCAATGATATGTGTATTTGTATAAAAGACTTTAAACTATTATTGTAAGCAGATGGCAGCGTACTTATCTATTCAAATTATAACCCTAAATATATTGAGGAAAAGCTCAGTGAACAGCTGTCTACGTGTGTCGATTGGATAACTGATAATAAGCTCTCTTTACACTTGGGTCTTTGGAAAAAACAGAAAGCATTTTGTTTTGTTCTAAAAGTAGTTCTAAAAATTCATTTTAATTCAAAGTGACACACAATAATCAAGTCAACATTTTAAGAGGAAATTAAAGTAATACATAATTCTTGAGAGTCAGAGAGGGGAAGCGAATGACATGTTATATGATTGAAATTTGTATTCTTCTGCCAGTTCATATTTTTTTAAAATTTTGTATATATATACTTATGTTTTTGTACGTTATAGAAATTCTACAAATTCATCATTATTTTCCTCTTCTTCCTCCTCTTTTTCTTTTCTCATTCTTCTTTTTCTTCTTGTATTTATTATCATTTCTATCATCAGTTTAATGTTGTTATTATTATTATCTTTGATTATTGTTTTTCTTCTTTCTTATCTGTCTGTAAATATTGCTCTGGGGACCCCACTGCAAGCTCTCGAGCTTTCGTGGGTTATCCTGTTCAAGCTGACTTAATTTTGATTTGCTATTCTTGTATATTGTTGTATGTTGGAAGCTTGGCGAATAAAACCAATATTTCATTATCATTATCATTTTAATCATCATTATTATTATTAGAAGTAGTAGTAGTAGTAGTATTGTAGTTATTATTGTTGTCAGTATTATCGTTATTATTAATAGTATTAGTACTATTTGTATTATTAGTACTATTAGTATTATTGTTATTAGTATTGTTATTATTATTATTATTAGTAGTAGTAGTAGTTTTATTATTATTATTATTATTACTATTATTATTATCATTACTATTATTATTATTATTATTATTATTATTATTATTATTATTATTATTATCATCATCATCATTATTATTATCATTATTTGTATCATATTTACAATAATCTATTTTTCAATCCTAGTCCGCACAAATGACAGCACCTGGAGGCATCTTCGAACTGGGACTGGAGGCGAACATGATGATGCAAAGTAGGGTAAAGAGAGAGCGAAAAGTGGTGATAAAATCATCCAGCCAAAACGGCAATGTGACAACATATTTCCAGGCGGAAGAACGGTTTGAGAGTGCAAGCAGCAACAAATGTACAATACTCTAAACCATAATTTAGCTGGTTTTTCAAGCATTAAAGGTACAATGTCCCATTTTGCAAGCCAAAAAATGAAATTTAAATTCCACTGGCATTTAAAAGATGATACTAATTTAGAACTTCCCTCAAAACGAAAGGGCTTGAAAATGTATTTTTGTCGAAAAATAACAACAGTTAGTTGTTGAATTGACTTTAGTGATTGCAATCCATGTATGAATTAGTGGGTAATTGATGTAGACAAATGATCATGTACATGTACCTGTTACAGCTAATTTGTATGTATGTTATTACCAAAAGAAACAGAAGTCTATAGTCGCTCAATAGTGTATGACAATATGAAGTCTAGAAAGTAAACGGGTTTCCTTGCATAATTTGAATACTATAGGAGTCGGACGCTAACGTTTAAATTTCACAGATATAGGATACGTGAAATATCCATACCTTTAAAACCTGATTAGAAAATCAGAGATGAAGAAGACCATTGAGTCAGGATTAAATTTACATGCAGGGCTATTTCCAGCCCTGATGTTTAAGGGAAACTCACTAATTACAGCTTCCTATATGGGGAAAGTTATTATAATCTGTGTACAGCGTTTAATATAAGCAGAGGTAATTCTATAACATCTCTGAGATATTTTCATGGTTCGTACTTTATAGTATAGAGGGGCTCGCTCGTAGCGTGCCATTATAAAGGGTAGAATTTTAGGGTAAGAAATAGATGCAAAGAGGAGGAAGGAGAGCTCCAATGGAGAACCGAGCCACACCAAAAGCAATCAAAGACGGAGAAGCCAGGCATCACGATTAGGTACCACCTACTCGACCCCTTTCGGGGCTGAGGGAGGGGGTAGCGTTGAGGAGGCAGTGGCCGCCCACTTATTCGCGACATCATTTTCTCAAAAGACGCCATTCAAAGTGGCAATCCAGCTTTCAAGGCCAGGAATACAACACTCACTGGAGGGGAAATGCAAAAATTAGGAGGGACAAAACTTTTGCTAAATGCCCACCTCTGCTGAAACATCACAGCGGATACATCACTCCTAATTATTTGACTATAAATGAAAAAGGAAAAGAAGAAAAAGAACAGAAAATCCTTGCAGAAAGTAATACCTGGGTGATATCCAATTCCTTTGGAAGTGAATATAGAGACGTTATCACAAGAACGGCATTATATAAATTATAAATTAAAGCCGACACTCAGTTTATAGCCTATAGCCTATGTCTATGTTAAATTAAGATGATATTTGAATTTCTCCACAAAGAAGACAATTTGGTGGTATACTACATGGAACCACATACACATCAAAATTATGTCTGTTATCCTTTTTAAATTTTACATTTATGATATAATGTTGATTGCGCCTCGATCACTAGACGTGAGTAATATTGATAAAGGTAGATGTAATAATGTTTATTTCTGAATGTTAATTTACTATTACCGGTATTTGTGGTCTAACATTTACTTTTATTATGTATCGTGTAGTTTTCTTTTGATCTAACTAATATGCAGAAGTTGCTTTCAGACCTCATTAATATATAGGGTGTAAGAGAATTAATCTTTGAAGTTTGTGAAACAATATAAAATCGGAAATACAATGTATGGTTACAAATACAATGATGTAACGGGTCATCATGCATGGGAAGAAAATTAAGCCATGAAATTGTTCCTATATAGAGAAAATGTTTTGCAGAAATTGTTCTATGAGATTATTACAAACATTGATTCAAGACAGTGGCATGGTCCAAACATTGTGGGGGCACCGCGGTTTTATGGGGGGGGGGGGTGTCTTGCACATTAGTGTGTGAGGAGAAAGCCATGCAGAAGTTGCTTTCAGACCTCATTAATATATAGGGTGTAAGAGAATTAATCTTTGAAGTTTGTGAAACAATATAAAATCGGAAATACAATGTATGGTTACAAATACAATGATGTAACGGGTCATCATGCATGGGAAGAAAATTAAGCCATGAAATTGTTCCTATATAGAGAAAATGTTTTGCAGAAATTGTTCTATGAGATTATTACAAACATTGATTCAAGACAGTGGCATGGTCCAAACATTGTGGGGGCACCGCGGTTTTATGGGGGGGGGGGGGGTGTCTTGCACATTAGTGTGTGAGGAGAAAGCCATAATGCAGAAAGTCTAATTTCACACTTTACCACAATTCCTAAAGAGTTTAGCAGAGCCTAGCTCTGTCAGTCTCGATGTCATTGGAGGAGGGGGGGGGGGGGGTGGTTCCTTCTGTAGCTAAGGCATATTGTTTCCGGGAAAGTTCCCTGCCCATGCATGTCAAGGCAGTGACAGCACTTTGGTAAATCTGTTCAGATACTAGTAAAAAGTGTGAAGGTATGATTGATCAATAAGTGAGGGATTTAATAGTTCTTGTACCTTTTAGAGATTCTACAGATTCAGTTCATTTAGATATACCAAAGGTTTTCATCATTTAAATTTAGCTAAGTTCCTTATGTAATTAAATACATTTTAAATGTATTCCTTTTTTCTTTCTTTGACTGTTCTTGCATGTAGCTTGAACACAGAATAAAACTGGCTTGAAGAGACTAGGGATCAGGTTATAATTTTTTGTGAGAATGAGAATGGCATATGAAAAAGGGGAGAGGATGTAGAGAGAAAGATAGAGTGTGTGAGAGAGAGAGAAGGAGAGAGAGAGAGAGAGAGAGAGGGGGGGGGGGAGAGGGGGGGGGGGGGAGAAGGGCGTGGAACAGGAAGAATGTGCATGTATTGTGAGAAGGATAAAAAAAAAAAACATTCATAGGGGAGGGGGAAAGAAGAGTATAATTGAGAGAAAGTTATAGAGCGGTAGGGGAAAGAGAGATCGTGTAGCGGGGGTGAGGGGAATATAAAAGAGTGAACAGGAGAGCCATCGAGAGGGAAGGGAAGGAAGGGGGCCGGGGGAGCATGGAGAAAGCATGGCGAATTTGGGGCTGATTAGGGGGAAAGAAAGAATGGAAGAATTAACAAAGGAGAGATATACAAAAAAGCAGCCACACTGAACAATAACAACAACAACAACATCAAGCTGCTATCTTCACTTTTTACATCTTTTTACACTATTCCTGAACCTTGACGACATAATCAATTTTTAAGCTAAACTATCCGTTTTTAAATGTAAATGCAATCACATGTCCTATTGTTAAAAAAAATCTAATATTTAAAATACCTGTAATCCTGTATATAAGAAATATAGGGTAAGCGTGTAGTGTTCAAACATTCTCTCTTCCCCCTCTCTTACTCTCTCACTCTCTCTCTCTCTCTCTCTCTCCCTCTCTCTAAATGCCAGGAGTTTATGTAATAATTATGATGGTTTGTTACTATTGTTGTCTTGCTTTAAGCATGATTTTCTGTAATTGGGTGTCTCTGAAACTTGGTTTAAAACTACAACTGATATCAATACTTTTCAGATATACCTGGCTTTTCTTTTGTTCACGAATGTATAGGGTAGAAAAGAATGGCGGTGGGGCATGTTCGTATATTAAAGATTTATCTGGGTCAAATGCAGGGAAATTGTTTTTGTTGAAATACCAAGCTTCAGTAAGGAGATTATTATAGGGCTCCTAACTATGATAGTACATCCTTTGTTTAAAATTTAGAACATCAGCTACAGATATTGGGTAGAGAAAACAAGGTAATATATTTAATGGATGACTTCAACATCAATTTATTGAATTATGATAATGATCACAAAAAAACTTATAGTGTTGAAGATTTTGTAGATTTTATGTACTCTTTTTAATTATTTTCTCTTGTCACTAAACCTACCCGTATAACTGAAATTAGTGCAACACTGATAGACACTATTTTTACAAACTGCATTCAAAATGAGTTTAGCTCATGATCAGGTGCAATTGTCTCTGATCATTATACATGCCTATATTTTGTGAAAAAATAAGGGTTCTGTATACTTCTGTTAAGAGAGATGGACAAGTTATGAAGCGGTTAATAAAATTAATGATGAACGAATCTCAAGGTTCAAGCAACACTTATCTGGTCCAGGAATTGTTTGGCAGGCTCTGTCTTCATTGGAAGGAGTCAACGATTCATACGAACAATTTCTACAAATATTGCTGGAATTATATAATTTATGTTTCCCATTAATAGAGGTAACAATAACGAGTAAATGCAAAAAGCCATGGGTATCTCGTGGTTTATTGAAAACAATAAATCATAAACATAAGCGTTATGGTAGTTATGTCAATTAGAGACCAACAGCTGACAATAACAAGAAATATTTTAATTATAAGAATGGCTTGGTTAACACTTTCGTAAAACCCAACAAAATTATTACAATGATTTGTTCCGCAGTGTTAAAGGCGATATTAGGAAAACTTGGTCTAGCTCATATCAATGAATTGTTAGGTCGATCAAACAGGCATTCACTTCGTAAAGAGATGGATTGTAATGGAGTACTATCATCTGCCAAGGATAAGGCTGAAAGTTTTAATTAATATTTCATTGGATTACCCATGAAAATCAGTACAGATATTCCTCAAGTACCACAATCTTTTCAAGATTATATGAAACAGTGTGATGATAATGCATCTATGTTCCTAAAACCAAATTCAAAATCTGAGATCATCGATATTGTGTCATATTTGAAATCATCTAAATCTAGTGGTTCTGATGACATTTCACCTAGAATTATAAAGGAGTGCTTCACCTTTTTATTGATCCCTTATGTAAAATCATTAATATGTCTTTATCTCAGGGAGTTGTTCCAGATAAGCTCAAGGTATAGCTAAAGTGTATAACAAATCTGACCGTAAGAATGTCATTGATATTATTATAGGCCGATAGCATTAATGTTATCAATCTTTTCTAAAATTCTTGAGAAAATAATTTATAAACGAAATGAGTTTATATCTAAAAAGAATATCTTGATTCCTCAGCATTGTGGTTTCGTAAGCACTTCTCCACACATGCAAATGGGTGTGTTTAATTTATTAAGTGATATCATAAAAGCTATTGATGGGTATTGTTTGGGGATATTCTTAGATCTAAGGCCCTAATTGACTATGGCATCCTCGATCCTCAGGAAACTTGAGCGTTGTGGAATACGTGGTGTAGGTCAACGGGACTCAATTTGTTGTGGTGGATGGTACTAGGATCCCAACTTGCTTATATTAAATATGGTGTACCTCAGGGTTCTGTTCTTGGTCCCCTGTTGTTCTTAATCTATATAAATGATAATACACTCATCAACATTATTCTCATACTCACTATTTGCTGATGATACCATCTTGCTGCTGGCTGATAAGAAGGCCGCTGAAGATTTATTACTAATTAATTGAAAATCAAGAGATTCAGAAACTGTAAGCATGGTATTTTTTGTAATTAGTTATTGTTGAATATTCAAACGGACAAATTGTGTTATTTTTCACTCAAAGGGTAAAAAGCTTCCAGATGGTATTAATTTGTTAAACGGTTGGGGGCCATGATGTTGCGCTTTAGTGAGAATGTTCAGTTCTTAGGGTTAATTATGAATGAGCATTTATCTTGGAAAAATCATTTAGATGTTGTATGCAAAAAGTTGTCCTGAAGTGCATATAGGTGTCGTTTTTAGATTAAAAATTGTTTTACCCGAAAGAGTGCTGATAACATTATTCTTCCATATTCGACATTGTAATGTTGCTTGGGTAAACACTTTTAAGTCATATCTCGATAAGTTGAGAGTATTGCAGAAGAAGGCAATACCCAGGTAAAAAAAAAAAAAACAGTTCAGGAGTTGAAAACCACCAGTTGTTACCAGTTCAAACCAATAGATGATTACCAGTAGGAAACCGATAGATTATTACCAGTTGAAAACCAGTTCAACGAATCTTATTCTCCTAGACATAGTAAATTAGGATATCGTAATATAATTACGACAAAAAAAAAAAAAAAAAAAAAAAAAAAAAAAATCAGTTTTCAGGTTATCTAGTTAGACTAGATATATGTTAATCATATCTATATAGGCAATAGGAGAAAAGGACCTAACTTTTGTGTATAAATAAAAACAAACATACAAATAAAACAAAACAAAATTCCTAATCATAAAGTCTGGTAAAGTTGCCTCATAAAACATGTCTTCTCCCCAGACCCCTTCCCCTACATGCACAGGCTCTTAATTTGATTAATCCCCCCTTGCGTCAGGCAACCTCCTCCCTCCATTTTCTCTCTCTGTCTTTCTGTCCCTGTATCAATCTCTGACATGTTCTTCTTCCTAAACCCTTCTCTATCAAATTATTACCATTCCTGTCCCCTCCCTCTTTCTCTCTGTCATTTGATTTATTTTTTCTTTTATTTTCCCACCGGCCCCCTTCAAATAAGTTTCCTCTTCTCCCTCAACACCCTCTATCCTCTCCTTTTTAATCCATCCTTCCATCAACCTACCCCTCTCTCTCTTTCTCTCTCATTTGATTTCTTCTTTTTCCTTCCCTATCCCTACTCTCTCTCTCTCTCTCCTCTACTTCTCTCCATTTTCCTCTCTCACTCCCAGTAACTTACATTTGACCAATTACACATATTCACAAAAGTGCATCATGTTTTCTGTAAAATTTCATAATAAATATATAATTTACGACATAAAACATAAATAGATTAAAGCACCATTGTTTGGTTTTTTATACAAAATATATGTTCCCAAAGATAAGCTGAGTTTACTTTGGGATTTACAACTTCCAACCTATGATAATGTACATATATATTATGTAGGTTGACTTCAGCATTAGGTTAACTGTTATAGTTAGGAACCATTAGGCATATAGTGTTCACTAGTGAAGATACAGTTAGTGTTGGTAATTGATGTAAAACCTGCTATATCACATGCATATAGCACAGGGTCTGCGCAGAGCCATCTTCTTGGTCTGCCGCCTTCAATCTTAAAGGTAAAGACCAGTTTTGGAAACGCCCCCCTCTCAAAAAATGAAATGGAAGCTCTATTGCCAATCATGTGAAAGAATATGTTTTGACTAATACGACATCATACAAATTTTGCTGAGAAACCGCCTACTAATTGATATATTTGGTAAATTATTATATCTATTTGGACCTGATAGATATAACGCACGTGTCAAGCACGTGTGCGTAGTCCCATATACATCTTTCTGTGTACAGTGCTTGTAACTTGACCAAGACTGGGCCAAATTTGTTATCATTTTGCAGTACAAACCAATACTTATATGCTAGATGATCAACCTTTTCTGATAGATTCCACAACGTTTCTTTCACAATGACCAGAACTCAACTTTATCTTCAAAGATTCATGCAGAGTCTAGCTCTGTCAGTCTCTGACTGTGTCATATAGTGAAGGGCAATATGGACTGCAGTCTCTGTATAGTCTCCTAGCTTAGAACCTCTCTAATGCATTACTCTGCCTGCAAACTAACCCTTGCCAGAGTAGAGACTGTCAAATTCAAATTCAGGAAAGGCTCAAGGTTAATCTAAGTGTCCAATTGTGAAGCGTCCAATAAAATTCTGTGCTCTAAGACTATAAGGCTAATTGGAGGCATACAGAGGTTATACAGTGCACGTACATGTACATGTAGCTCCTGGAATAGAATTACCCTGAGTCATCATTCATTTTGATGATAGGGGCCATACCTCCAAGGGGCTACCCTTGAAGGTCTCATTGACCCCAAAATAGAAAACTGTTTTTACACATATTATATACAGTCATGATTGATTAATAATTATCATCATTATCGCCACTGCAATTTAAAGATTAGCTTGAGTTCTGGTAAAGATACAAAATAAATTCTCACAGAATCCAACAAAACTCACACTGAATGTTCAAGATTACAAATAAATGACATGTGCCATACAATTTTGGTAGAAAATGTATAGGGGGTGAGTAATGAGCTGGGAAGATAAGGAAATCAAGGTAAGTAGGTTACAATGCAATTCCATGACCAGAACTCAACTTGATCTTTGGGCAATTCCACGGTAACGGAAGGACACTCAGACAAGATTTTTGAACCTCAGGTTCATACTAAAAGAAATGTTTTATTAGTATGTATTAAACTATGGGGAACAAAATGTGTTTCAGTCAAGTGGAAAGCTTCATCAACTTCACAAAGTTTGGATAAACACTAATTAACTGGAAAAACCATGTCCATTTTTATGTCCTTCCGTTACCGAGATAATTAATATGCACATTCTTAAACTACTTAACTATAATGACAATTTTTTGGGGAGAATTAAAGGCACTTATATAGGTATTATATCTGTACTGTTTCACATCTTATACTAATAAAACAGTTCTTTTAGTATGAACCTGAAGTTCAAAAATCTTGTCTGAGTGTCCTTCCGTTACCGTGGAATTGCCCCTTTATAATTAGTCTAATGATCATATATTTTCCAGAGAGGGACATGAATTAAGAATTACAATGTACTGTACCATAATCTACTTCAAAAACAAAATTACACATGAATTAAGAATTACAATGTACTGTACCATAATCTACTTCAAAAACAAAATTACTCCTACGAGTTTCTTGAATTCAATAATTTCTGTTTGATAAACCGGCACATGTACAGTGTGCATGTTCAGAAGAAAAACTATACACCGGTACTGAAAAAAAGCAATACAAATGTTGTGAATGTCCTTCTTTTGGAAACAAGTGCAGACTCACACCTTCCCTTGTTGTGTTGCTACAACCTGCAACGACGCAGCGTTGCGGCATACTTCGATTTAGATGTAAATCCTCGAGGCAGTAAATGAGTTTGCACGTACGATGAATACAAGATTTTCTCAACAATTATCGAGGACTTCTGTTTCTGACGTCATACGTCAATCAATCTCGAAGAACGATAATTCAGGGTTTTAAAAGGGGCGGGGCTTAGCGGAGTGATTTAGGCATGAATACATGGGGAAAATATATATTTTTAATATTTAGATACGTATAAAGTTCAAACAGATAACATTTTTCACTTTATATGAGTTACATGTACAAAATACCAAGTATTAGAATTTCATAATAGGGAACCTTTAAATATTACTCAAAGCACAATATTGCACTTTACCTGATAATATGAGTTCCTAGGAAATATAAATATCACCTATTGAGCAACAGAAGGGCATGACACTGTTTGTGTTTTGAGTTAAAGCCCTTCTGGCTCTACAATAGGCAACATACTAATACTGCTCAGGAAAGGAAACAAATATATATACGATCAATGACCAATTCAACTCTGGGAAGCTCCGAAATAGCTCTGGTAATTCCAAAAAGGAGCTCTGATATAAAGAACAAAGTTACAAACAAATAAACAAAGAAGAATACAACAAATTTGCAAAAGAGAAACTAATTTCAATACAGCACGCCAAGAAAGAGCTTCTACAAACATACATGTACATGTAGAATTGTAGATGTATTTTTTGTTTCGCCCCTAATCAGGGATATTGCCTGTTGAGAACAGAGAGTGCATGAAATCTGTTTTAAATTAAAGAGTTATGTACACTCTTTCGGCTCTCAACATTGATGATCGTGTCCTTGCTAATCAGTAGCCATACTGGTAGTCTTTGGAGCGCAGACATGTTTAGGAAGATATCTGTCTGAGCTGTATTCTTTCAGACATACCCCACACTTGTATGGCTTCTCGCCTGTATGCATGTGTACATGCTTGGTGAGGTCACTCTTCCATCTGTACGTCTTGCGACATAACGTGCAGCTGTAAGGCCTCTCCCCGGTATGGACACGCATATGGACAGTGAGATTTCTTTGTGTACTACAGGTTTTGTCGCACAGCTTGCAGGCGAATGCACTTTCACCTGTATGAATTCGCATGTGAACTGTCATGTCTCCTTTTCGACTGAAGCTTTTCCCGCAGGTCTCGCAAGAAAAGGGCCTGATCCCGGTGTGGGTGCGGAGGTGATAAGTCAGATCCGAGCCTGCGCGGAACTCCTTGTGACATACCCAGCATTGGTACGGCTTCTCGCCTGTATGCATGCGTACATGCTTGATGAGGTTACTCTTCGATGTGTAAGTCTTGGGACATACAGTGCAGCTGTAGGGTCTCTCCCCGGTATGACCACGCATGTGGAGGGTGAGGCTTCTTTGTGTACTGCAGGTTTTGTCGCACAGCTTGCAGGCGAATGGACGTTCACCTGTATGAATTCGCATGTGAACTGTCAGGTCTCTTTTACGACCGAAGCTCCTCCCGCAGGTCTCGCAAGAAAAAGGCTTGATCCCGGTGTGGGTGCGGAGGTGATAAGTCAGGTGGGTCGGTTGGCTGAACGCTTTCTGGCAGACGGAGCATGCGAATGGCTTCTCACCCGTATGGCTACGCATGTGGCTTTTAAGGTGGCGTCTTTCGATAAAGCCCTTGTCGCAGACACTGCATTTGAATGGTCGCTCTGACGTGTGAACCTTCATGTGTGATTTTAAATGTATGGAAGATTTGAGGCATATCTTGCACTGCGAGAGTTGTTCTTCTTCATTCAGTGACGCCATTGCTGATGCGCAATGGTTCTGTGGCCGTTGGCAAGATGTTCCTTCCAACGCATTTGTCTCTTTGTTCTCTTTGGATACAAGATCTACTTGACAGTGAACAGCAATTCCCGATTCACGAATCATAGTCACACCCTTAGTAGAGGGTTTTACATCCAAACTCTCCCTGCCATTTACTTGAACCATGTCATTGGCTGGAGATCTTGGATTTGCATCAGATACATGTTGGCTTTGAAACTGTCTTGCACCCAGACCATCTTTCATCAGGTGATTAGTATCAGAAGCCTGTGATCCATAGAAATATCTTCTTTCCAGAGCACTTGCCTTTTTCCCATCTCTGCTCAAAAGATCTTCTGGATGAAAAATGGAAACCCTGGTTTTGTGGGAAATCGACTTGATTCCACCAGAATGCTTTTCCCGCTGTGGCATTAAAATATGTTTTCCTTTATTTTCAATTATCCATGGCTTTTGGTCAGGCGTCTTTTCACAGGTATTTGAAACCATGTTCTCTTCAGTCTCTTGTGTCGAAGGACCATCAAGGTCCTGAAGAGCAACCTGTGATTCTTGCATCATTGTAGTGCTTGCACCTGGTGCTTCCCGTTCCCCATATGGTGGCTCACAAGGGATCCAATCTGGAGGAGTCCTCCTAGAGTTCAGAGCTGGTGCATGAAGCTGGACACCTGCACAGGAATCCTGTGAGTTCTGTTCCTCTGTTGAAGAACCAAAGCCATGACCATCTCCAACACTGGTCCTTCCTGTCTGGGTGTCTAATTGACCTGGTGGTGAACATGACACAGGTTGATTGGCAGTAATACCGGACATCCTCTCTCATTTTCTGCAATTAAGAGGGCAACAGATAAACATACATGAACAGTCAACAACTCAATTTTTAATCATACCCTTACAAATCTTTTGTAATTTCTAAGTATGTGAAATATTTGATTTGTCCTGATTTATGTTTCTTGAGAATGAGACATATTACAGCTTACATCGAAAAGTATTCAACAAAGGCTCTAATTCAACCAATCTTGCTAAAGGATTATTAGTGCTGCAGCGGGACTCAAACCGTGAACCATGTGAACCAGTGACGAATTCCACTAGACCCAAACACCTCTACCAAGATCAAGATCTTGTCTTACCCTGCTGGTTGTGAGGTTCCACTGGTTCTTGTTTGACAGTGACGGTGATACCTGACAGGTTTGAGCTCTCCATCGTCTAACTCACATCCACCAGCCCACTAAAAGCACTAGACCTAGATCTAGTACTGGATTGGAGACCTGTATAAAATCATAAACAACAGGACAATGAGTAACTTACAGTAACAAACAAGTGTGAAATATTATGGAGATAGATAATGAAAAACAAAGGAAATCACAAATTAAGATCCCTCGAGGCTTTAGGCTCTAGCTCTTCACTTCAGACTTCATTCAGACAATATTCTCCACTGCACGGCCCACGATCTATCTGGTCACCCTGTCCTACCCGACAGCTACGGGAGGGCCATCCCATAGGAAAGTGAAAAGTATGCCGCAGACCTGCCGCAGACCTGCCGCAGATCTGCCGCAGACCTGCCGCAGACTTTTAGTCTGCGGCAAAGAGTATGCCGAAGTATGCGGCAGAAAGAAATTTTGCTGCAGACTTGCCGCATACCAGTATGCCACAGGAACAGTCTGCGGCAGATCTGCGGCAGGATGAAATTTTGCTGCAGACTTGCCGCATACTAGTATGCCACAGGAACAGTCTGCGGCAGATCTGCGGCAGGATGAAATTTTGCTGCAGACTTGCCGCATACTAGTATGCCACAGGAACATTCTGCGGCAGATCTGCGGCAGGATGAAATTTTGCTGCAGACTTGCCGCATACTAGTATGCCACAGGAACAGTCTGCGGCAGATCTGCGGCAGGATGAAACTTTGCTCCAGACTTGCCGCATACTAGTATGCCACAGGAACAGTCTGCGGCAGATCTGCGGCAGGATGAAACTTTGCTCCAGACTTGCCGCATACTAGTATGCCACAGGAACAGTCTGCGGCAGATCTGCGGCAGGATGAAACTTTGCTCCAGACTTGCCGCATACTAGTATGCCACAGGAACAGTCTGCGGCAGATCTGCGGCAGGGCGAAACTTTGCTCCAGACTTGCCGCATACCAGTACGCCACAGGAACAGTCTGCGGCAGGTCTGCCACAGGAAATCCCATTAAAGTCTACAGGGCCAATTGAAACCAACCATCTCATGCATATTCATTATTACTTTACACGTGTGACAGAAAAATACATTTATCATGATTTGTTAAGCAAATTAAGACAATGCACATCATTTTTGTGATTTCTATTTTCCTTTTGCCATTATTAACCAATAGAATATTTTGTCTGATCATGTTACAATTACATTCACGTTTAAGCAATAGATATATTGATTACTAACCAAGAAACTATGATTACTAACCAAGAAACAATATACATATTTAGTATATATATGTGTACGAGCCTGTGTCACTTTAAATGTTACTCTTGAATACACTTCAAATGATCAATGTGATGAAGTTAATACAATTGAGAATAGAATATACCTAATTGGTAATATCGATATATATTGGTATAATTGGTAATATCGATATTGCCAATATTGATTATGAAGTATCAATCAGTTTATCACTGGTTCTTCTACATGCATACTTTATTGCCACGTACTGGATATGAAAGAGTATGCGGCAGGTCTGCAGCAGGTCTCTTCATCATACTGAAAGAGTATGTGGCAAGTCTGCAGCAAGTCTGCGGCAGACCTGCGGCAGACAGTCATCTTTTTCACATGCAAATTAGTTTTGCCGCAGACTTGCCGCAGACTTGCCGCATACTCTTTCAGTATGATGAAGAGTCTGCGGCAGGTCTGCGGCAGGTCTGCCGCAGACTCTTCATCATACTGAAAGAGTATGCGGCAAGTCTGCAGCAAGTCTGCGGCAGACCTGCCGCAGACTCTTCATCATACTGAAAGAGTATGCGGCAAGTCTGCGGCAGACCTGCCGCAGACTCTTCATCATACTGAAAGAGTATGCGGCAGGTCTGCAGCAAGTCTGCGGCAGGTCTGCCGCAGACTCTTCATCATACTGAAAGAGTATGCGGCAAGTCTGCGGCAGACCTGCCGCAGACTCTTCATCATACTGAAAGAGTATGCGGCAAGTCTGCGGCAAGTCTGCGGCAAAACTAATTTGCATGTGAAAAAGATGACTGTCTGCGGCAGGTCTGCCGCAGGAGTATGCGGCAGGCTCATTTCTTTCCTATGGGATTACCTGTCCGTAGATCAACCCAAACTGCGCTGCGCATGCCACTTGCCGACAAGTTACGACTTAAATTGTACTCTTTTCCTACGTTTATATCGATCTGTTTTACTGCACACTCTTGCAATTGAATTCAAGTATCGCTCTTTTTATTGCAAACTTTCTACTTACCCTATTTCGGGGTTAGACTTGGTTCATTTCTTCTTCGAAGATATTTAATAGTAGTCTTGTTCTCAGACTATATAAATATGTAGACGCTATGTAGACGTCTACATATTTATATAGCCTGAGAAGAAGACTACTATTCACAATTGAATGACACACGCCCTTAAAACTAAAACAACAAAAACAACAACGGTTGGCCCAAAAATCTTCGAAGAAGAAATGAACCAAGTCTAAAATAACCACAAAATAGGGTAAGTAGAAGATTTAAAATAAAAAGGGTGATACTTGAATTCAGGTGCAAGAGTTTGCAGTAAAAGAGAAAGATAGAAACGTAGATAAAAGAGTAAAATTTGAGTCGTATCTTAATGTCAGCAAGTTTGGTTAGATCGAGATCTACGGACAGTTTAGAACGGTCCTCCCGTAGCTGTCGGGTAGGACAGAGCTGCAGATCAGTGACCAGATCGAGAGCTCGAGGGCTGTGCGTGTGCAGAATAACTAGACCCCAGTCTAAATGAAGTCTGATTCTCAAATGAGAAGAGCTAGCTAGAGGCTTGAGGGATCTTAATTTGTGATTTCCTTTGTTTTTCATTATTAAAGAATCAAATCAATGGAAAAAGAAATAGTCTATAAAATAGATCTAGTCTAGATCTAGATCTAGCATTAGCAACTACCGGTAGACGTAGACCTAAAGGTGAGTAAAGGCTAGATCGACTATAGGCCTACCGGTAGTCTAGATCTATAATCGCACATTTATTTTGGCGGCCAATGCATGGCCTGGAATAGCAACAAACTGACTTGTGGTGGCGCACTGGCCCTTTACAGTAGACCCTAATTAAAAAAGATATGACGGGTTCGGAGCAGTGATCGACAACTCGCTTGTCGCGGAAGTTGTCGCTCATCTTCTTGGCAAAGACGGCTTTGTGAAATGACTTAGCTGACAAGCCGAGCGACAGTAGCGACAGAAGCGAGATGTCTTTGATCTTTTTGTAAAAAATTGTAGCCATGACGGTTTCGAGAAACGGCCCCCAGGCTGTTTATTTGTTTTTTCTTGGCTTTTTTGCCCAGATTTTTCTTCGAGTTTGACCAATTGAGGCATTGAGTGATTTCAAGTTCGATGTGTATAGTGTTAGTGTTTCGAGCAGCCAAGAGCTCTTACATCGGGCAAAAAATTTGCTGATGAAATTAAGAGCTCGATTGATACCGATATCAATATCGGTAGGCCTACTGTGCGCACTGACTTTGCCACACAGACTTGATTTCACGACGATGATTTAAAAATAGTACATCAAGAGTTCAAGACTCAAGATATCATGAAAAGCACAGAATAAATTTACACTCACTTCTCTGGTCTTATAAAATAACTCATTTTACACAAAAGAATGTTTGGATCACATAGTGAAGGAGCTGTTTCTACTTCTACTTCTACTATCGTCAGACAATAAATTAGCGTCGTTCGTGCGTTGACTGTTGTGCGGGTATAACACTAACACCGAACTGGAAATCAACATTTGCTTAATCCCTAGGGTCTAGTGTTAGTGAATAGGACATTTGTACATAAAATATTAACACCACAACCACAAATTCGGTTCAGCAGACAATAATTTTGTAAAATCAATAACACTAGCTACCGGATGTTGACAATATTCAGTGGTCAAAGCCTTAACACCAGCTGATTTCCATTTCAGTGTTTAGGGCTGGTGTTCGTGTTTATTTAACACTAACACCAGCCCTTCACACCCAACTTGAAAATACTAATTGAGCTGAGTCTGAGCTGACTGAGCTGAGTAAATTCCATTACTTTTCTTACATTATTGTGTAAAAGTTAGATACTAGTAGGCCTACTAGGCTGCCATTGACGGTAATGTTTTGAATTTGGTTTGTTTTCATGGATATTGGGCAGTGTTTTTGAAGACTACTGAAGTACTAGTATAATTCTCTAGTCTATTGAAATAAGCATGATGAGTAACTTACAGGTGTGAAATGTAGGACCCCAACAAAATGTCCATGTAATTTTCTGTTATAAATATTTAGGAAAAACAAGATTCAGAATCAGAGATACGCATACCCTGTAATCTATCTTCATAATATTTCTCACCTGTATTAAGTTACTCATTGCCCCGTTGTTTATGATTTCATGCAGGTCTCCAAACCAGCAGTGCTTCAATCGGACTGGCCTGGGCTGGTGGATGTAAGTTAGACGATGGAGAGATCGAATCTGGCAGGCATCACCAGCACCACTGTCAAACAAGAACCAGTGGAACCTCACAACCAGCAGAGTACCGGTAAGACAAGATCTTGATCTTGGTAGAGGTGTTGGCCCAGGTCTAGTGGATTCGTCACTGGTTCACATGGTTCACAGTTTGAGTCCCACTGCAGCACTAATGACATATCCTTTAGCAAGATATTTATATAATATTGGATGGTTTTGAGTGTGATACAAGAATATCTTGCTCGAGCTATGACAATATTGAACGAGTCAGAGACGAGTCCAACATTATCATGGCGAGAGCAATATATTCTTGTATCACACGAAAACAAAGCCATACAATATTATTTGTATTATCTATATCAGACTGCATGATTAGTGAAATAACAAAATTTGACTTTGCTAAATATGGCTTTGTTTTTGTGTGATATTGATATGATATGATATTGATAGTTGAAGTTCCCGGATGACTGAGCACTACAAAAACAATATTGGTCAGTCATCCGGGTTCTGCGCTAAAGATAATGAGTACACTGATTAATTATACCACTTGGACGCCTTAAAATATAGATAATAATAATCTATATTGCCACTCTCCGCCCAGGTGTAGTAAATAGGTACCCAGTAGGAAGAAATCCTTGAATGCTTGAGCGCTTTCTCATTGTACCTCCGCTAAAGCCAGTGTAATGTTAGATTGCAGGGCCCTCAGGGAGAACAGTATTTATACTGATGAGGCTTCCCTGGGTAAAGAAGAATATTAATATTATTATTATCAATATAAATATTATCTAAGTCTTTTAAGTGTCAAAAGTGTTAATAAAGTATGCAAAACGTTTTGGCACAATTTGCTGACTTCAGCCCAAACATGATACATGACCCTAAATGATAAACCCTAAACAAGAAAATCTAATCACATCCTTGGAGCACTATCCTTAAAAAACAAGTTTGACCACTACCCTACATCTTTATAATATCTTTGACAAAATAGAGTTCAAAGCAAAATTATGCCACTCATGGGTAGGTTACTTATACTTCCATGCAGATGTACTTACACTGCATGTACATCTTCTTCATGCACAGGTAAACATAATTATTTTTGATAACTATGTTTTTTCCTTTGATGCAGAAGATGATAGACGATGTCCGTTAGTTGCCAATCAATCTATGTCAAGCCCACCACCCCGTCAATCCTTGGCAGGTGTCCAGCTTCATGCACCAGCTCCAAACCCTAGGACTCCTTCAGACTGTACTCCTTGTGAGCCAACACAAGGGGAAGGGGAAGCACCAGGTGCAAGCACCACGCTGATACAAGAATCGCAGGTTGCTCATCAGGACCTTGATGGTCCTTCGTCATATGAGACTGAAGAGAACATGGTTTCAAATACCTGTGAAAGGATGTCTGACCAAAAGCCATGGATAATTGGAAAGAAAGGAGGACGTATTCTAATACCACAGCGTGAAAAGCATTCGGGTGGAATCGAGTCAATTTCTCACAAATCCAGGGTTTCCATTTCTCATCCAGAAGATCTTTTGAGCAGAGATGGGAGAGAGGCAAGTGCTCTGGAAAGAAGATATTTCTATGGATCACAGGCTTCTGATACTAATCACCTGACGATAGATGGTTTGGGTGCAAGTGTTCTTGAAAGACAGTTTCAAAGCAAACATGTACCTGATGCAAATCCAAGATCTCCAGGCATTGACATGGTGCAAGCAAGTGACAGAGAGTGTTTGGATGACAGACCTTCTGCTAAGGGTTTGACTATGATTCATGAATCGGGAGTTGCTGTTCACTGTCAAGAAGATCTTGTTTCCCAAGAGGACACAGGGACAAATGCATTGGAAGGAACATCTTGTCAAAGGTCACAGAACCATTGTGCAGCAGCAATGGCATCAGTGAATGAAGAAGAACAACTCTCGCAGTGCAAGATATGCCTCAAATCTTTCATGCATTTAAAATCACACATGAAGGTCCACACTTCAGAGCGGCCCTTCAAATGCAGTGTCTGCGACAAGGGCTTTATTGAAAGACGCCACCTTGAAAACCACATGCGTAGCCATACGGGTGAGAAGCCATTTGAATGCTCCGTCTGCCAGAAAGCGTTCAGCCGCGCGACCCACCTGACTTATCACCTACGCACCCACACCGGGATCAGGCCCTTTTCTTGCGAGACCTGCGGGAGGAGCTTTGGTCGTAAAGGAGACATGACAGTTCACATGCGAATTCATACAGGTGAACGTCCATTCGCCTGCAAGCTGTGCGACAAGACCTGCAGTACGCAGAGCAACCTGACCCTTCACATGCGTGGCCATACTGGGGAGCGACCTTATAGCTGCACTGCATGTCCAAAGACGTTTAAATCGAAGAGCGACCTCATCAAGCACGTCCGCATGCATACAGGCGAGAAGCCGTACCAGTGCAGCGTATGCCACAAGGAGTTCCGCGCAAGCTCGGATCTGACCCGGCACATGAGAGCCCACACCAACGAGAAACCGTACAAATGTGATGTATGTCTGAAAGAATTCAGCTCAGACTGTTATCTTCCTAAACATGTCTGTGCACCAAAGACTACCAATATGACTGATACTGATTAGCAAGGACTTTCATCATTGTTGAGAGCCAGAAGAATGCAAAAACTCTTTACTTTAAAACAGAGTTCATGCGCTCTTGGTTCTCAACAGGCAATATCTTGATTAGGGGCGAAACAAAATTCATCTAGAATTCTACATGTACATGTATGTTTGTAGAAGCTCTTGCTTGGTGTGTTGTATTGAAATTAGTTTCTCTTTTGCCAATTTGTTGTATTCTATTTGTTTGTAATTTGTTTGGTTCTTTATATACCAGAGCTCCTCTTTGGAATTACCAGAGCCATTGATCCTACATATTTATCCCACCGCTGCCACGATGATGAGTTTGAGATTGGAATGCTCTTCCACTGAATATTCATAACATCCAAAACTATGAAGTGTTGAATATTCATTAACATCCAAAACCTTTAGTCTTGGATATTCATAAACATAAAAAATTGTTGAAACATTGAAGGTTTTTCTGCTGAATACTTTTATACAAAATCCAATATCATTCAATCATTGCTGTTGAATATTCATAATATCCAAATCCATGAAATCATTATACTTGAATATTCATAATATCCAAAACCATGAAATCATTAGACTTGAATATTCATATATATCCAGAACATTGGATAATTATTGTCTTCAATATTCATAAACCTCTTAACTCACTAAAATCATTTAAAGTTCTTGCATTATAAATAAATAACACCATCCGAAAACATTTATAATCAGGATGATAGAGAGTCGGCAATCTGGTTTGTTATGGTAAACATGTTGTTTATTCAACTACGACGAATACTGGATATTCGGATATCGCATATCGTAACATTTATTTACTTTCCTGATTTCAAGGAAATGATTGGGGCTAATTGGCACCGACCGTACTTAAAGGGATCCGGTAACTACAGTATGTCTCATATTCTGAAACAAAATCCTGGATTTAGCTCATGCTGCAATGATAATTCTAAACCTTTAGGTCAGTCAGGAACCCCATGACTTTTACAAGCTGATCGCCTGTCTAATTATCAAGATATTTATGATTGGAAATTAAAAACAAATTTTGCGTTTTCGTAATGGTTTTCATAACACTACAGTCTATTGGGGAAAACGAGTATGGTAAAACCGGTCACTCAAAGATTTTTACTTTTTTGAGGCACTTCTTGATCATTTTGAAACACAATTTTTTTTTTAGTGCTTCAATATTAAACCATATCACAGACACCGATAACACATAGGGCCGTGCATCTGAGATTTAACATTGTTAAACGATGCGTTTAAGGATGTGACAGGATGATCGAAGTACCGTTATTGAAGCTTTAAACAAAGTTTGATAGCAGTATTAAAACATTGCTTCTTGATCCTAGTTTGTGATGCAATCAGAGTTTTCCTTCAAAGTTTCAAGAAAGGTAATCACTCAGAGCCTCACTTGAAAACCAGCGAGTGAGTTATCCTTAACCCATTGCTTACTGGAACCTGGTGGCCTCTGTGTTAAGCCTATGGCAACAAATAAATTCAGTAGTCAACAGGTTAAGTGTCATCACAGAAAGATCCAATATTCTGGAAAGAGGAGATGGCACCCAAAAGATAAAGAATGAGAAAAGAAAAGTAAGAAGACAGAAAGAAAATGAAAGAAAAGACAAGGAAATTAGTAAATTAATGAATAAATGAATAAATAAATAAATTCCAAAGGTCAATAAAGAAAGAAATTAAGATAAAGAGAGACAGAAAAAAGCAGTGTTCAGGGGACGCTCATTTGAAATGGCGGATGCACAGCTCTTACATTAATTCTATCAAATTTGGTGCTTATAGAGGAAACTGGAGAATCTTTAATATTTTTGCCATTTAATACAAGTATTAAACTCATATTATCAGGTTTAGTGCAATATTGTGATTTGAGTAATATTCATTTGAAGGACATTCACACCGGTTTCATGGCGTTATGTCAGTATATAGTTTTCTTCTACCGTATACATAATGTACACACTGTACATGTACATGTACATGTATATCAGACAGAAATTACTGAATTCAAGAAACTTCTAAGAGTTATTTATTTTTGTAGTAGATTATGGTACAGTGTAATTATAAAAATTATGTCCCACTGTGGGAAATCTGTGCTCATTTATTAATTAGACTAATTGAATCATAAAGATAAAGTTGAGTTCTGGTCATGCGATTGCATTGTGAACAAAATGTATAGCAAATACTGACTAAAGACTGCGACACACTTTTAGGCTCTGCAAGATTGAAGGAAGCAGAGTGTACCATAAAGTATAAGAAGACTCTGCTCAGACCCAGTGTTATGCATGCAGATAATTATCGCAGGGTGTACATCAACTACATGTATCTTCAATAGTGGACACGTCTATATATGCTTAAGTCTACCTAGATGAACATTATCATAGGTTGGAAGTTTTAAGTCCCAAAGTCAACTCAGCATATCTTTGGGAACATATCAGTTTTGTAAAATACCCAGACAGATGTGAACTAATATTTGTATGTTTTATTTAATTAATCATTTGTTGGATATTAATTATATAAGATGAAATTATACAGAAAAAATGAT
This sequence comes from Strongylocentrotus purpuratus, assembly GCF_000002235.5. NCBI lineage: Eukaryota > Metazoa > Echinodermata > Echinoidea > Camarodonta > Strongylocentrotidae > Strongylocentrotus > Strongylocentrotus purpuratus. Next base: position 1,680,927 of record NW_022145526.1, read on the forward strand.
GCACTCTAGTGGATACTTGTAATAGCTTAAATATAAGTTACCTGGAGTGAGAGAGGAGAGAGAACAAAAAATGAAGAGAAATAGAGGAGAGAGAGAGAGAGAGAGAGAGAGAGAGAGAGAGAGAGAGAGAGAAAGTAGAGGTAGGAGAGGGGAGAGGAAAAAAAACTACATGGTTTAGGAAAATAATGAAAGAAAAAATCAAATGAATGAGGTTGAGAGAGGGATAGATAAAGAAGGAGGAGAGAGAGATAGAGGGTGTTGAGAGAGCTGGAAAAAATGAGAAAATAATGAAAGAAAAAAAAATCAATGAATGCGGTTGATCGAGAGAGGGATAGATAAAGAAGGAGGAGGTGAAAAAGAGATTGAAGGTGTTCAGAGATATTGGGAAAATAATGAAAGAAGAAATTAAAGCACAGAGAAACTAGGGAGGGGCAGGAATCGTAATTAATTAAATAAAGAAAGGCTTAATTTAGAAGAACCTGTCAAGAGATTGATATGGGGACATAGAGAGAGAGAGAGAGAGAGAGAGAGAGAGAGCTAGAGAGGGGATAACTAGAAAGATGGAAAATGGAGGGAGCAAGTGTGTGATACTGGAAGTAAAGGTTGGACGCAAAGGGGGAGGGGGGGGGGGATAAATAAATAAAATTAAATGTCACCATGTTGGGGAGGAAGGAAAGAGGCGGGGGAAGGGGAGAAAAACATGTTCAGTTAATTACGAGGCAACTTCATCTGACTAGATGATAAGGATTTTTGTTTTGTTTTGTTTTTATGTTTGAGTTTGTTTATACAAACATACACTTTTTTTAAAGGTCTGATACTTTTTTATATTACGTGTATAGGCCTAGATATCTAAACTATTAAAACTGGCTAATACTAGCACGCGCGCGTCTGAGCTGAAGTTTGAGAAAGACTATTGTCCATGAACAGATCGAGGACCTCGCCCTTATTAAAAGTTGGACGGTAAGAATGTCTGTTTTTTCGCCTCAGTTCGTCAATATTTTGTTCTTAATTCACTTTTATTGATATCAAAGATGAGGGTACGGTATGTATATATCTATCAATTTAATGGGAGCTAGAATTGTTCCTTGAATAGGTTGGAATCGGATAAATAGTACCAGCATAATCTGAAGTCGATGTGTTTACATTGACTTTATTCAGTCCCATGTGTTGATTTTGGCGTTTGTTACTAATATTATTGTTATGAATGGATCATTTTGAAATATTAAAAAGCAAGACGTGACGTGAAGTGCTGTATGAAATCAAATCATCTATTTTTAATGACACAACACCAATACCATGTTCAAAGAATTATTAATTTCAGATGAATATAAATATGAGGAGGAGGAGGAGGAGGAGGAGGAGGAGGAAATGAATGATAAAGAAAGATAAAATGGAAGTAGATCTAGACCTATCACATCAGGAGAACAAAAAAAAAAAAAAAAATGAATAGAGTAAAACCACCAAACTTTGGACACCGCCAGACTTCGGACAAAAATTACTTCAACGGCTCGAACGCAAAATATGAGCCTAGCTCAGGCGGGTAACTTGCATGCATTTGATACTACTACTAACCTACATCGTTAGTACAGAAAGTTAGGGCAGGTTGCCGTCTGCAAAACTCACAAAAAACATCAAATTCAGAGACAGATTTCAGGTTACCTGGATTTTTACAGTCCCTTAACAGGGGAGTTAAGGTATAGAGCCTTCAATATATCGATTACAAACAAATCCTTGGCATATTTCACGTGGTTTCTGCCAAAATTATGGGAGCTTATGAGATACTTTTTCACTCTATCGCGAAAATTTTCTAATGGCGGCCGTTACCACGGACCTAGGGGTACTATACAGGTACCCCTACCAGAAGATGGCGCTCTTCCAAACTTCGGACAGGCAACATTGAGTGTCATTTTGACTACGAAAAAATAGCGCTTTCGTAAGATTTTAGCACCAAAATATTGTGTGAGTGTTGTGAAAAACACCTTTCTGATAGTTCTACCTAAAATAAATCTACCCAAAACAAGAAAATAATACTTTTTTCATAAAATCAACGCAGTCAAACTTACCCCCGTCGTACCATTTTTTGATCCGGTTTCCAAACCTCCGATGAATGCGCACTTTAGCGCGCGCGCTATACGTGCGCTGTATGTGCGCTATGCGCTATAACGTGCGTTATACGTGCGCTACTCATGAACGTCTGAAGCTTGGCAAGTGCGTCCGAAGCTTGGCATGAAAAAATGTTCGGCGGGTAAGTAAATAATTCTAGTTTTCCATTTCCTTTACTAATTTTCTTTTCATGATATACATAAACAGTATTTGCACAATAATAGTTTGATCTTTCAATAATTAAAAAAAGAATTTAATGTTTTCCCCCGTTTTGTCTTAAGTGTCCGAAGTTTGGCGGTTTTACTCTATTAAAAAGAAAATATTGAAGAGGAAGAAGATTGATTGTGGGCCTAGCAATAATTTTATGCCAGCGATTGCCAAACTTCCATTTACGTCTGAGTGGAGAGTAGCAAATACACATTTTTACTGTCATAATTAATCTTCTGACACTTCCCTATTCATTCTACCCATACAGAATTTAGACCCTTGCTGCTGAGGATTCCAGCTGATACCATCTCATCATGAGCTACCCCCCACCAGGTGGAGGAGGGTACCCCTACCCACCCGACGGTGGTGGCGCTTACCCCCCTCAACAGCCCCCTAATCAGGCTTACCCACCCCCAGGACCAGGAGGGGGCTACCCCCCTCCCCAAACAGGCGGAGCACAAGGGGCGTATCATCCCCAACCTTATCCTGGCTTAGGCGGTGGTTGTGTAAGTAATTTATTAATTTTTTTATTATTATTTTTTTTGGGGGGGGGGGGTTTAAATTATTCAGCTATTATTTTGCAAAGGAGTGTTGTGAAATATATTTTAAAGTTACATTTGCATATGTATTAACAGTAACAATTTATGCAAGTGATGATTATTTCATTATATTTGTTGTTGTTTGCTTTTTGAAATTTTGTTGTTGGGGCATTGGTCATTCAGATTTTGTTCATGGTTCACAAAACCCAGCCCCTCGTCTACACTGCAGGCTGAGACATGCTAACTGTTGCTATATATCAGGAAATTATTCTACCTCCTTGAAATATATTACCGAGAACCCTCCAAGCTTTAGCTAAGCTGAGCCATGTTAGGAATCTTCAGTGACGAGAAAGAGAAAACTTCGAACCTTTTTCTTGACAGTGAAAATCAGATTAAAACATAGTGGAGATGTTGTGTTATTGTGTTTCATTCACTTGAATTGATCCAAGGATCTAGGGTTTGAATCCAAACCCGGACTAATAATAATATCCTTTGGTAAAACATCAATCCGCATTTGCTACTCTCCACTCAGACGTAAATGGGTACTTGGCAATCGCTGGCATAAAGTAAAGCTAGGCCTGCAGGAAGAACAGCAAGGATTCGCTGATGAGGTTTTCCTAGGTAAACAAAATTATTGCTCTATTTTTTTGTTTACAAAAGTTATTCTACTTGAAAAATATGTCATTTATGGTTCCTTTGTTTGTTGCGTGCAGATTCCCCCACCACCAGTCCTGCCCCAGGGCTACCCAGGCCAAGTGCCATCATACCCCGCCCAGGGCCAAGTGCAGGTAATCAATCAATCAATTAAAAGATATTTGATACAGCGCCTTTTCCTTACACTTACAAAGCGCTGCAGTATGTAGTCACACCAACGAAACCGAGTCTGACAGACACCAAGGCATGAAACAAAGTTTCATGAAACTGTCGTAAGTACAAGTTCCCCTGCAACCCATTGAAACGGGTGTATTAGAATTATTGCTTGTTTCGGTGGGATGTCGTGTGAACTTCTATACTTATGACTCTTTCCTGAAACGAGGCCCAGACGGATATCAAACCGAACAAAACAATTACATGTGCATTACACTTTTTTTGTCAACTTTGATTTTTCATTTTTTCTTCTCCAGATGTCTTCTCATTCAAGAAACATTTCTATATATTCCAACTATGAAGAAGTGGAAAATATGATCAATTGTTGCTAACTTGAGGAGAGAAAACTTATTAATTCAGAAAATATGAAAAGTTTTAAATAGATTTGCATACTAACCTTCACTCTTAAAGCCCCACTGCGCTACTTGTAGCTACTTGCTCCCTCTATATAGAAAACAATGCCTAAGCGGTGCCCGTTGGTCCCCCATGATCCTCTTTTTCTTATGATAATTGATAGCTGAGTTGATGAGATAACCACCTGTCAGTACCACACTGGGTGGTCTAATCCCTCCTGGCCAAACTAGTGCATACAGGCTTTAACAGACTTGGCTCAGACAAGCGGTAATTAGAGTTGCATTCTAGAGGATAAGTGTCTAGACAGTGAGTCACAAGGCAGAGGGTTCAAATCCCTGCCACAGTGCCGACATCTTTAGGGTTATTCCCCCTGTCACATATTAAGTGCAAACAAACTAACAAAGTAGTTGAATTCCATAAACCATAGTCTGGTGTTTATTCCCCGCACTGGGTATCAAGTCACGCGTATCGCATATACATCGCGCACATGCGATCTGACCTCCTGAGGTCACAGGTGTCACATTTGCATAATCTGATACATATTCATTATCATGACATCCCTCCTTTGCCAGAATGAAACTTTATCCTGGTCTATTTTTATACTATAGTTTCACTGAACATTCTTGTAATATTTCTTTTGTTCTTGTGTTTCAGCCATATGTGAATTACTGAAATAAACATGCTTTGGTGCATTTGCTTTTGTTTCTTCCTTTTTTTTCCCTTTTTTTTTTTTAAAGAACAACTTCTAACAAACAACAAATTTATCTGGTCGATAAACTTTTCCCAAATGTTTTATCTTCCAAACAACTTTGTTGAACAACATAAAACATAACATGCAATATAATATCTTTCATGCAATATCTTTCATGCAATATCTTTCATGCATCTAGTCTGTGGTCCAAATAAAAGTTCAACTGTTCACTGGATACTATTGAGTTCTAGTTTTGAGTTTGTGTAAATCATCTGTTATCTCCAAGCGTTCATACGACTAGCTGAAACTGAAGTTTCTGGAAATACTCTCTTCGATGATTGAATCCATTTTTGAAAACTGATCGATGCTCCAACTCAAACTTGTGTTTTTCGCAACACCTATCACATACAATAAGGGCAGCGTTCGGCGTACACCCTTTTACATTGATTAATGTATGTGTAATATTGAAACATATATATCTTTTTGAACTGAGTGTTTGAGCCTCCACCCACAGATGGTGGTGCTGGAGAAATTATTCATGAACTTGTATGTACCTGTTTGCCATTTCGAAACAATTTACTCTTTGTAACAAAATGGAGGTATTATTAGAGATCAAAATTATCCCAAATTAATGCCAGCTTGGCTCATGTTGAGAATTTCAAGCGTTATATTCAATTTAATTGAGAAGGAGACGAACGTTATTTCAAATTAATTGTAATTATATTTCAAGTTTTTTTGTGTGTCCTATTTCATCATTTTAACCATGGTCAATGTCTTTCCTTGTAATATATGTGAGAAACCCGTAAAGTGTAATCAAAAAGCGCTACTTTGTACTAAATGTAACCAATGGATACATATTTCATGTGGAGATGTATCTTCCAAACAATATGATGATAAAACTGAACAGTTTCACAATTGGCAATGTACCAAATGTATTTTCCTAGAAATGCCGCTTTGGAATGTTGAGGATATAGTAAAAGATAGAAATGTGAGCTTGAACCATACAAATTCTGTTGATATAGACATTGACTTAAGTACGAATACCTGTACCTCTATAAATGACTTTCCAAAGGGTAAAGGATTGAAAATTGCACATTTAAATATTCGTAGTCTTAGAAATAAGGTGGATGATCTGCAATTATATTTGAAAGAAAATCCGTACGAAATTCTGACCTTGTCAGAAACATGGCTAAGTGAAAACATTTGTAATTCATTGTTACAAATTGATGGGTATCATTTTGAAAGACTAGATAGAGACGAAAAGGGAGGAGGAGTTGGATGTTTTATACAAAAAAATATATCATATATTAGACGACCTGATCTTGAAGACCGTGAGTTAGAAATTATGTGGCTAGAGATAAGACTACACAATCACAAACCAAAGTATCTTGGAGTTGTATATCGTCCACCTAACAGTAGAAGTGCTTTTTTCAATAACCTAGAAATTAATTTAGAAAATATATGTATGTTATCAAATGATATTGTAATATTAGGTGATTTAAATTGTAATATGTTAACTCAGAATAATCTTTCAAAGCAGATACATGATCTGAGTGACAATATGCATTTGTCTCAGCTGATAAGGACCCCGACACGTATAACCGTCAATAGTACAACCCTTATTGATCTAATTCTTGTGTCAAATAATTTGAAATCACTGGAGAGTGGCACACGGTCTATCGGTCTAAGTGATCATTTATTGATATACCTTGTATTGAAAGAAAAACCACCGCCCTCTATATGTTCTGTGAGTACCTACCGTTCATTTAGAAACTTTAATGAAATTTTTTTCAAAAATGATGTTAAAGATATAAACTGGGATAATTTGTACTTAAACAATCACAATGTTGAGAATATGTGGAATATTTTCAAATGTAAATTCAAAGACATTTGTGATCTTCATGCACCGTATGTCACAGTAAGAAAACGTTCTAGGGGGTCACCTTGGATTACCAACGAATATTTATGTATCGCAAGAGATAGGAATTATTTTAAATGCAAATTTGATAAACACAGAACTACAGACTACTGGGAAAAGTTTAAAGAATTCAGAAATAAGGCAAATGTACTGAACAAGAAGTTAAAGAAACAATATTATAAGAATCTTTGCATTGAAAATGGTAATGATATGAAAAAATCCTGGAAAGTACTCAAAGACTTACTCCCAAAGAAAGATGCCAATTCTGATCATAAAATTCTTGTAAATGACCAAATTGTAGTAGACAAAGAAAAAGTAGCAGAATTGTTTAATGAAAGTTTCAATAATATTCAAAGCCAACTAACAGGAGCGAATGATTCTCATCTCAATATAAATGCATTGCAAACATTACCGCAAACAGCACATGAATTCAAATTTACAGAGATCGAGGAATGTTTTGTATTAAAAGAACTACTCAAGCTTGATGTTTCAAAAGCAGTTGGTATTGATGATCTTCCTCCAAAGCTACTTAAAATAGCTGCCCCACATATTGTTAGAGTCTTAACAGTATTGTTCAATTGTTCATTGTCAAAAGGGTACGTTCCTCATGACTTCAAAGTTGCTAAAATAACCCCTATTCATAAAGGTGGAAACAAAATGGAATTAACTAACTACCGACCTATTTCCATTCTCCCCACAATGTCAAAGATATTTGAAAAAGCAGTGCACAATCAGATATACTCTTACTTAAACAAACATTCTTTGTTAAGTGAACGGCAATCAGGTTTTAGACCAGGGCATTCAACTCTAACATGCTTGACTGAAATAGTCGAAGGTATACTTGACAATATGGACAAAGGTCTGGTCACTGGAGCCATTTTTCTTGACCTGAAAAAGGCGTTCGACGTTATACCACATCCATTGATTATTAAGAAAATGTTATTGTATGGTATTGGGGGAGTTGAACTTGAGTGGTTCGAATCCTATCTATCTAATAGGCAACAATGTGTATTCTTGCAAGGGACTAAGAGTAATTTTCTAACTGTGAAATCAGGAATTCCACAAGGATCAATACTGGGGCCATTAATTTTCTGCCTCTATGTGAATGATATTTGTAACCTGCAACTCCATTCTAAGACAAAGATTTCCTTATATGCAGATGACACGGCAGTATTTCATCATGGAAAGGATTATAAAGTTTGTGAATACAATCTCCAAAAAGATTTTACCCGTATCTTGAAATGGCTAAAATACAATGGACTGTTTTTAAATGCAAATAAAACCAAAACAATACTATTTGGTTCCAAAAGAAAAATTCAAAATAATAATATTTGTATTCGTTACAGTGACAATGTACTCGACTCAGTCGAAAGTATGAAATATCTAGGTGTAACACTAGACAAAAGCTTAACATGGTCGTTACATGTAAACGAAGTTGTTAAGAAAGTATCGGGTACGATTGCCTGCATTAGACGTATACGCAATTATATTTCCCGTAAGAATCTTATTACATTATACTTTTCTCTTATCCTACCGCATTTAAACTACTGTAATTCAGTATGGGGAAATACTTCGAAACAAAATCTAACAAAGTTGCAAAAATTACAAAATAGATATGCACGATTAGTTCTTCGTGCCGAATATTTTACACCCCAAAATGTTTTAATGAGTAAATTGAAATGGCGGTCATTAGAGGAAAGAATTACATATCAGAAATGCATCTTGATTTTTAAAATCATAAACGACCTATCACCACCATATCTTAATCCATGTATAAGTAAAAGACCGATATTATATTCTACTCGTTATGCTTTAAACAGTCCATTATTCATTCCAAAGTGTAAAACAAATTTTAAAACGAAAACCTTAGCGGTTTCAGGAGCTAAAATATACAATAAATTACCCTATCATATTAAAAATTGTAAGTCGCTGCAAAGTTTTAAAAAGAATGTCAAAACCTTTCAGTTTCCCTTGTAAACATATTTTCACGTTAATTTGACCTTTATTTATTACATTTCATTCATCTAGTTTTTTCAATTTGATAGTTGTATTTTTTTTTCCTTATAATTTATTGTTAATGCGTGTTTTTCGTTACCTATGTTTAATTATTGTATATACCATGTATATTTTACCTTTGTATGTATGTTTTGAATTCATGTTATTATTGTACATGTTTTTTATGTGAATACAGGGCTCTCTGGGAGAGCAGGCTCAGAAATGAACTTGAATGAGACCACCCTGTTAAAATAAAACTATAATAAATAAAAAAAAAAATATCAGAACTTATTATTTTAGCACATAACACAACTTCCTCGTACGCTTGGTTTCCATGGTGATTTCTCCAACATGTCGATTTCACAAATATGGGCAGCGCAAGGCGTACACCCTTTAAATCATAACTTGGCTTCAACCAATGATTTCCAAACATTTCTCCTTGGCACATGTAGTTTCATATATCACTGTCGCTATTTTACAAAGAGCTCCTCCCCACCATATTGATCTGGAATCACACAAAATCATCATATCGCTTAGGGAATCTTCTCTGGCGTTGTGGTCTACTAGCTGCCATAGGAACGTTGGTGTTTGTCGTCTCTGCTTGGGTATCACCATCTTGATGTCTCTGGTCACCGCCTGATGTGTTGCTCGCTGCCTCTGAGTCTGGATCTCTGGTCACCGCCTCAGGAGTACTGGTCTCCGCCTCAGGATTATCGTCCGACCCTTCAGGAATACCGGTCACCGCCTCAGGATTGCCATCTGTCCTCTCGGGATTGGCAGCTTCGTTATGAGTGTCTCGGGACATGTATCTTTTTACACTTGATACATTCCTATTATACAGGACTCCGTCAGGTGATTTCACAGTTACCATACTTCCTGTTCTTGCTGTCACTGTGTATGGCTGGCTAAAGTATGGCGTGTCTAGTTTCCTCCTTTCATCACGTCTTACTATCACCTTATCTCCTGGCACTATGTCAGAATGTACGGCTCCCCTCTTCAGATCTGCATAGTGTTTTGCACCACTTTTCATTTGGAGGTCCCTGTCTCTGAGTTCCTGATCCTCACTAATGTCCTGGATTTGTGGTAGTTTAGTTCGGATCTTTCTCCCGAACAACACTTCTGCCGGGCTTTTTCCCGTTGTCGAATGAGTACTAGCCCGGTAGACTGCGACGTAAGTCAGCAAGGCCTCCTTCCAATCCTTGCCTTCTGCCTGTGCAATTCGAAGCCTTTTCACTATACTCTGGTTCTGTCTTTCGACCTCGCCGTTGGCTTGGGGCCATTTAGGAGTCACCCGATGGTGGTGAATTCCTGTAATGTTCATGTACTCTGCGAAAACTTCTGAGATGAACTGGGGTCCATTGTCTGAGTATAACGTCACAGGTAACCCATGTCTGCCAAAGATTTCAGCCAGGGCTTTGACTGTCTTCTCTGCAGTGGTTGATTTCATGATTGCATACTCGTAGTATCTGCTATAATAATCAACTACCACAAGTATAGATTCTCCTGTCGGAAGTGGTCCTAGGAAATCAACAGCTACATCCACCCAAGGTCCTGTTGGCAACATAGTACTTCGAATTGGTTCTGGTGGATTACCCCTGCTTGTGATTTGGCAACCATGACAAGTCTTGACGAATTTCTCTGCATCTTTCTCACATCCTGGCCACCATACCTTGGTTCTCAAATTCTGTTTGGTGCCAACAATGCCCAGGTGTCCTTCGTGAGCTAATGACACCATCTTTGGCCTCTGTGCCTGTGGAATCACCAATCTGCTACCTCTCAGCACACACTGACCAATTATACAGAGTTCATCCTTGATGGGAATGTATGCTTTATATGGACAATCATCCCATTGTCCACTGTGAATACACTCTCTGATAACTTCGAGTTCAGGATCATGTTCAGATTCTCTTTCGACTTCCTTCGTTGTCACCGCACCTGGCGTTGACTGGACTGCCACAAAACGCACAAAGCTCTCTGCTTCTGTTTCCAACACAGAAGTTTCTCTCGGTTGATCATCCTTCAGCAATCTTGACAATGGATCTGCTATGTTGGACTTTCCTGCGATGTGGACTACCCTGTACTTGTACTGTTGAAGCCTCAGAACCCACCGCTCTATTCTCGCACATGGCTTAGATCTTGGTGAATAAATGACTTCAAGCGGTTTGTGATCAGTCACTAGATCAAACTCTATTCCATACAGGTACGCATGGAATCTTTCACAAGCCCACACAAGTCCAAGGGCTTCTTTCTCCGTCTGAGAGTATCTCCTTTCAACGTTACTTAACGAGCGGCTGGCATATGCTACTATCCTCGGGCCATCAGCATGCACCTGCACCAGCACTGCTCCTAAGCCAACTGGACTGGCATCCGCTATGACTTTTGTCGGTGCATTTAGATCATAGTAGCCCAGGGTCTCTGCACTCATCAAGCTTTCCTTTAGCGACTTAAACGCTTGTCGCTGTTCATGACCAAATTGAAATGGCGTGTCCTTTCTGGTCAGCTTTCTCAGTGGATCTGCCAATGTAGCAAAGTTCGGAATGAACTTTGCGCAGTAGTTGACTAGCCCCAAGAAACTTCTCATCTCAGTTGCAGTCTGGGGTTCACGGGCCTCTGCAATTGCTTTCACCTTGGCCAATCCTGGGTTGAGTCCCTCGCTAGTCAGTCTGTGCCCCATGAAGTCCAACTCAGAGACACCAAACTTACACTTTTCTGCATTTGCAGTAAGTCCTGCGTCCCGCAGTCTGCCAAGCACCTGCTTCAACCTCTTGTCATGCTCTTTCTGGGTCGATGCATGCACAATGATGTCATCTGATATGTTCGCAGCTCCTTCTATCCCAGCTATCACTCTGTGTATCTCATATTGATAAATCTCTGGAGCAGCATTGATTCCGAACAACAGTCTCTTATAGCGGAACAACCCACAATGAGTGACAAAGGTTGTCACCTCTCTAGACTCCGGATGTAACTCCAGTTGGTGGTACCCCCACTTCAGGTCTATTTTCGAAAAGACCTTGCTAATCGACAGCTCCTGTAGGACTTCCTCAATAGTGGGAATGGGGTGACGTTCTCTTATGATTGCTTCGTTCACTCTACGCATATCGATACACAGTCTAATTTCATCATTTCTCTTTGGAACTATGACAACTGGGCTTACCCATGGTGTGGAGCGTTCAACTGGCTCAATGATGTCGAGATCGATCAATTCCGCAATCTTCATCTCGACCTTTTTTCTCAGTCCAAATGGAGTCCTTCGCACAGGCTGGGCCACTGGCTTCACCGTTTCATCCACTGCTAACCGCACCTGTCGGCCCTTCAACTTCCCTACTCCTTTGAAGACTGCTTCAAACTCATGCTTTAAACCTGCATAACTCTGTACCGCATTTACATGTACAATTCCCACCTGGAGCACTCCCAGCTCTCTAGACGTATGTTTGCTCAGTAAAGGTTCTCCCTTTTCTTTGATGACAACAAACTCTGCAGTCGACTTCATCTTGCCAACTTCTACGGTGGCTGTGAAACATCCAATGGTCGTTAATGGTATATGTGATGTGTATGGATAAAGCCTCTTGGTACTCTTAGTAGATTTGCAGATGATTTTGTCCTTCTTCAGTTTCTCCCACAATATCTGATCTATTACATTGCAATCACTTCCCGAATCTACTATCACTGGGACTGTGACACCTCCAATGATTATTGGGACTTTCTCATGATCACCATTCACAGCAAATTGATAGTACCTCTGCTCCTCACGGCCACGGCTGTTGTCATCATCACTATCATTTCTGGGTTCACCTTCCACTTGGCGAACTCTATTCTTATACTTCTTTCCATCTCTGGACTTCCCATCTCTGAATTTTCCTCTCGCCTCACTTGTGCTCTTGGCCTTACTTTTGCACATCGTCGCAAAGTGGTTTTGGCCTCCACATTTCCGACAGATCTTTCCTTTGGCTGGACATGATGCATCCTTCCCAAAATGTCCTTTGTTCCCACATCGGTAGCATTCCAAATTCTTTTTTCTGTCATTCTCGTACGATACTTGATTCACTTGACCTTGCCCACCAGCTCTAGGCCTTTCTCTCTCTCTCAATGACATGGAGTTAAATTGACCTTCAACAGCTTCTAGAGCAGCAGCCATGGACAATGCATCATTTAACTTGAGCTCACCTCCTTTCTCCAGCATTCTCCTGCGAAGTTTATCAGCTCTGCAGTACTGAACTACTTGGTCAAGAATTTGGTTTTCGACATCCCCAGCTACGAAATTGCATCCAATAGCAACCTGTCGTAATTTGGTAACAAATTGGGCAACCGTTTCACCATCTTCCTGCTTTGTTTTCCTGAACAAATGTCTTTGAAACGTAGCATTAGGTTTGACAACATAATGAGCATTTAGGGCATCTGTGGCTTTTTGATACTCATTCCTCTCTCCTTTATTGGGAAGTGTTTTGAAAGTCTCCCTTACCACAGGCCCCGCAGTGTACAGCAACAGTGCTCTCCGTTGCGCCTCCTGGGCCGGCGTACATCCGTCCAGAAACAGGCCGCGACTATCGGCGTAGGCCTCGAACTCTTCAAGCCAAGCTTTCCACTTGCCGCTGACAATACTTGCACCACCCGTCGGATCGAAGTGTGGAACTCCTCGAAGCGCTAACAATTCCGCTCCAGCGAATGCCATGTTGAAACTTTTCCAGCTCGTAGCCACAGATTCAACATCCAAGAAACATTAATCCTCGTCGCCAATGTCACATATTAAGTGCAAACAAACTAACAAAGTAGTTGAATTCCATAAACCATAGTCTGGTGTTTATTCCCCGCACTGGGTATCAAGTCACGCGTATCGCATATACATCGCGCACATGCGATCTGACCTCCTGAGGTCACAGGTGTCACATTTGCATAATCTGATACATATTCATTATCATGACACCCCCCCCCCCCCCCACTCAGTGTTATTTAGGGTACGCATATGCTATGTTACGGATTATTATGAGTATAATCATCATTATCATTATCATAATAATATAATAATAATATTCTGTTTTTATATAGTGCCCAATACATTGATATAAAGATGTGTCTAAGCGCTTTACAGAGATATTATTACCCCGGTCATCGGATTCAGGCTTACCCGCACACAATGTATGCACATTCTATACTCCCTGGGGAGCATTCCAGCCAGTCGCCATGATGAGCATAATCGTTATCATTTTCATTATTATTATTTTTTTGTCATTTACATTTATCTATTTTCCACTCCTAGTACCCACAAGCTCCTGTCGGCTACCCTGGTGCGGCAGCACCTGGATACCCTGCTTCCGGTTCAGTGGGCGTGGTCGCTCACGGGAAGAAGAAGAAGAAACAGAAAAAGATGAAGAAACACAAGCACAAGCATGGCTCGTCATCGAGTTCATCCAGCTCTTCATCATCGTCGTCTTCAAGTTCTTCCAGCAGTGACTCGGACTGTAAAGGGCATGGTTATAAGGTGAAGGTGAAAAAACATAAGAAGAAGAAGCACAAGGACTTTCGATGAATGAACCATTTATAATAGAATCAAATTTAATGCATAAATCTTTGTTAAAGATGAAGTTGAGTTCTGGTCATGCGATTGCATTGTGAAAGAAACGGTGTGGAATCGACCAGAAAAGGTTGATCATCTGGCATATAAGTATTTGTGTGTATTGCAAGGTTCTAGTTCTGGAATCATCAAAATGATAAGAAATTTGGCCAAGTCTTAGTAAAGTTACAAACACTGTACACAGAAAGATGTATATGGGACTACACCAACACGTAGCGTAAAAATCTGTCCCAATTTTTACGATGTTACATGACATATTTAGAATATGAAGGCATTTGAAGAAACAAGTTTTATCTGATGTTCTTCCACACTTGCGTAATAACAATGATAACGCTCACAATTTATTTTTCACCTCTAATTCCCAGAACTCAACCTTCTTTTTAAGTGCCATGTTTTAAATTCTTTCATTCACCTGTCATGAATGATTGTATTTCAATAGGTAGAATGCGAATTCATACCTTAATTTTTGCTTGGTAGGACAAACATTATGACATGTCCTACCTAGCAACAAGTAATATGTGCAGTTCGCATTCTGGCTATCCAAAGTAACAGGTGAATGAAATAAAATGTACATGTAGCATGGCACTTAACAAACCATTATGCATTAGATTTGATTACATTACAAAAATGGCCTATTTAGGTCCTGGTATAACTCGATCCTATGACACGAAAAGCGATCCAAATCATTTATTTTTAACTAGTAGTATTGGTGTAGATGGGGGATGTGGTATGCATCAACATTTTTTCTTTTTTTTGGTGAAAAGTGACAAACTAGTAGACAATTGGATAAAATATGAGCAGATAAGGCTTTTCCTTTCTTGCTAGTTTATTAACCTACTCTCTACTGGAATCAAATTCTGTCTGTATAAAGCCTATGGGAATTAGACAAATTCAGTAGTAGGGTTATGAATATTTCTCGCTTGTTTTTTAACCTATTTTCGACTGTAACTAGGTTTTGTCTGTATTCAACCTGTGGGAATAAGAAAATTCAGTAGTAGTCTAGTTTGGTATCGTAATTTATTGATCTACTCACTGATGTGAATTAAGAGGCTGCTTTACTTTATCTGTATCCTTGTGTTATTTCTATTTGTTTTCTGTGAAGTAGAGGTTATGATTTAATGTTACAAGTCTACCTTAGAATCCTGGCTAACTTGGGAATAGGGACAACTCAGTGCAAGACCTTGGCAGAGTTATTCAAGCTATAGCTGAATCAATCACAAATACTTGTGTGCTTTTTTTAATAAATTTTGCATCAAATAATTCTTTTAGAAGACCATGTTCAAGATTATTTGATATGATTGGGTAAAACTAGTGTTGAAAATTGCAGGAGTTAAAATTCTGCAAAGCATGAAATGTTCTGCTATTATGGGGCCTGGTGTGTACATGTAGCTTTTTTTCAATCCTGCGCAATGCCGCGTTTACCCCAGTGACAAGTTAGTGGCACCTTCTAGATCATTTTTAGCCCATTTCCATGAGAGACCGCCACTTAATAGCAAAAGCATTAAGATGAGATTGATTCAGTTCATATATATATATACATGTATATATATATATATATATATATATATATAAAAATTATATTGCAATAAAACTAACAGTACTCTTATAATAATCTTGGTTTTCTCTTTTCCATATTGTAGATTGAATATGAAAATATGTGCTAAAATTATCAACCTGTCAATAATTCAAATTTTCATATGTATCTTTATATCATGAATTGACAGGGGGTAAAATGAGAGGTGAGCAGTATAGAAGATAGTTTCTTGACATTTTAGTGCTATCATTTCTACTTATATTATTTGCAGTTTGGTATAGGAATAAAGGAATCTAGACTTATTTGACTGTGTTATTTGTGAAAAGTAATCAAATAATGTGCGTAAATTCTCTGTAGAACAGTGTTTCAAGAAATGTGCACTCTAATTCTTTTGTATACATGTATGTAATAAGAAGCAAAAAATGAATCAGTGAAAAATAATAAATAATTTATACATCTATTTAAATTATGATCATTTATCAGATTTATATTAATTTATAAATGAAGAATGCAGTACTAATTTGTGGAGTTTGTTGCTAATTTAAGCTGAGTGCATTCACAGTAATTTTTTCTGTATTCATAATTTTCAACCATTTGCTGTCAGAAGGAAAATTGTACATGACAATTTATACAAGGAATAATCAAATTCAACAGAAGTGTTATAGGGCTATATGTTCCTTTTTTCTGAGTGGATTGTATTATCTAATACTCAGACATGTTATATGAAACACTAGTGCCAAATATAAATCAGGAATTTATTAGGTTTAGTTATATATTTTATGATGTTAAGAGGCTGCATTTTATAGAGTCAGGATCTCATTTGTTCAACTCTGTTTAACTGATTATTGGCATGTTTATTACTACTACTACTACAACTATTACTATTACAGTACTACCACTGCTACTTAGTACTACTACCACTAGAAGTAGTAGTAGAAGTAGTAATGATACTAATACTGGCACTACTACTACTAATAATAATGATAATAATAACAGTAATAATGATAATGATCATGATTAATTAACAATAGTAATGATGGTAATATGAAAAGTTAAAAAAAAACATATTGATGATTATGGTGATACTAAACAAACTATATTTCTATTGATAGCAATAATAATAATAATGAGTTCTTGTACGTTGCATATTCATGTTATATCAAGTGCCTCCAAACAGCTTTGGATTTATATCTATGTATTTTCTGCTGCGACAGAAACATGAACTTTATTCTCATGCAGATGTTGCTGTTAAAATATATAGGCTTATATAGTCTGGATCTTTCATGGTTAATATATTTTAAATTAAGAGAGAAGAACGCAACATATTGTCTTTATTTTGTTTGTTTTGTATTAAACTGAATTCATATTAGAAGGATGGAGACTGAGATTGGGGAGAGTAGGAAAGGGATAAGTGGAAAGTTCATGGGGAGAGAGAAAGAGAGAGAGAGAGAATGGGAGAATCAAAATATTGTTCAGGGAGCTCTATACGATACAAGATTACAAAATAAATAGCACAAAATGATAATGATATTAAACTGAAATAAACCAATAACGACAAATAATAAGAACCATAAGATCGAGATAGATATGAAGAATGAATTAGGATAGAGAGTAATAATAGTTGTAATATTTGAATAAGACAGATGGAAAAATGAAATACTCGAATGAGGGAAATTAAGAGGAAAAAAACTAGATTGAAAATGAGATAGAGAGAGAGAGAGAGAGAGAGATAGAAAGAAAGAAAGAGAGCGAGAGATAGAAAGGAGAGAGATAAAGAGAGAGGGGGAACACATTCGTACACTCAAAGAACAAAGAATTCATAGAGAAAGGGGTGTGCTTAAAACTACATCTACATACCCACTATCCCGGAAATTACCCACAATGCAAATGGAAGAATCCATGGGGGAGGGCGTCCGAAGATTAAACAAAGAAATTAGGATTTAGGGTCTGAGGGCTAAACTATACCATTATCGATATGCTTCCGGTGTACGACGCAAAAAATTTAGGGCACTTTTCATCAAAAATTTCCACATTTATGGTAAGTGTTTTCGATCCCTTTTAGTTATAAAAGTGCAAGAAATATTTGGTGATAGTTTAGAAGAGTCGATTGTGTTGATTTTCGTCGTGTGGAATGTGTAATATTGTGTTGAATTTTGTGCGAGGCTGCCACGACGCCCCGCGGCCCCCGCACGCCTATGAAAACTGTTCATTGCACTATAGTATGGGCCTTGTGCGTGTATAGTGTGTGCAGTGCATGTATGAGCATATGATTTGGGCCTGCGTGTGTGTTCGTGTGTTGTTGGTGAATTGACATTGCCCACGCGATAATTTGTGTGAGTTGCTAGACGTGTTTTTGCGATTAAAATCCAGTCCTTTCAATAATGCCAATATAATTCACATTATAAATATGATCTAGTGAATCTATACATAGAAATGATAGAATTTAAAATCTAGAATAGATTAACTTGAGTTAGATCACAAGAATATGGTCAGAAATCTGCAGTAAGCTCGGTCTCAGACTCTCGCTCAGCATGGGGGCCATTGCAAGCAGATCCCCCCCCCCCCCATTAATCTGATTATGATCTAGTATCTGCACTTCAGAAACTGGTTGGTCTTGAGCATTTGTCGTACATGAATTTGCAGAATTGCATTTAATTTGAGTATTCTATCCACATCGCCAGTGTAGAGACTAGAGTCATAATATCCAATCATTGCGCAGAGTTAGGTGGGGAGGGGGGGGGGGGGGCGGGGGGATGTTTAGCCTCCTTAAATTTGCTGGATGTAAAGTTTGACTAAAGCAAATTTTGCGCAAACACAAAATCACCAACTAAATACCGCTGTACATTTATGGTTGATTAAATGTAGAATCAACATGTGTTTTTTTTTAAATTTACAGCAATATTTAGCCGCAAAAAAAAAAAATCCTCGATTTTGACTTAAATTTTTGAGGTGAATTATTTTGTTTTTTCAGAAGCGTGGAATGCACAGCATCAACAATTTGAAATATTATTTTAATTCAAACTATTTGAAAAAACTGACCTTGAGTTTTGTAAATGTAATTTTCTGTACTGGTATTCTACTTTGTATTTCATTATTTTATATTTTAATGTTCATGACTGAGCACTGCATCAATGTCTTTGAATCTATTGGAGAAATACAATTTTTTAACTATTTATTTCCGTCCATAAATAGAGTCTATTAATTTTTTTCTTCAGCTAATCCATAATCTGGATTCCTGGTAGAGTAATAATTATTTTGTTGTTAATGTATTATATTGTTCTATATTTATTTAGAACTACTGATTCATTTATTACATATTTTGGTTTTTCAGAAGCATGGAATACACAGTATCGACAATTCAAATATTATTTTAATTCAAAATATTTTAAAAACAATTACCTTCCTTTTTTTTTTAAAGGTAAAGACGAGTTATGGTCATGCGATTGCATTGTGAAAGAAACGTGGAATCGATCATAAAAGGTTGATCATCTAGCATCTAGCATCTGCAAGGTTCTGGAATCATCAAAATGATAAGAAATTTGGCCCATTCTTCGTAAAGTTACAAGCACTATACACAGAAAGATGTATATGGGACTACCCTATATCTCTCACAGACCATGAGAGAAACAAATTTACCAAATATATGAATTAGTAGGCGGTTTCCCGGCAAATTTGTTATCATCATGTATTAGTCAAAACATATTCTTTCACATGATTGGTAATGAGAGCTTCCATTTCATTTTTTGAAATTGGGGCGTTTCCAATACTGGTCTTTACCTTTAAGGTAATTTTCTGCAGTCTACTTTGTGTTTCATTATTTTATATTTTCATGTTCATGCTGCTAGCCACATCAATGTCTTTGAATCTAGTGGTGAAATACGAATTTTTACCTTTTAGTACATTTCTTTTTCTATAAATTCATGCTGGGAGAGTAATAATTTTTTTTTTGCTAATGTATTTCTATTGTTCTATATTTATTTAGACTACCCTAGACCCATACTGATTCATTTATTTATTCTTTAATTTATTTATTACATATTTTGAAAATTGATTATGCAATTATTTTTCCTTGGGGCTTCTCTTTCTATATGTGCAGTCCTTATTATGAATGAATGATGGCAATTAAAATATGTACCCTTGAGCAATAGACTATAGAGTGGTGAAGTGTGACGTCATAACATTAGGAGAGCACTATTTAACACATAGTTCCCATATAGGACATATATATATTCAGATGGTCAATATCTCAGCCAATACTTGACATATTCAATTCTCGCTACCCCAAATAGCGATTCTGCCGAGATCCGGGGAAAATCCTGAAAACGCGCATTGCATTATGGGATAGCTTTTCGACATTACAGCTTCCTGTGCAGGCGTTCGTGATCACAACCCTCTCTTTCACGGTAGAGTTTAACGGCCTTTTGTGCTAAAGTCACTAATTCTGCCCGAAGCTTTCCATTGCATATTATAATCTGTACAAATTACACTGATTGGCATCGATTTTAGCGTGCGTGAAAACTCTGCACAGCGAATACAGGCGCTAGCGCCAGCGGGATGGGACTCTATACCGGAAGTTGTAGTGACGACCCGAGAGAGTGAAAATTACCTCGTCTCGCGAATTTCGAGATTTTCGTACCTATTTAGGGTAGCGAGAATTGGTTTTCGACATTCAGACATTATTTTTGATGCTCTTTCGGAAAATGAAGAAAAAATTGAGAAATTCTAAAAATAGATTTTTATGATGTCACAGCTTCGGTATAGCTGAGTGGACTATCGTCACATGCACAGTGTGTAGTGCAGTTTTATTGTACCATATACACCTAATAGTACCAGTAGTCTGCTTGCACAGACTCTGATGCAACACTAAAATACAATTCAACAAAACCTTGAGCCAAGCCTAGCTCTGTCGGTCTCTTGCTGTTTCAGGAGCAGCTTAAGTAAATTACAAAGACTCTAGTGTGTCAACTGTGTAGTCAACAGACATGTAGTCTCACTGTTCAGACATTAATTGTCTTACTTGTGTACATGTGCATAGGGTTTGATTCCTGGAAACGAGAGTTGAGGTGTTGTGGTCTAGTGGATACGTCGCCAGACTGTGCATCACATGGTTCCTGGTTCAAGTCCTGCCTTGGCCCTGGCGTCCTTTAGCAAGGCAGTTATCATCAATTGCCACACTCTACCCAGTGATGTAAATGGGTGCATGCCAGGAACAAATTCCTTGAAATGCTAGAGCGCCATTTATGACAGCCATGCTTAAGCCCGGGTAATCATTGTAGAGTGCCAGGAGTGTTCAGAATGACATAGATACGTATGAGTGATATACAAGAACCCACTATTATCATTATTACACACAAAACTCTAATTTTGCAATCCTTAGTAAATACAGAGTTGACCCTTAATGCTTGACCTTTCCTAATAGATTCCAACCCAATGACTTATGAGAGATGACTTCATTGAGTTCAGCTGAACAGCTAGAAACAAAGGATGATGTACCACCTACTTTGACTCAGGAGCTGCAGTCAGAGGTCAAAGGTCAGTATAACCTCAGGAAAGCAAAGAAGTTAGATGGAACAACAGGGTTTGATATGGGTTGTTATGTCCAACTAAATCCAGATATTTAATCAAGACTCCCCAAAACATTGAAGCCACATTTCTATATTCTACATTTCGTTGGAAAACAGATTTATGGAGTGAATTAATAGATTTAGTTGATGTGGGAATTAAAGTGCCCTGTAACCTTTTTTTTTTGGAGCCCTTGGAGGAAAATAATGGAAAAAACATGCATCATAGGGTTAGAAAATATTAAAAATGAAATCCAGAAGAGGGCTCATGAATAGAGGAACTACCATGATTATTTACTATAGTAACCAGAGCCGCCAACCTTTATGATTTAATTGTATTTAGTACGATTTAAGTAAGTACAATTTTCCTCAATAAAATATGATTTTCAAAACAGAAAAATGTTAAGTATCGTACAAGCATCTCACATCGGCAAATTGGGGATGTTCATTGGTTCATTAGACACACCAGTCGTGACGAAATCATGCTTACATGTATTCAACAAATGATCAATACAAAAAATTCTTCCTGTATGTAGGAACTGTAAGAGGCATTTATCCATGTTTTTTCTTAAGAATACAATTTTTGTCAATAAAATACTACTTTTGGGATTAAAGAATACAGTTTTTGAACTCCAGAGGTAGACAGGTCTGAGTTACACATGTAATGTGCTGTTCTTTTCTTTCAGAACCTGCGCTACCTGTAGAGCAGAACTGTAGTATAAGCCCAGAGACAGAGGACGTGTTACATGATCATTTCCTACTGCCCTGTACAGTCAAAGTTAAGTGCGGCGGCTGCGGAAAGGAAGCCGAGGTTTTAAACCAAGACGACACCTCCCCGGACCTGACCGAATTCTCGTACATCTGCGACATCTGCAAGTCCCGCGCCCAGAAGAAGCTCCGCCTCCACCAGCTCATCAACGGCGGGACGTTCGCGGCGCAGGAACAACCGGATCGGACAGAGCCGAAGCGGAAGCACCCATGCCCGCACTGCTTTAAGGAATTCAACTCCCAGAAGGACATGAAAAGACATACAAACATCCATACAGGATTGAAACCATACGCGTGCGATACCTGCGGAAAGTCCTTCTCGCAGAGCTGCAGCCTGAAGCGCCATCTAGTGACGCACACAGACTCTAAGCCGCACCGCTGCGAGGTCTGTGGTCAGACGTTCAGGGGTCATCTGGCCCGGCATATGAGGAGCCATACAGGGGAGAAGCCGTTCACCTGCGAGATTTGCCAGAAAGGGTTCTACAGGAGCGAGCTTCTGAAGAGGCATTTGGCGGAGCATATGACAGACGGAAGTGTTTCCGGCTCTAAATCCAAGCTAGGTAAGACGGACCAGGTTTAGTCTGAAGGTTTGGGGCTATGATGCACAAATAACTCTTTGAAATTTGTTTATATAAATGAAGAAAGAAAGGAAGAGGAAGAAATTGATATGTTATCATACAGTTATTTATTTTAATTCCTTTACTCTTTTTCTCAATTGGAAATTTGTTGTAGGTACTCTGTGGCTAATGAGCAGTTTTATTATATTACAGTCAACCCTGTTTACTATATTAACATGCAGTCCCACCCAAGGAAAACAATGAATGAAGACTTTGTAGACTGGTAGCATTTCTAATAAGATTGGTAATATCAACCTGTCCGACAGTGCATTCGCATGTAATCAATGTCGAGCATCTTGAGATAATGTCTTTTTTATCCTTCACAGACGATATTTTTCAAAGGAGCCTGACCAAGCAGCATACCTGCTTGATCTGTGACAAAACATACACAAACAGTGGACACCTCGCAAGACACATGAAGCAACACAACAATGAGAATGTCCTGCGGTGCGGGGTATGCACCAAGGTGTTCTACATCAAGGATGAACTCCAGGAACATCTGCAGGGCCACAGCAAAGAAGACCTGGCTGCAATCATCGCTGGCACACGTAAGATATCTCAAAGATACCTACTTGAGTTATCATCTCTATAGAGGCTATCTGTCGATATACCCCAAATTATTATTGAATGAATTACAATACTTGGAATCCAGTCTGCATACATTATTTATTGCTACATTGTATGCTCGTACATTGTATGCTCGTACATTGTATGTAATATGCAATATGTCTCTTTTCCATTTAATTCATCAAAAAATGAAAAATATCTTGATATGATCCTGTAATAGTGTGAATGATACACAAAATAACCTGTAGACAATGGTCAAACCAAGAGATTTTTATTTGTTATGAAATGAATGAATAAATGTCAACATGCGGACATGTTGCAAGATATTTCCTGTATTAAGTTTCTCTATATCTTTGTATTTGCAGTTGCAAACTTGCCTATGATGACCAATGGCAGCCCTCCCTCTCCTGAGGCTGAAGATGATCCGATAAAAGAAGAGCTTGCTCCTGAAGACGATACCCCGGCGGTCTTCCCTTCACAGGTAGGAGGGATGATTTAATACATTGCCTTTTCTGCGTGGTCAAGAATTGGTTCCATTTCTTAAGACCTGTCTTCATCAGACCGAAGTTGCATAATAACCCGCTATTTTCAGACTTGAAATTGCGTCTTCACCAGACCCATACGCTCATCACAAATTAGCTCATTATTTGTGAAATAGCGGGCATTTGGAATCAAGGCCAAGATTTCTCATGATATTTTCTTGACCAAATAGCTTGCTAATTGCAACTGCTGGCTTTTTTTTTACTTGTTTTTCCACTTGGAAACCAGTGCATCTTGTCATGGAATCGTAATAAGTGCAAGTTGGCAGACGCCTCATGAAAACTTGTATTCAAATTAAACCGTGTGATGAGGTGGCAGCAAATTTGTACAGTTTCATTAAAAACATGTCCTTGTACTAGTATTTGAAAATCTGATTTCCATTCTCAACAGTTCTTTCCTTTTTTCTGTCCATTTTCCATGATTGTAGAGATCTGTGGTCTAGTAGATAAGTCGTTGGACTGTGGATCACAGGGTCTGTGGTTTGAGTCCCGCCATGGAATTTATGCCCTTTGGCAAGATATTAATGTACATTTGCCTCTCTCCACCCAGGTGTTAAATTGGTACCGGTAGGAAGGAATTCCTTGAATGCTGTGAGCGCCAAAATCGGCTGCCTAGCAGAGCCGGGGTAACAGTGGTGGATGTGTGCGCCATATAAATATACAATATTATTATTATTGTGTAAAATGTGATTCCCTTCACAGGACGCAGCTCCAGAGGAACACGCCTGCCTGGAGGACAAGGTGACCTGTGGCATCTGCGGTCATGCCTGCTGCTGTACCAACTACATCCCACTACACATGGAGAACCATGAAGAAACCATGGTCAACCACGAAGAACCCATGATGGTCCAGTGCAGATCCTGCGGAATGGACTTTGCACCATCTGGTGCCAACAAAGGCTCCACGGTGAGAGAGTGCTTGGTTTCTTTAAAGCCCATCTGCTCTAGTCTGGCCAGGAGGGGTTAGATCTCCCTGCGTGGTCACTAGCAGGAGGCTATCTCATCCAATCAGCTCTCAATTAACATAAGAAAAAGGGGATCATAGGGTCCAGCAGGCACCGATTAGGCATTGTTTGCTATATAGAGGGCGCAAGTAGCTATAAGTAGTGCAGTGGGGCTTTAACAAACGATACCCCTATTGTGCTTGCTCTAGTGCCTCAAAGTAAATTTCTAGCGGTACAAAATTCTTACTTGAAATGTAGACCCAACACCACCGTACCTATTCCTTCCCTAATAGTTAAAATATGCAATCTTGGCTGTAAGCTTCCATCTTTAACATCATAAAGTCTGGAAAAAATGCCGCCGGGGCATAAGTCTGATCACGAAAATCATAAGACCCTGTTAAAAAATTGATCTGCTTTAATAATTCCTTTTAATGAAGAATTTGTATTTGATCCATATTGCATTTCCAGATCTGCAACGTCTGCAAGCCTGAACAAGCAGGAATGGGAGCACAACCAAAATCGGATGACATCCAAGACGATGAGGGAGACGAGGCCCAGGACGATGTCCAGGATGATGATGGACTCGCCGCAGGGGATGATGAGGAGAAGAGACACCAGTGCCTTGAATGCGACAAGACATACAAGTACATCAAGCACCTCAGGGAGCACGCTCGGATCCATGCTGGCGGGTACCGACCGTACAAGTGCCCCACCTGCAGCAAGACCTTCTCCAAGCGATACCACCTCAACAGGCACATGCTGATCCATGGTAGACATCAGCAAAGACAGCAGCAGAGCCAGTCCAAGACGCTCGCTGGAGTGAAGGGGAGAATCGGAAGGCCACCGCACACCATGGGAAGGCCACCTAACACCGTCGGAAGGCCACCTAACACCGTGGGAAGGCCACCTAACACCGTCGGAAGGCCACCCAAAACTGTAGGAAGGCCGCCACACACCGTGGGAAGGCCGCCACACGCCTTGGGAAGGCCGCCGCACACCGTGGGAAGGCCGCCGCACACCGTGGGAAGGCCGCCGCACACAGTGGGAAGGCCCGTGGGAAGGCCACCGCTGCAGCACGTCGTGAAGAAGGGGAGAGTCGGAAGGCCACGGCTCACTGATCGAAAGCCGCAGCTGACCGAGATGAAGCCGGTTGTTGCGGTTGCTGTCAATGTGTATGCAAGGCCGAAGCCACATTCTGGAGGCATGCCGTTTGTTTGCTCTGCCTGTGGGAAAGGGTTCCTGAAGAGGGTTCCCTTGAAGCGGCATCTGCTTAACCACCTTCAAGAAGGCACCATCCCTAAGGATCATCCGCAGATCAGTAAGTCAATTAGAATCATTATGTCTTTATGCCCAGGGCCCTGTCTCAAAGAGTTTTATCAATCGCAACTATGTACATAAGAGATAGGAGACTGCTAATTTGTGATTGATTTGGATCAATCGCAACGCTTTGTAAAACAGGTCCCTGGTTACTTCGATCAAGAGAAACAAAAGAAATGCTGCCTGTCTATGCAAGTGGTCCGGAATGCTGGTTTCACCTTATATCTGTCATTGTATACATACAGTGTACAGAGTGCACCTTCAAATACCCTTCACTGAAACCTGCTTGCAGGATAGCCACTTTAGCTATATATATATTGGGAGATAATTGTTGATTGCAGGTCATACCAGCCGTCCCTGCAAGGAAAGTCCTAATTGAGCCATTCACATTGGTTTCTTGTTGCATAGATGGTCGTATAAATGTCTTTTCTTTTAAATAACAAAATAAACTCAATTAGCATTTCTGTGACATTAAAGAGAAGGTTGAGTTCTGGGAAGAGGTGAAATATAATTTGTGAGCATTATCATTGTTATTATACAAGTATGGAAGAACATCAGATAAAAAGTGTTCCCTGAAAAGCATGGCTCTTCAAATGTCTTAATATTCTAAATATGGCATGTAACAGGATACAAATTGGGAAGGATGCTCGTGTAACCTTACCAAGACTGGGCCAAATTTCTTATAATTTTGATGATTCCAGAACCTTGCAGTACACACCAATACTTATATGCTAGATGATCAACCTTTTCTGATCGATTCCACACCGTTTCTTTAACAATGCAATCGCATGACCAGAACTCAACTTTATCTTTAAAGGCACGCTTTACTACTTCAGCTAGAAGGGATTAGACCACCCAGCGAGTCAGCGAGGTCACTGTGACAGGTGGCTATCTCATTAACTCAGCTCTCATTTAACATAATAAACAGAGGATCATGGGGGACCAACAGGCACCGATTGGGGAAGTTTTCTATATAGAGGGAGCAAGTAGCTACAAGTAGGACAGTGTGCCTTTAAACAAAAATGATTTGTGGACGGTAATTCCTTCTTTTTCTTGTCACTTTTAGATGAGATGAAGGTCAATTCCTACGTGAACGCCAACATGGGTGAAGCGCCCTCGCCCCAGCTCCAGACCTGTCCCATCTGCACCAAGGTCTGCAAAGGTCTCCATCTTTACCGACACATGAAGATACATTCCAAGGAAGAGATCGCAAAGGCCAAAGAGGGCGCAATAGGTTCCTCTTCCCCGCAGCTCCAGCAGCAGCAGCAGCAGCAGCACAAGAGGCCTCAGATGAAGATCTCGAGTAGGGAAGCTCAGGGCGAGATGGACTACGAGAAAGGTATGGAAGATGCCGTATCCCTCTTGCAGGCCCAAGATATAGAATTGTATGAATAGAGCGGTAATGGTGATTTTATTTACCCAAGGAAGCCTCATCAGTATCAATGCTTTTCTTTCTGAGGGTCATGCAATTATTATGATAATAATAAATATTTTCCGCTTTTATATAGTATTTCAATACATCTACGATTACCCCTATCAATTACCATGTACCCATTGACACCTGGGTGAAGAGTGGGAAATGTGGATTAATGCCTTGCGAAAGGACATTTAGTGCCAGGCTAGGATTCAAACCCTCAACCCCTTGGATTGGAAGTCGCTTACAAGTGTATGAACCACTATACCACATAGAGGAATGTAATGTGTCTCATACATCGTATTACATTTATATATTTTACATCTATGAATGGAAAATCTCTTGTTATGACTATTGCTAATGGTAGTGATACAGTCAAACCTGCTTTAGTGACCACCTGTCTACAAAGACCACCTGTCTACAACAAGCACAATTTTTGTTTCCCTTGAAAATGGTTTCTTATTGGAACCTGTCTACAAAGACCACTTTTTGTTTTTCCCTTGGGCGGTCACAGTAGACAGGTTTGACTACACAAGAAAATATTGTTATTCAGTGGTCATACATCTAGAGAGTATTAATTTTTTGATGAAATATGTGGTAGAAAAACATATACACTGTATGTCATACAGGAGATGTAGGATGGAATCCCCCTTCAACTAGTTAATTGCCATGGATTGAAACCCTATACTATATCATTGTTGAAAGTCTGTGATTCATATACACTACATGGGATCAAATATGATTTTAGTGGTCCGCTGTTTATTCCAGTATTCCCACAAAGCCTGTAAAGAGTTAAGAACTGCTCTGTGAATATTACCAATAATCAAACTGGAAAATGCTGTGGAGAAGAGGATGTGATTATGCTCTTTTTGTTCCACGTTGCGCTCAATTGATCTCTGTTTCTCCATTCCATTTACCCTCCCACCGTCTTCTCTCTTTCATCTCCTTGCCTTCTCTTTCTACCCTTCTTTCTCTCTCTATGTCTCGTCTTACACTGTCTCTGTATGTCTCGGTATATCCATCCCCCTCTCTCTTTCTCTATATCTCTCTCTACCCTCCTCTCTCGCTGTCTCTCTCTTTTTTTTCTCTCTCTCTCTCTCTCTCTCTCTATCCCCCTCTCTCCCCCTCTTTCTGTCTCTCTCTTTCTCTTTCTTGCTCTGTACAATCATTCCTACAACAGATGAGAGTCATTTTGACGGTGAAGATTCTGATGAAGAAAACATGGAGGATGAGGAAGAGGAAGAGGATGGTAATTGTCATTCATTTTTTTCTTGAAGAATTTGTGCCTAGAGGTGCTTTTTTTCTGTGGTTTAGTGTGTTTTTAGCCCGGGGAGGGGGGGGGGCTTCTAAAGCCCCCCCCCCCTCGACATTTTTCGCGATAATTTTTTAATGCAAGAAAATCTTGCACTGAAATTTTTCGAAAATCGGACCTACCATTACAAAGTCATGTGTCCTTTTGTCTTTGCATGTCAGCCCGAATATCGCTCATTTTTGTGATTTGTGTACAAAACATATGGAAATCTCATTTTCAATGAGAGATAAAGCATTGGTTATTTGGTCTTGTTTATAGTTTAGGTGTTTATGTTGGGGTCAAAAAAGTTGAATTATAGTTGGAAATGAAATAAAACAACAAAAACAATAAAATACATAAAAGTTAAAAAAACAAAGAAATACATAAGAAATTATCAAAACAATAGATAACATAAGGAATAACCCTGGTTTTTCAATTTTTTGTGTTGTATTATTGTTCCAAATGGTCTAACAAATATATGTAGTGAGAAAGAATGTTTAAATATGAATAATGTCTGATTTATGGGCAATAATGTGAAATTTGCATAAATTACCATAAATATGCAAATGAGTTAATTTAAAAAAAAATTGAAATTACCATAGTATTCTATACAGTTCACTTGACATGTATGCAAATTTTCGCGGCGATCGGGCGTTTCACGGTCGAGATCATAGGGGGGGGGGGGGGCCTTAGAAGCCCCCCCCCCCCCCCTAGGCTATGCAGTTTCAAAATAGCCCGGGCTAAATAGGGTTAAGGGAACAACTTTTTAAAGATATTAGTACCTTTCTGGCATTGATGAACTGCAAGCAATTCAGCTCTGAAAAGCCCCCAAATAGCTAAGGAAAACTAAATTAATGTCTTGCAGAAAGCTGTAAAACTAAAAAAAAAAACGGCAATAAAGTAAGGGGGAAAAAGAACTAAAAAAAAGAACTCTCTTGAACAGAGAGCCTGAGGTATTTTTCTTTCCACTGTTAAGAATTCTAATCCCCCATGCTTGTGATCCCACAATCATGACGTCACCAAGTTTAAAGATAGATTTAAAATACAATGCTAATGAGAGTTTTGTATTGTCTTCCGTTCTTCCAGGATCGATGTCCATGTTAAAGGATGGTGACCTCAATGTCAAGGAAGAACCACCTGAGGAGGTAAAGGAACACACGTGTCTAGAAGACAAGGTCACCTGCGGGATATGTGGACATAACTGCTGCTGCGCCAACTACATAACAGTCCATATGGAAATGCACAGCAATGAATCTGAGAACTGTGGCAAGTGTGGGAAGGAACTGGGTGATCTTCCATCCACCTATGTCAAAGGTGGACGCATCTGCAGCATCTGCGCTTCACGCTCCAGGAAGCAGTTGCGCCTCCACCAGATTCTCCGGAACAGGGTGATCCCTTCGGATCTGCCCGCCGGCGTGACGAAGAAGCGCATTGAGTGCCCGCACTGCCCGAAGAGCTTCGTAGATCGCAAGTACTTCAGGGAGCATCTGCGGATCCATACGGGTGAGAAGCGCTACCACTGCTCCTTCTGCGGGATGGGCTTCGCGCACAGCCGCAACTTCAAGCGCCACGTCTGGAGGCACACTGGTGAGAAGCCCAACTGGTGCAACATCTGCAACAAGGGGATCGCTGGACACCTCGCGAGGCACATGCGCAGCCACTCCACCGAGAAGAGCTACGTCTGCAACATGTGCCACAAGGGTTTCAACCGCAGCGAGCATCTCAAGAGGCACTTGAAGACGCACCTTGGTATGCATGAGGAGTACCAGTGCCATCTCTGCTCCAAGAAGTACCTGCGGAAGGAGCACTTGAAGCGGCATGTGAGATCTCATGAAGATGGGACACTGACACAGCAGGGAGGAGCTGGCTCCAATGAACTTAGTCCAGGTACAGTGAAAACAATACACCGGGGCTCGGGGCGAAATATCCCCTGAAATGCCCAAAAGGGCCCGAAAATCAGAAAAGAGCCCTGTAAATTTGCATAGAGTTCAATGCAATACAAATTTTAGAATGTTATTTTCATGCAGGCAAGCTTGAAAAGTAGCCCCCGAAAAATAAATATTAATTTTTTACCTGGACCAGGTAAGATGATCATTTACCTTTATGTTTCTTTGTGAAATTTGGTTATTGCAGATGCTTTTCTTTTCAGTTAATGCACTCTTCTGTTTGTATCAGTTTGCATGTTTTACAGCTTCTTAAGTCTAAAAATACCACAACTAGTTTACTAGTCCACATAATTACCTTTTAGAAATAATCAAAATTCAAACAAAACAAAATGAACTAGTATGATCTTCTTCCCAATCAGAAAAAATATCTTAATGCTCTACAGGGCTTACCAGTAACATTTTATTGGGTCTGCAGGAAAAACCTGATGATACCCAGAAGCTACCCAACTTACATGTAGATGCAATTGTTCCAGTCCCCTCATTTTGGTTGACAAGGTCGTAGAAACAACCCTTCACTTTATTATTGTTAAGGATTACTACAATAATTCAGTTTTGTATAGATCTTTATAGACATTATGAGGTGTATTGTATATCATTATTTCATCTTTTGTCCTTTTGCTTGGCCTGCAGTAGTCATGCCCGTTCGTCCACCAGTGAATGACCAGCCATACCGGGAGCATCCCTGCACATACAATGACGCTGTCTGTGGTCTTTGTGGTGACGCCTGCTGTTGCGCCAACTACCTTCCTTTCCACATGGAAGTGCATGGTGAGAAAGCCGAAGACTACATCGAAGGCGGCACCGTCAAGAAGGGCGCTACGCCCAGACAAGGTGGTGATGGTGAGAAGCCAGTCAGGGACCACTCCTGCACCTATGATCCTGTGACCTGCGGTCTCTGTGGGCAGGCATGCTGTTGTGCCAACTATATCCCCCTGCACATGGAGATTCATGGTGAGAAGGCGAAGGATCTTCCCAAAGACCACATCCTCAAGGACTCTGAAGGTGAAAGTCTGACGGAAGCCCATGAAGCACCCCAGATTGCAGGGAAACAAGTGAAAGGGCACCCTTGCTTGCAGTACATGGTGAGCTGTGGCATTTGTGGTGATGTATGCTGTTGTACCAACTACATTCCTTTCCATATGGAGCAGCACAATGAGCAGGCTACAGAGTCCATCGGAGAGGATGATATCATCAAGAAAGCGCTAGATGCCTCCGACATCGCCTCCGACTGCGGAGACGATGTCAAACCACACCCTTGTACTCATGAACTAATCAGCTGTGGCATCTGTGGCGAGCCATGCTGTTGCCCCAACTACATTCCTTTCCATATGAAACTGCACAGCGAGGTGATGGACCAAGAGCCAATCTGCCAAGAGGAAGTCGCCTACGTTGCCAATCCAACAACTGTTACTGATCAAGATGTAGCTGATACAGCAGGTATTTATTCAAACTGGTTATTTGTCCATTTCATGGCCTTGTTTGTCACATCTTTGCTGACTTTTTGTCTGGTTTTCTATATGTCATTTACTCTTCCCTCTTCTTTTCTCCGTTCTCTTCTCTGCTTTCTCTTTACTACTTTTTCAATTCGCTTCTGAATTTCATGCATCACTGTCTGCTCCTTTAGGCCAATAACACAAGGATGTTCCATTTGAAACTTCACCTTTTCTTCTTTTATATCTATTTGTCATTTCAAGATGCTATTCAAATTGTCACAGCTTCTGCAATAGAAACAGTACATGTAGTTGGAAGTGCCAGAAGCAATCACTCTTTAAAGCCCCACTGTACTACTTGTAGCTACATGCTCCCTTTATATAGAAAACAATGCCTAAGCAGTGCCTGTTGGTCCCCCATGATCCTCTTTTTCTTATGTTAATTGAGAGCTGAGTTGATGAGATATCCACCTGTCAGTGAACACACTGTGTGGTCTAATCCTTCCTGGCAAAACTAGTGCAGAGGGGCTTTAAATGACGAGATATCCACCTGTCAGTGACCACACTGGGTGGTCTAATCCTTTCTGGCAAAACTAGTACAGACAGGCTTTAAGGTGAAGCACGCTGATCCTCATTTCTATATGTCATTTACTCTTCCCTCTTCTTTTCTCCGTTCTCTTCTCTGCTTTCTCTTTACTACTTTTTCAATTCGCTTCTGAATTTCATGCATCACTGTCTGCTCCTTTAGGCCAATAACACAAGGATGTTCCATTTGAAACTTCACCTTTTCTTCTTTTATATCTATTTGTCATTTCAAGATGCTATTCAAATTGTCACAGCTTCTGCAATAGAAACAGTACATGTAATTGGAAGTGCCAGAAGCAATCACTCTTTAAAGCCCCACTGTACTACTTGTAGCTACATGCTCCCTTTATATAGAAAACAATGCCTAAGCAGTGCCTGTTGGTCCCCCATGATCCTCTTTTTCTTATGTTAATTGAGAGCTGAGTTGATGAGATATCCACCTGTCAGTGAACACACTGGGTGGTCTAATCCTTCCTGGCAAAACTAGTGCAGAGGGGCTTTAAATAACGAGATATCCACCTGTCAGTGACCACACTGGGTGGTCTAATCCTTCCTGGCAAAACTAGTACAGACAGGCTTTAAGGTGAAGCACGATGATCCTCAATTAAAACTTCAACTTTACCCATTTTACTTGTCATTCCTAGATGCTGTTCAAGAAGTCACATCTTCTGCAGTTGAAGCAGTAGAAGCAGTCCCAACCCCTGAGGCAGTTGAAGCGCCAAGAGCAGTGCCGACACTGGGGCCGAAACAAGAAGCTTTCGAAAAACAGGTGGTGAATAATGGCAGTGCCGTCATGGAGGAACATGTGGAAGAATTTGACTGGGCCAGTGTTGCCAACTTCCTTCAAGGAACCCCTGAACCAGGTATGTGATTTTTTTTAACCTGGGCCCCTTTATACAAAACTTGTCATCAGTGACAAATGATAATTTTTGTTAAAAGCTACTGAAATCCTTGCTTCTGATTGGTTATTAGCAGATTTGTCACTGATTTTGGTCATTTGTCATTGAAAAAAGGCTTTGCGAAACGCCCCCTGGGAAGAGCGTGAGCTCTAGGCAGAGAGTTTTCCACAGAAAAAGAGAAAGAGAAAGGAATAGAGCAACGTCGATCTGGCGCTGCTCAGTGGCTGCCGGGCTCACAATCAATTATTGGGCAAAAAGAATTTCTGTTTCGGTTTAATAAAATTTGGAGTGGACTAATTATTGGATCATTATTATTATTATTATTATTATTATTATTTGGTCCTGGCTCCATTTTTCAGAGGTATAGGGTTAGTGTTGCTGTAGAGGTTTAGGTTAAGATTAGGTAAGTTAGGTATAGAGCTTGGTCCAGGGTTTGGGTTCTAAATTTGTATAATTGATATGATAATATGGATAATAAGGAACTGACTGCAGTGATTATTGCCGGAGCATTTGATGTATACCAGAGGGGAAAAATGTAAGATGTCAAAGAAATTGTGCAAAGTATTTAACCATGATTGCTATTTATATATATATATATATATATAATGTCTAGCAGTCAGTTATTGAAATATATTCAAAGATTGTTAGGAGCTGGTATTTCAATATCAATGTTAAAACAGAAGTTGATTGTTCAAGTCACTCGCAGAAGGATAGGGTGAATTTACTTCCACTTGACTCTTTCTCAGCACTAATGTCCTTTGGCAAGACGTTGATCTACATTTGCCACTCTCCACCCGGGTGTTAAATGGGTACCTGGTACAATGCGAAAGTTAATATGGTTGGATTAGCAAGTGGCACTTGTAAAATGGCGATTGGCTGGAATGCTCCCCATGGAGTGAAAATGTGCATACATTGTGTTGCGGGTAAGCCTGAATTCAATGACGGGGGTAATAATATGTGCTGCGCGTAGAAACAAAGTATTGGCGCATTATAGATGTGGGCTATTATTATTATTATTATTTCTTCTCTAGACCCGTTGCCTGTTCCTCCACTCCTCGCCAGCGGAAGCAACGTTGAACCTTTAAACGGATCACCAATCAAGGAAGAGCCCTCCACAGCTAGTCATGTCGATGAACACCAGGTGACAACGGATCACGTGTGTCTTCAGGCCGAGGTGACCTGCGAGACCTGCGACAAGCTCCTGTGTTGCATCAACATCCTCATTCCGCACCTGGACACCCACAAGGTCATCAGCGTACGGTGCGAGCTCTGCCAACGGGACGTGGAGATGACCAAGACCGTCACGGTGCTCAAAGACGGGGTCAAGATCTACAAATGCGGGAGCTGCGTGATGGGCATCTCAATGATGTCGTCCAGCCCCTCCAGGACATCTCAGGTAAGAGCTGGTGAACCACGTGTCCTCGCAAAGAAGAGTATCCCGTGTCCACACTGCAGCAGGGTATTGAAGTGCCGCAAGGATTACACTCGCCACGTGAAGATCCATGCGGAATTCAAACCCTTCAAGTGCGACATCTGCGATAAGGAGTTTACGGCGATGGCCAACCTGAGGCGTCATCTGGACGCGCATGCCGGGGTGAAGCCACATGAATGCCAGATCTGTGGGCAGTACTTTAGTGGCCACATGGCTCGTCACATGAGGACCCACACAGGCGAGAAGAAGTACAGCTGTGAGATCTGCAAAAAGGGATTCCAACGCTTGGAGCATCTGAAGAGACATCTGTGGCAGCATGTCAAGGATGGACAGGCCACCAGCTCCCATAAACAGCTACGTGAGTAGAAAGCAAAGATTCATCCAGCCTTCTAGCCATTATCCCTTGTCCTAGTCACTCAGTGTACCAAAGTCTCGACTGTGCCAAAGTCTGTAGATTGTGCATTCATGTAGCTTTAGCCGGCATGTGCTTCAAGATGGTGTCTTCCAGTTTGGTGGCGTAGGGAACTAACGTTCAAGACTCTATAAAACTAACAAGCTTTAGCCGGCATGTGCTTCAAGGTGGTCACTTCAGGTTTGGTGGGGTAGTGAATTCTTCTTTAAACTAACGTTTAATAGTCTAAAAAACTAACATAGCTTTAGCCGGCATGCGCTTCAAGAGAAATCTTGTTTACGCTAACGTTTGAGACTTGATAAAACTAACCATCCTTCTCGCTGTGATGTTTGCATGCTATTTACATTCATGCTTATATACCAAAGACTTCATAACATAACATCATTTGTCCCATTTGTTTAGTTTCCCCCGGAATGAGATTTTGTTGTGTATTAAACAATGCAACGAAAGAAAAAAGAAAGATCATACAAAAACAAACCTAAAAAAATTCTAAAAACATGTGTATTGTACTTTATTTTTTTTTTAAATTTGTCCTCTGTGAAGAGGCAGTCATTTTGTGACAATTTCAAATATTTCCAGTAATCAATGGAATTTTTGTTTCATTCTCTGGAACTCAAACGAATTTCAATCTTTTTTTCTTCCCCCTATTTTCATAGTTGTGTTCATACCTTCTTACTTGTTTGTTATTATTTATGCAAATTTACATAAATGGTTCTTTTATATCCATCTTTTTTTTTTATTGCAATATAATACCATGTTCATTTACTCTTCTGCTGCATGATCAGTGCCTTATATATTTTGCTGAATATTTACAGGGTTGTGTTTTGTTTTGTTTGTTGTTGTTTTAGTATTATTGGCGTGTATCATTCATTTAAGAATATTTACGCCCACGTTTTGTGTGGTGTTCTAGTTAGTCCTCGAAAGTTGTCATATTTCGGTTCGTTTGGATACATTTTGTGATGACTATCCTATCATATCGATTGCTACAAGTTTTTTTTTTTTTAATGAAAAAAATGCAGAGGTGACCAATCACTTGAAAAAAAGTCTTGTGTAAAGCTTTTATCTTTGTCATTATTATGAACCTACAAATCCGTACTGTATTGCTTGAAATAAAGTAGACACTCTAACACAGTGTCATGCATAACTGCATGTATTATTCCATAGACTTCGGTGTGACTTGGTGTTTATTTATGTGTCTACTTTATTTCAAGCAATACAATATATTGCTGTTCAGATTCGTTTGTTCATAATAATGTATAAGGTCACTTCCAAAAATTTATTCAGTTTTCACATTACCTAGGTAAAGTTAAAGGAAAAGGATGCATGGTACCTAAACGCATCTTGTGTGTGTTGGGTTTTCAAAGTGTCCTTATCTCATTGAAACGTCAGTTATTCTAAAACACCTGTTTCAATGAGGTATCCTTTTCGGCTGTTATGACAGTTCAGCCTAAAAAAAAGATGTTTTATTGTCCTTTAGGTACCAAAACATGGGTCGGTCGGTCAGGATTTTTTTATTTTTTAAAACTTTTTATATATTTTTTTTCTCCCTTTTTGGGCTGATATTTCTCACTTTTAAATGCTTTAATATTTTGTTTCTCTAAAAAACGGTAAAAAAAAATCAAAAAGCTGAGCATCAATTTTAAGATTTTTGGGTCAGTTGCCAAGGGCAACACAACATCTTTTTTTTTGTAGGCCTTATGACAAACAGCCCCTGTTTCCTTTTATTACCTGAATATCACAACTCATTATGGTGACAAATAATTGGGTTTTTTGCTTTTTCTTGTCTCAGTTGAACTAGGCATCACGGCGGACACTCCGCCACCGAGCGAGGCGGCGCCATCTAAGCCCAACTGGTGCCATATCTGCGAGAAGGTGATCCCGGGACGCCTTGCCCGGCATATGATAACACACAGTGGCGTGAAACCCTACCAGTGCAGCGAATGCCCCAAGGCTTTCTTCCGCTACGAGCACCTGAAGAGGCATCTTGAAATGCACTCCAGGAATAAACAATATACAGGTGTAGTCAACACCCTGAAGGGTCAATAGGTCAAGTGAATCCTTGCTTTAAACCAATTCCTACATCTTACATGTTTTATCCCGAAGTACAACCCATGTGAGAAGACTTTTCTTCATCGAGCATATCTGGAGAAACATCTGGAAGTCCAAGGTCGGAGAGGACAATTTACCGTGGAGCAGCAAACACCCTGAAGATGTGAAACCAATTCCTTCACTGTACATGTTTTATCCGAGATTACAACCTATGCGACAAGACTTTCCTTCTGTCGGAAAAAATCTACAACTCCATGTCCAGAGAGGACAATTTACAGGGGTGCTGTCGACACCCTGAAGTGAAACTAATTCTTTTAACCATATGTGTTTAATCCGAGAGTACGACCTTTAAGACAAGACTTTCCTTCAGTGAGAACATCTGGAGAAACATATGGAAGTCAAAGCTCGGAGAGGACAATTTCATGATGTAACAATGGGTCTCGGAAGTTGGTGGTTGCATTTCTCAAGATTTGAACTACATCGTAATCCAGGCCCCCCCCCCCCCCCCCCCCCCCCCCCCCCCCCCCCCCCCCCCCCCCCCGTCTTTATACAAAGAGTCAATCGCAATTATATAGATAGGAGACTGCAAACTTGCGATTGATTGGAGTACTTACGATTGATTTGGATTGATCGTAACTCTTTGTAAGACTGGTCCTGGACCCGTCATTGACATTCAACCAAAGGGTTGATGGCCATAAGCACCAGTGCTGGTATTGAATCCAATGCATATGTCAGCAATGAGAGTATTTTACTAGGTTTCTGGCTAAGATAAATACTTACAATGTATTGAATGTAGCCAAATTTGAAATACATACTACACCATTTACATGTATATGTTTATCTTTATATAGATGTAGGAAGCATTAAAGTGTAAAGGATTTAAAGGAAAGTTATTGTTGGTTTATATGTTGAAAATTCAATTTTCCTTTGTGACGCAAAAAAAGAAAAGAATTTAAGGTTGGAGCCCTTAATTAAAATGGCTTCTTGAGTTTTGTGTTCTTGTTCTTGTTTTAGAGGCGAAGGTCTAGCTATGATATTGAGATATTCAAGAGAAGTGAAAAGTGCCAAGCTGACGCAAAGTAACATAAAAATTCCTTAATTGCTGCATAAAAGTAACATAATTGTGCTCCCCAGGATAGTGTAATGTTCACTGTGGATGCTGTGATAATAATATTTCCCTGACATTATTGAAAAGTGTTTTATAGACATTGAGATTAGTATTTAAGATTACATTTACGAGTCGAGACCGATTATTTTACATGAACAGGGGGCAAGCGCTTTGATTTACATGATATGCTACATGGAAGCTACTGATCAATTATCTAAAAAGGAAGCATTTTACATATTTAGCGTTGTGCCATATAAGACACTCAAAAATAAGATTTGAATGTAGAAATCAATAAAAATCGCAGTTTCCAGCAAATGTCAATAACAATCTGTAACAATAATGTGTATCTTTCTGTAGAATAATATGCTTAAATATTTACATGTAATTCATAACTGATAAAAGAACATCTGTAAATTCTGTATAATCTAGCATTTATATTTTGTTCTTTCTAGTGCACTATCATCAAAGTTTCATGAAATTATTTTTACAGAGCAAAAAGAAATAATGTGATGTTTAACCACATTAAAATTTAATTGTGACTTCATTTTATGTAGAATATTCAATATCGTATAATTTCTCTTGGTCATACAGTTAATTTGTCTATCTTTTGTTCCAAATCTTGAGCAAAACAAATATTGTGTCCATTTTCCTCTCTTTTTCCCCCCCATGAGAAAAATATAACAATAGACAAGTTTTTTTCAAAGGAAATACCATTGGAATATATTTAGAAAATACCCAAAATATATTTGTTTGCATGTGAAAAAGGACCAGGGAGGGAATGTGTGCTTGTATCTCATCTGCTCACAAAGAGCCCTGTTAGATGGAAAAGTGTATTTGACAAAGATTAGGGTCAAAGATTATACTTACTTGTAAAGAATTGGTGTACATGTTTTCTTTATTTTTCCATATGCATGTACATATTATGTTAATTGATTATTGGATTGTTTTGCTGAAAAATGTTGCATTCATTATTAAAAAATATTGAATTCACTATTTGTTTGTTGGGGTTGTCTTTAATAACAAATATTGTAATATTGTTCCATCTACACAGTGGTCTATTTCCTACTACTTAGCAGCATGTTGCCTTGTGTATATTGTGTGTTAGACCATTATGTATATTTAAAAAAAAAGTTTATTATACAAAATGTGTAATTCAATTCATTCTTCTATATATTTCCCCCTGAATTTAAAGAACAAACTACCTCTCGAGAACAGTTACCTTGTAAAAATGTTATTGATTTTCTCATGTCTCATGTACTTGTTGCTTCTTTAACTTTCTGCTATCTGTTAACCTCTATTTCCTCGTTATTTTCATACTCCCTTGCATGTCTTATCCTCGTTCCTTATTTTCAGTTGTACAAATGTACTTATTCATTCATCTTGTATTTATTTGTCGATCAATATATTCCATTCGCTGATTTTTAAATTGAATTGTATAGTGAATTCATAGTATCAAGAAATTTGAGAAGTTCTTTCTTTATTTTACTTTTCTTTTTGCATACTCTAAGCACCCGTAATTGAGCCATTGTACGTAGTTAATGAAAGTTCAGAATTTATACAAATATTTTCTTGCCACGCATATATTATGTCTCAGCTAATTGACAAGTTAATTACCACAAATGTTTATAATAATAATAACAACCATAAATGTTTATATTAACAACAACAACAATGATAATAATGGGTTCTTGTAGAGACTTTAACAAAATGTTGATCCTTCATATAATACAAGTAGAAGGGCATGTACCCAAATTTTGTTCACTTTATAATCAAGCATTAGTTTGGTCTAGGTCAGGCAGGCCTCTAGCAAGCTCTTGAGTCATTTTAGGTCACTATTGTGCAGGCATTATGCCTAAAGTTCGAGTATATACATGAACTGATCTACTTTGAGGTGAAGGCAAGTGCAGAATATTATTCCATGGAATTGTTACAGATTTATTAACTTTGATGCATTGTAGTTAATTTTGGAAAGCTCATGCATATTTAATCTGATGAATATTCATGTAAAAGACTGCTTAGTTTTCTCTTTGTGTATAAATATGTGATTCTACATTTTAGGCATATTAATCTGATGAATATTCATGTTAAAGACTGGTTGTTCATACATATTAATCTGATGAAAATTCATGTGAAAGACTGGTTGTTCATGCATATTAACCTGATGAATATTCATGTGAAAGACTGGTTGTTCATGCATATTAATTGATGAATATTCATGTGAAAGACTGGTTGTTCATGCATATTAATCTGATGAATATTCATGTAAAAAACTGGTGGTATAATTTTGTCATTTTATATTTGTTCACACTCTAGGCACTGATAACCAAGATTAAGGCACAGAACAGCAGAGACTGTCATTTGATGTTTTATTTTGATATATGTACTCAGAATGACTAAGTTACATGTAAATTGTGAAGTAATAGAGAAAGTTGATTTTTGTATTGTAGTAATGAGATTGTGAATATTGTGCTGATTTGTTGATTTATTTAGCATTAAAAGAGAAGTTATTTCTGACATTTTGTGCGCTTAGATTCATAATTCATGTCAAATAGGTTCAGAGCGAGGTTAAGTGAATGAAAAAAGTTTGATTGTAATCATCTGGACATATTAAAGTGCCACAGAGAGAGAGTGGGGTGTAAAAGAGTGAAAAGAGAGAGAGAGAGAGAGAGAGAGAGAGAGAGAGAGAGAAAGAGAGATGATAAAAGAGAGGAAGGGAGAGAAAAGGGGAGGGTTTGAGGGAGTAGAAGTTTATAGAAAATAAAAAGAGAAGTCCAGTAAGAAAGCGAGAGTATGGAAAGAAAAACGAGAGTACAGAAAAGAAGAAGAGATGGTGTTGGAGGGAAAGGACCCCAGCTCAAATCAAGTCCAGTCTTGATGAATATAATAAGAATGGGATCATCTCTAAAGTGCTTGGACACATCGAAAGTGTATTGAGCGCTATATAAACCAAATTGTTATAGTAATTATTAATCTTGGGCACAAATTCCAATATTCCACAGAAAATTTAAAAATCCAGACGCATTTATATAATAGGAAAACCTGTGTTGCAAGAGAAGTTACATTTGTCCGATTTATGTTTTTTTTTTTTAATTATTTAAACCACAATGGGCTGTGTACCCTGCTTATCATCTGGTGTTTGTAACTTTTTATATTTTTATGATTTGCAATATTATATTATATATATATCTTTTAAATTTAGCAACTGGCTGCTAATCATGTTCAGTATTACATTATACCATGAATAATTACACATTGCAAATGCAAATTGGCTACATTTAGAGAATCAACCACGCCCCCCTTGAGTAAAAAAAAAAGAAAAGAGGATTCGGGGCAAAAAAATTGCATTTAACAACATTCCCCCCTTTTGAGTAAGAAAAATTGGGAAATAATAGGGACGAATACCGTACCATAGATAAAATAAGGGAAAAATCAGGAAGAAAAATATAAGAACAAAACAAACAAGTTTAGTACAAGTCATATCCATTTTTCTTCTCAAGGAATCTATATTCCTTTAATCCATATTTATTATTTTTCTTGCAATAAAGATTGCCATGCATACAGATAGGTATATGCATTCCATGAATAAATACATATATACAGAGTATAGCTAGAAAATAAAGCACCATCTTTAGTCCACACTATGCTACAAGTAAAAAAGAAAAATCACCCCACACATTAAATATTCAACAATACACAAAACAGATGATGTTTGAAGGTTTGCATGGTGGTATGAATAATCGCGGTAGAGGTTTACGGTACACCATGTGTGAAGTCCTAGAAGGACTAAGGAAAGTGGACAGAAAATAGAAGTGAAATAGAAAGGCGAGAAGACCCTGAAGACTCCTGAAGACGGACAGTCAACCTGTCCGAAACGTCGAGTCTACTCTCCTGCTCCTGCTCTGCAACTCTACTCAACTCTCCAACTCAATCCAGTCTTCTACTCAAACCTCTCATCCTATCTACAACTTTCTGGTTTACAGTCCTTTTCAGGACTATACTCACTTCCGAAAGATACTCTTCCTTCCAACCTCCACTTTCTCGCCTTTCTATTTCACTTCTATTTTCTATCCACTTTCCTTAGTCCTTCTAGGACTTCACACATGGTGTACCGTAAACCTCTACCGCGATTAATACACAATACGTAAAGAATTACCAGTAGGCTGCTTATTCAAACGTGACACTTCCATCATCAAAAGGCTCACAGAAAATTACATTCTGCTGCTCCAAACAACATTTCACATATCAAATCTACACGCATCAACTATTGCTTGGTTAGATACACCTCTAGCAAGCCTTTAAACCTCTAGGAAACCTTGTAGACCCACACTGGTTCTTGCCAAAGCATACTAAAGAGACATCGAGAAATATATAATAATATTCCATTTATTGTCTTCGAAAAATTGGCAACAGAATAACCTTACTTTTGCCTATAACGTACACCTCGAAGCAAACAAATAAATACATAAATACTAGAGAAGAAAATAACGATGTATCTTACGCTTTGAGCAAAAGTACACTGATAACCATGCAAATTTTCAAAAACGGCACCTCATGGTTTTCAAAAAGCACCTGAAGGACGATAA
The DNA here is from genome assembly GCF_000002235.5 of Strongylocentrotus purpuratus. Taxonomy (NCBI): domain Eukaryota; kingdom Metazoa; phylum Echinodermata; class Echinoidea; order Camarodonta; family Strongylocentrotidae; genus Strongylocentrotus; species Strongylocentrotus purpuratus. The sequence continues at coordinate 1,724,165 of NW_022145526.1, forward strand.
CGTTTGTGTCAATACCTCATGCAAAGGGTTGCGAGAAAGCTCTTTCAATTTCCTATATTGTACCCCACTCGAGGCCATTCAATACTATACCGGTAAATATTAACAAACTAACTCAAAACAATGGTTCAGCGAAATACCCAACATGTAACCTGCAAGGCAGTATCTAACAATAAATATATCTCAACATTTCTAAATCAATAATTCAGTCAACAACTAAATTATTCATAACATTACCAAGATTTTTAATTTACTATTATCAATAAGTATGTAAAAATTTGATTTGTCCCGATTTGTATAGATTTGTATTTATTGAGAATGTGACATATTTACATTTAAAAGTATCGATAAAGGCCCTAATTCCACTAATCCATGTTCCTTTCATGAAATACACAAAAAACATCAAATTTACAGGGGTATGAATAAGCTAGTTGTTACTGTATGTGAAAAATCAAACTATGTATGTAAGTGTTAGCTGTGCAATTTTGTGACAATTTATCTTGATCTTGTAATGATCATTTAATGAGGTTGGGGCAAAAAAGAGAGTAGTATAAACCCATCACTTTTAGTGTTAAAGCAATTATTCATCATTTAGCGTGTTAAAACACAATTATATTTTTGAGGAAAGGAAAATTTGTCTTTCAACACACTAAATGATAAATTATGTCTTCAAGTTCTGCAAAAAATGAAATTCCATGGATAATCTACAAAATCATGTTTTAGATCTACCGGTATGTTTCACTCCAGAAATATATAATTTATATATATATATGCAGTCCAGCTCTTTGGAATTAATTTTTCCTTCATCACTCATTAAGTGTTCTGAAGTACCTTGAAAGGATTAAGCCCTTCCATTTTTCTACCTGATAAAATTAAGTTATTTATCAGTTATATGTGGAATGTTTAACACTTTGGTTGCTTTGGTCGCCTCTCTGTACAGTTGCAAGTTTGCCACACAAACATTTCTGCACAATACAATAAGCAGCAATGGAGAGAGGGTTGCTTTGTGCTACACAATGGCTTTGATAAATTACCAATATGGTCTTTATTAGCTTATGACAACCTTTTTAACACCGGCATAGATTAATCTTGCGCTGCAAACAGTAAAATAATCTTGAAGCCTTTGGTATATCTATCTTGTGATAGAAACAAAGTGGCACAGCATATACAGAGGCAATTATAAAGGCACAATTTTAAAAGTTCATATAAAGATAATTACTTTGACAAATGCCAGCTATGGGTCGCTTTACAAGAAACACAAAAACAACAAAAATTGTTTAATCTCGTTTCTGTTAGGGATGAAACAGGTTGGGTTCCTACCCATGGAAAAGGTGCTAATTTACTTGTGCTGTTACAAAGAAATCTAATGCTGCCTGATACATTTTGGCAAAGCACTATCAAAAATTTGAGAGACGTGTACCAATTTCTTTGATCATATGCCAAGGGCATGCGAACGACCCCCACAAGAGCACCAACGATTCCCCCAAATATTATGTTACGTATGGATTGCCAATCGTTTAGAAATTGTCACAATGTGAGAAAGAAGGTGGCCGGTAGAGGGGACGTCACATACACCCCACTAGATCCTTTGGCTTGTGTGTCTAGGACCGTACATCTACGGATTGACACAAATCAAATCCCTTTCATTGGAAAGTATGAGGGAAGTGAGACTGATAGGGGCAGGCGTGGTCGGTAGAGGGGTGTCATGTACACCCCACTAGATCCTTTGGCTTGCGTGTCTAGGACTCTACATCTACGGATTGACACAAATCAAATCCCTTTCATTGGAAAGTATATGGGAAGTGAGACAGATTGGGGTGGGCAGGGCCGGTAGAGGGGTGTCATATACACCCCACTAGAGTTTAGGGTCTATTTTTTTTTCTCTCCATTTTAATGGTGCAAATGGGCCTTTTCCTTCAACCTTTTCGCCCCACACATAAACAATTTTTGAAATGTGAACACTCACAAAACTACATGTTTCACTACCCACCTCAGTTAGGAGCCCTATTTTGCAAAGGTATATAGTAGTAGTAATCCAAAATAAATCCGAGGAAGTCCGGTAAATAACAAGCTTCCACGATCGCAGTCATCGCACAAGCATTGAAGAAAACACGCCAATGTATACAGTGTTTATGCACGGCGTATCAACTGCACATGTAATATAAATACACATGGGCTATACGCAGGTATGAATAAACATCCCCAAATTGCTGATGTGAGATGCTTGTAGGATACTTTACAGGACAGAATGGACATTTTGCCATTGAAAATGGCGGGCGCACACACAAAATATTAATTTTAAAAAAAATTATTAAAAAAAAAATAATAATAATAAAAAAAATTTAAAAAAATAAAATTAAAAAAAATTAAAATTAAAAAAAATCGGAGTTTTGAGGTATGCACTCGGAATTCGGAGTTGGTATGAAAAATGCGGAGAAACTCCGCCTAAATCGGGGTGGTTGGCAGGTATGTCATTGGAAAGTATGAGGGAAGTGAGACTGATAGGGGCGGGCGGGGCCGGTAGAGGGGTGTCATGTACACCCCACTAGATCCTTTGGCTTGCGTGTCTAGGACTCTACATCTACGGATTGTCACAAATCAAATCCCTTTCATTGGAAAGTATGAGGGAAGTGAAACGGAAGGAGGGCGGGGCCGGTAGAGGGTTGTCATGTACACCCCACTAGATCCTTTGGCTTGCGTGTCTAGGACTCTACATCTACGGATTGACACAAATCAAATCCCTTTCATTGGAAAGTATGAGGGAAGTGAGACCGATAGGGGCGGGCGGGGCCGGTAGAGGGGTGTCATATATACCCCACAGGATCCAGCATCCCCTCCCAATTTGGCTTGCAGTAACATCGGACTTGGTTAACCGTACCTGCATCATGGCTGGAAAACAGGTAGAAAGAGAGAGGGATTATTTCATGACGTATAACGTGGTACATAGAGTAAAGTAATGTTTTTCTGGTGAGTTTGTTGTGCATTTTATGTTTGAAAGTTGAAAAATGGGACCAACATTTACACCTGAAATTGTTCAACAAGTAGATTTTTGTTACAGTATTCAAAACTGTAATCATATTCTCCGTTGTCTCGTTCTTCATCTTTTCATCGTCATTCTTTATCTATTTAATTCTTTTTCCTCTCCTGCCCTCCTTACCTTATTTTCCTCTACTCTTCCTCCTTCTCTTCCTCTTCTTTTAATACTCCTCACTATTCAGCTCCTTCTTCTCCTCCTACCCTCGTTTTCATTCTTACTTTTTTTAAAACTCCTCCCCTCACCCTTCTCTTCCATCATCACCAACATTGAACATTTTCATCAACAAAACTCACGAGGCCAATGAAAACTACTCTCATTGCTATCATCTTCACTGCCTCACTATCATCATCACCATCATCACAATCACCATCCTCATTATTTATCACAATCACCATCACAACCATCATCACCATTCACAACCATCACCATCATCACCACTATCATCATCATTCAATCAATTCAATTTCAATTTCAATTTAATGTCCAATATTGGAAATTTGTTTTGCTCACATTTAACATCACAATCATCATCACCATCACCATCACAACCCTCCTCATCATCATCATCATCATTGAAACTCACCCAGCCATCGGTACAGGTATATCACTACAGTGATAATGGTAAGGGTCAAGTACAGAGTCACACTCCATCACAACCATTATCACAACCATTACCATCATCATCATCATCACCATCATCATAATCACCATCATCATCACCATCACAATGACAACTACCACCATCATCATCATCACAACCATCACCATCACCATCATCATTGTAACTCACCCAGCCATCGGTACAGGTATATCACTACAGTGATACTGGTAGGGATCAGGTACGTAGTCCGACTCCATCATCATCATCACCACCATCATCATAATCACCATCATCACCATCATCACCATCATCACCATCATCACCATCATCACCATCATCACCATCATCACCATCACAACCATCATCACCATCATCATTGTAACTCACCCAGCCATTGGTACAGGTATATCGCTACAGTGATACTGGTAGGGATCAGGTACGTAGTCCGACTCCATCACAACCATCACCATCATCACCATCATCACCATCACAACCATCATCATTGTAACTCACCCAGCCATCGGTACAGGTATATCACTACAGTGATACTGGTAGGGATCAGGTACGTAGTGGGACTCCATCACAACCATCACCATCATCACCATCATCATCATCACAACCATCATCACCATCATCATTGTAACTCACCCAGCCATCGGTACAGGTATATCACTACAGTGATACTGGTAGGGATCTGGTACGTAGTCTGACTCCATAGCGATCCGCGCCTGCTCCAGGTCATCTTCCATCTTAAGGCTGTTCTCCTGTGGGAGCGCCCAGTAGTCGTTGCTTTCTACCTCCATGGACTGAAAGAAAACGTTACATTGCATTGCATAATGTTAATCATATACAGTCAAACCTGCTTTAGTGACCACCTGCCTACAAAGGAAAGACCATCTGCCTACAAAGACCACCTGCCTTCATACATGTAGACTAAGGCTGCGACGGGTAGTCGAATGCTCGAGTACCCGCACGGTTGACAACTACTCGGGTACGATTTCTTGTACCCGAATATTCGGCCGCAAAAAAAAAAAAAAAAAAAAAAAAAATGTCCAGGCCCACGCTTACCCGTGCCAGGGAGAGCGGCGTCCGCTGGCATGGTACCGTCGGTAAAAATGTTTCCCAACTCAAGCACTGTCAAACTCACCTTTCAGAAACTGGGACCAAATGTCCAGATTTCTGTTTGGACTGGGAGGAAAATGGATTATTCTGCCATCTTTGGTTTTTAAAACAGCATTGTTTACTGTTATTATTCTTATTAAATCGGCGCCTTCAAATGCAACTCAAAGTAAAGTTGCATGCGTTTTCAGCGAGGGACCTGAGAAACTGCCGAGTGGTATGGTAGTGGCAAAAAAAGAAAAAAAATCAAAAAAATCCAAAAATCCAAAAATTAAAAAAAAATCAAAAAAATTCAAAAAAATTATAAAAAAACATGGCGTCCGAATATTCGAGTATTCGCCTGTGAGTGTACTCGGGTACCTCATTACACTGTTGTGCACAGCCCTAATGTAGACTACCTGCCTACAAAGGAAAAACCCCCTGCCTTCATAGACTACCTGCCTACAAAGGAAAGACTACCTGTCTACAAAGGTAAGACCACCTGCCTACAAAGCACTAGTGCCTGCCTTCAAAGACCACCTTTTGTGTTTCCCTTGGGCGGTCGCTATAGACAGGACTGTATTCATATATTTACATATCAGACTATCGGACAGTTTCTTTGAATTTGTGTACATTATTTATTTATCATCGTTATCTATCTAGCTTGTACCTATATTCGAAATCAAACCTCAACTTTTGGTTGCAATGAAGAAATAATAATACAATACACCAAACCAACACACAATAAAAGATATTATTTTGTAAACAGAAAATTTTATATTGTACCAACTTGAAATCAAGAGATTTTCTTAAACAAATTAAAAATAACTATTTAGTCCATTCATTTAGTGTTTATTCATATCTATTAAGCAATCAGAAAACCATGGACCCTTGCATCCTACCATTTTTTATTTATTTATCACCAGGGGGGTGTTTCACAAAGATCCTTGATCGAACCTAACTCTAAGTGGGACTTAAAAGTTATGGAGAGCCATTTGTAGCCTTAAAATAAAATATATTCAAAAGCAAATATTGAAGTGTTTTTTACTTTTAATAAATTCCACATCAAGAACAAGAAATATCCTTGATAATATACAAATATACGAAGCTGTGAGAAAGAATAGTGGAAATTATTTAACTGAGGAGGGACTGGCAAAGTACTATTTTGAAGAAATAGTAACTATTGCAGTCCCTCCAAAGATATATAATTTCCACTATTCTTACAAACTAAATGCTTGGTATATTTGTTTTATATCACTTCGTTACGTTCCGAACGTTTGATTAATGATTGGCTGGCATTATGGTTTTTATCTTTATTCTTATGTCACCCACATTGGGCCGGCGGTATTGGAGAAGTTTATAATCAGTTTGAATTTGTCAATTTAACCTGCGCACAATTATATTAACGCGCATTTAATGAGACGCGCTAATTGCGCATTATTTTTGACTGAACATGATGTGACGTCACAATGCTTTTCTACCTTAAAATCTCATAGAGCATGCGCAGTTCTGCCTATGAAAAAATGGTGGAAAACATTCGGAGCTCTGACAGAGATTTGTTTCAAATAGTGAAATTATATTTTATTACGTGACCACCAATTGACCAATCATGTATTTAGAAAACTCATGAATATTCATAGAAGGGATATAATAGTAAATATGAATGATTTGAATCAATATTTTATATCCTTTAAAATAATTTTTACAAATTATTTTCATAGATGCTAATTGCTTTCCATAATTGTTAAACTTAGGATCTTTGTGAAACACCCCCTGGGTGGATAGGTGGACATATACCAGTATCACAACCGAGGGCTCAAACCCAAGATCTTTCCTTGTTGAGCAGAGCTGCCAACCTTGTGCGACCAAAAAAAGGAATCATGATGGCAAAAAAAAAGGAATTCATGAAAACGAAACTTACAACCACGTGCAACACGCTTCCAATGCAGAAATGTTCATTCATCATGCTGTTTTTTCCATACAAGCAGGTAATTTTTTTGGAGGTTATTTTGGTATTATCGGCATTTCATTTTTTTTGAGAATATTTTTCTCTTTAACTATGTTTTAAAATTAGTTTTCTATTTAATTTGTGATCATTTCACCATTTTAGGGCAGTTGTTTGATGTGCGGTATGTAAAAGGGAAAAAAAAAAAAAAAAAAAAAAAAAAATTATTAAAAAAACGTATTTTATGAAGAAAAAACGTAATACCGTAATTTGGAGGAAAAAACAGAGTAATTCCGGCAAAAACGGAATGGTTGGCAGCTCTGGTTGAGTCAAGAATTAAACCATTCGACAATGACGCCTCTATTTATTTATGCAGACTTACCTTCATGTAATGGAGTTGTGATTGTAGTTTATCTGCTTTGGCTCGAAGTGATTCCTGCCTTGCGTGCTCTAGCTCAGGAGTTCTAATTTGTTTCTGGAAAAAATTAAAAGAAAAGAGATACAATATGTTCAAGGGATTTTTCTTTTGCATCGTGCGCTTTACTTACTTTATTGCCTAGTCACATGCATCTTTCTATACCAAATTGATAACATTTCGACCAACAGGTACAGCGTGGTGCTGCCCAAGGACAAAATGAACATTTCTCAATACAACAATTCGTACTGTACACAATGCAGAATTGTCAATTTGCAGATATGTGAATAATGACTATTAGTCCATAAGCAATAATTCAAATACATTTTGAGATATGGTTATGAAACTTCATTTGTTTATTCAATTATGAGATACTCTATCTCTCTGTCGAGTTTCAGAATCTTTTCATCACTCCATCTCTGAGATCCCGGGGTGGGATGGAATCCACCCCTAGTACCCCCTCAGCAGAGAGTGCACCCCAAACACCTGGTCTTTTTAGGGTTAAACCTTGTTGCCCACTTATTAGTCGACAACTAGCTTAGTAAAGGTTTAATGTTTATGAGCCCAGGGGGGGGGGGGGGGGGGGTGTTTCACAAAGACCAAGATTGACTTTAAGTTGGACTTGACCTAGCAGGCCATTCATGCCACTGTTTGCTCTTACCATTTACTAGCGTTGGTCTCTCAAGGAATGTACAAACCATAGTCACATATCTACAGAATTTTGGATATCGTATTTGCCAGCGATAAGGCCGCACTGCCGCATAGGCCACACCCCAAGTTTGACATTTCAAAGAGGAAAAAAAAACAAAAAAACAGACAAAACAAAATAATCGTAATTTTCTCTGAAAACACTATTTTTTTTTTACAAACTAATACCAAATTCATCAATATTCTTATAATTTACTGGAAGTTTAGCTAAAAAAGTGATCGCAGGCAGATTTGGTGTCCGATATACCCCTACCACAATGTACGGTGTAAAGCAAAATTGCATGAAATGGAAAAACAAAATGGCAACTTCGGATGGATGCTTCACGGCAGCTCCGTTAAAAGGTCCCTTACTTTACTTTTGCAATGCATTGGCACTAACTTAGATCAAGATATATCGGCAAATGTTGTTTTAGGAAGTTATTTTTCGTCTTCATGTCAACAATGCAAGATAAAATTGTCGGTAAGATGTGTTGAAATGTCCTGTACCAGAGTGCTATAGTTATTTTACCGTATGTAGTCCCATATGTGCAAATTCGTGCTGGTTTTGACTTTCGTTTTTAAAAATTTTTTTTACTCTTTCGCCGTAAAGGCCGCAACCCGACTTTTTGATATTGATGGCAAATACGGTAATTCATTATCGAAGGAAGAAATGTAAATCTAAAGATCATAATGGCGAGAGCAACCAGTGGCATGAATGTCCACTTTTAGTCAATAAAGGTAGAAAGCAAGGTCGATCTTGTCTTTGTGAAACACTCCCCCCCCCCCCCCCCCCCCTGGTGTATTTATTTGTGCTTTCAATGAAAAAGCTTTGAGGTTATCCATAAAATGTGAACAGATTCTTGGAACCATAACAACCACCTAACAGCAAAAAAAATTACACTCAAGTTGTGAGCAATTCAGCTCTTGAAAGCTCCAAAATACATGTACATGTAGCTCTGGTAATCTGAAATGGCTCTGGGAATATATAACAATAAATTTCTCAAACATGATAAATATCACTGAAAATATAGCCCTTTCACCACATGAAATCCTGAAACAACCCCTGTGAACAAAAACATGTTTGTTTACACTGCCAACTAACCTCTAGTTGTTTGCGAAGGTTTTGAGGAGTCTGCCAGCAGCTGTTTGAATCCTGATCTATCTCCACCCTGGGGTTACTCAGCAATGCCTCCTGACCTGACCCCGACCCCAGCCTCTCGGCCCCGCCCCCTTGACCACGTCCACCCTCCCCCTGGCCCCACCCCTCTCTGTCCAGTTGGGCGTCGTCGCCGCCCCTGCAGGACCGCGCCACGGCCGACCAGCTCGCCAGCCGGCCCCCCTGCCACGAGAGCCACTTTGGACCTTCTCCCTGATTGTTCGGTTGGGGTTCTACCCTTGGTCCCGTGTGGTCACTCTGGCGTTGGTGAAGTGACGGTGACATGTGAGGTACTTGGTGCTTCGATGGTTGATGGGTGATGGCTGGGAAAGATGTCTCTGGAAGGCAATCATCGTCCATCGCAAGGTCTGATGGCGAACACATCTTCTTTGCAACTGGACAAAACTGGGAGGTAAACATGAGTTGTGGTTGTCTGATTAAGTTGCAAAACAAACTGTGTTCAAGCAAATAGGAAGGTTCATGATGAAGTATATAGATGTTGGCCTGAATTCACTAAGGAGTTTTAAATTTAACCCATGGTTTAAATCTTCCTTAACCCATCACAAGGTCCGACGGTGAACACATCTTCTTTGCAACTGGACAAAACTGGGAGGTAAACATGAGTTGTGGTTGTCTGATTAAGTTGCAAAACAAACTGTGTTCGAGCAAATAGGAAGGTTAATGATGAAGTATATAGATGTTGGCCTGAATTCACTAAGGAGTTTTAAATTTAACCCATGGTTTAAATCTTCCTTAACCCACCGCAAGGTCCGACGGTGAACACATCTTCTTTGCAACTGGACAAAACTATGGGGTAGAAAGGAGTTAAGTTTCAAGTTTTTTTTATCTATCTTTCTTTCATTTAACACACATTAGAAATATGACATGAATATAACAAGTGAACAGAATATGGCATTACAATAGAAAGATGAGGTGACCTTGGTTGAAAGCAAGGCTTGTGGATTTAAGGTCCCTCATGAGTAGCTTATGAGTACGGTATGTCCAAAAAAGAACAAACTCGTCAGATAAGAATAATGTGTACATTTAAATGCTTACAAACTAAACTAACTAAACAACTGAGAAAATATAAACATTTAAATAAGAACAATACAATCTACTGACTACTAAATAATGGTTATAAACAAGAGGAAACAGGAATATACTATGAGCAACAGGACTGAAACACAGACAAAAAGTAAAAAAGACAGACAGATTAATAGATGTGAGAAACGGAAGTAGAATTATGCTGACCTATATAGCAAATAATTGCATGGTTATCTGATTAAGTTGTAAAACAAACTGTCTGCAAGCACATGGGAAGGTTGTTGGCCGAATTCACTAAGGATTTTAAAATTTAACCCATGGTTTAAATCTTCATTTACATAACCCATGGTCTAAAATTAGCATAAATTAAGCGCAACACAGCCAGAGGTCCAATATTAGACGCGCTCAAGGCAAGGTACGCTTAATTTGCGCTAATTTTCATAAGAAGAATCATTCCTCCAAAATAGGAATGATTGGCAGCTATGAAAGAGGGAGCAACACTGTTGCTATGTACCTGATCATGCGGTTCCTCAGCTTGGGAGAACGTTGATTTTCTCTTAGTCCCATACATTCCAAAGAATGTCTTGCTCATGTCCCAGCTCGGCCTCGGCAGCCCCATCTGATCACAGGATGAAACTTCCATCACTGCCACGCACCAATCTTGATCAAACTGTGAGAGAGAGAAAAAAAAAAAATCAGAAAACATATTTCGGACATGTGTGTAGGATACCCAGGATTTTGTCAAGGAAGGTGTTTTAAAATTTGGAAATCGCGCTGACGGATATTTCGCTTTGTGGGGGAAGGGGGGGGGGGGGGGTTGAGCAAAATTGAGGGGGGGGGGGGGGGGTTTAACCCCCCAAATAACCCCCTTTATGTATTGCATACGTGCCTGAGGATGCCAGACCATAACCACTAGGAGCATATACATGTACATGTATATTTTGTAGGAACAAATTTAAAGAGAAGGCACCCTCGCATAGGCTCAAACCTCTAAAACCACTGTCCAAAAATCACCAGATTTCATTCAAAATCAGCATTTCAGTCTTTACTTTTTAGATCATTGACAACTAAATTTCAAAAATTAAATTCAACAATTTACCAATTAAAAGAATAGGTCTAGACCTACTTAAAATTTAAATCGGAAATCTATCGTTACTCCTGGCAAAATGCTGTTTCGCCTTCATCATTCATATTCATGGTTCAATGTCATTGCGAATTTGTGTGCATTTCTAAATCTTGCCCTTCATTACTCTTTATACTATAGCTCACTAGCTGTTTTAGCCTAGATCTACAGAAAGTCAGATTATTTCAGAGCCACACAATGACACATACACAGACAGAGCAACATCAACAGACACAGGCACAGGCAGAGTAGACTCTAGTCTAGGTGCAGTGCAGTGCAGTGCTAGCAACACTGAAATTGACCCAGATTTGATATTGTACAAGTGTTTGAGAAACAGTCTGCATAAATTTAGAGGAAAGTGTGGCCTGCAAGTGCTAAGCTATAAGCTAATTAACGCCGTTAACCTGATACATCCTTAATTGAGTACAGCCTACAGCCACAGTTGTAGTTCGAGAACGGGCGCGGGCCGGGCTGGCGGCGGGGAACTGACTCAGTGAGCCTAATCCCCGGGCGTCCCAGCTGCAGTGGCAATCAATTATCTTGCAATACAAAGCACATGTAATAATGTCAATAAACACCGCAGAACAGAACGGTAAAACAGAAGATAATTACAGCTCTTCCCACAGAAATTGTCACAGGAAATTCAGCTTACGTATTCTATACATTCACGTCGAATGAACGGTACATGTAATGTGTAGAAACATACCTAAAATCCCACGAATTCGTCAGTTATTTCCGACTTCCTTTGTTGTGGTTTTGAAATTTTCCCAGCACAGGATAGAGCGCCAAACATTAGTGACCCGGAATTGACCAATAAGAAGCGGCGTCTTACAACCAGCTGATAAAGTTGGCTTCAGTACCGGTAATCTAATTGGCCAGTAGTAGAGAATCTAATTATGGATGTTTATGTTGTTTCGGCATGGCGCCGGTGGTTTTGAATGATCTAAATTGTTTCCATCTTTGTTTATATTGAGGCCAAATTAATTGCCAGTTACTCGCCCAGAATTGTCTTAACAAAGCAATTTAGAGTAGGGGGGGGGGGGGGGAGTGGGGTGGTGTGGTATAAAAAAAAAAAAAAAACACGTTATTTTCAGGTACAAACAAAATGCTGCTGTCAATTTTGACATACTAATCAAAATTTCAATATGCAGCGCACATGCACATAATTATATTAATAGGCCTACTATACTCCAAGGCTAAAAACAATCAAAGTTAAATTGCGCTAAGCGGTTGATTTTTGTTTTGCCACATCGCGCGTCTAACTGCCTTTGAGTTCAATTAACTCAGTGGGCGAAGCGTTTAAAGGTAAAGACCAGTATTGGAAACGCCCCAATTTCAAAAAATTAAATGGAAATATGTGAAAGAATATCTTTTGACTAATACATGATGATACAAATTTTGCCGGGAAACCGCCTACTAATTGATATATTTGTTAAATTAGTTTATCTATTGGTGTATGAGAGATAAACGCACGTGTGCGTAGTCCCATAGACATCTTTCTGTGTACAGTGCTTGTAACATCACGGAGACTGGGCCAAATTTCTTATCATTTTGACGATTCCAGAACCTACCTTGCATTACACACCAATACGCTAGATGATCAACCTTTTCTGATCGATTCCACAACGTTTCTTTCACAATGCAATCGCATGATTTATCTTTATGAAAGTGAGGCAAATTCAAGATATTTGTTTCCAGGATGAATGGATGACTAAATTTTCAACTTTGTGCATAACAGTTGAGGTACGGGTACCATGTGAAAGATAAAACATTGAAATTTAAAGAATCAATAAAAGAAAATTGAAATCTCTACTAATGTTGGAAATAATCAGAGTCGGAAACGGATCAGGAAATTTCTTGAAAGCCAGGAAGTTTAAAAATTACTTTTCCCAAAAGAAAATAGTCAGGGAAGTTAAGTCAGGGAATTTGTCAATTCTTCTAGCAAGTCGATGGAAGTTCATTAATGTATTCAAGATATTTGTTACGGTTAGCAAATTCGTAAACATGCATGGCACTTTACGGGTAGGCTACTTGAAAAAGTGGAGGGGAGGCACTGTGCCCCTGCACCACCTGCCCCCGGCTCCGCACCCACTGCCCTCTATTATTCTCTCTTTCTCCGTCTGCCTGTCTCTCTCTCTCTCTCTCTCTCTCTCTCTTCCACTCTCTTCCTACTCTCACACCCTCTCTACATTTTTCTCCCCTTTTTCTATCTCGCTCCTTCAGCTCAATAAAATATCGCTGAACTTCAAACAATCACGTTTCAAAGATAGGTCTTCATTGTAAATACTGCAGATGGATTATATTAAGACAATGCAGTAACATCCCGGCCCCCCCCCCCCCCACTCAGTGTTATTTAGGGTACGCATATGCTCGTTCCCTCTTTTTGAAAGTACCCCCTATCTGAGGACAGCCAACATTTCCGAACCCCCCTTTCGCGGGCTTTTTGCGGGCTTTTCCTGCCTTGGAGACCCCCCTAAATCAGGAAAAATGCTCAATGTACCCCCCTAAATTCGGAATAATTTCTCAGGAGTCCGAAGAGATTAGAGAAAAAAAGAAAAAACACCCCCTTTTTAAAGAAATATCCGGGTGAAAAGTCAAATACACCCCTTTTTTTACAATTCTCGGGCCGGACTCCCGGCCCCCCCACTCAGTGTTATTTAGGGTACGCATATGCTCGTACCCTCTTTTTGAAAGCACCCCCTATCTGAGGACTGCCAACATTTCCGAACCCCCCTTTCGCGGGCTTTTCGCGGGCTTTTCCTGCTTTGGAGACCCCCCTAAATCAGGAAAAATGCTCAATGTACCCTCCTAAATTCGGAATAATTTCTCAGGAGTCCAAAGAGATGATAGAAAAAAAGAAAAACACCCCCTTTTTAAAGAAATCTCCGGGTGAAAAGTCAAATACACCCCTTTTTTTACAATTCTCGGGCCGGACTTTGTCGCACGAAAAGTACCCCTTTACCGGACATTTTGGCAACACGCATGCGGTCATTTCGACCTCTGAGTGGGGGGGCCGGGGCCGGACTTTGTCGCACGAAAAGTACCCCTTTACCGGACATTTTGGCAACACGCATGCGGTCATTCCGAAACCTGAGTGGGGGGGCCGGGAGTAACATTAAGACAATTTTCTTAGATCATTTTTCTCATTGCAGAAAGTCATACCATAAAACGCAAAAACAAATATTTTGAAAAATGTTTACATAAAATATATGTTATTACCCATTGAAACTGTAGTCTTTCACTGTGCATTCGTTATTCTACCGCTTAAAAGCAAATTCAACATTTTCATTTCGAACATTTACGTAGTTCATCCCATGGCTCCCTGACATAATGCTTTCTTCTGTCTTATTTTCGCCTCTCTCATTTCCCCATTTTTTTTCCTTCTAGTTTTAATTGAACATAATCTTTATGCTCAATAGACTGTTCTTAAAGATACATGGGAATCTAAAATTTACAAGCTTAGATTTTTACTAGATTACCCTATATTTCGCGACAAGTAAATTTGTCCAATTTCCGTTTAAATACCATGCAATTTTGTAGTTAGAATTTACAAGCATAGCTTTTTAAAAAAACTGAATTACCCAATATTTCACGACAAATAAATTATAAATACTGTTTGTATTTTTACACCTATTGAAAGAACAATTCTTTTCATTCCTGTTGTTTATTGCTTATGATTTATGTAAAAATGTGAATCTGAAGAATGAAACAAAAACGAAAATTATTGATAAACTAAAACAGAATTTTGCAATTTTACTACTTTGTTGAAGCCTAAAACACTATACACAAGTTTCATAGCACTGTATTTTTACTAAAATTATAATGGTTTAATTTTTTGACTAACTACCAAATGAAAATATCTTGGGGTACCCATCTCAAAAAGGGAACCTTATTTACAAGCACAATGCTTCTAAGGTTTCCTCTTCATTACTGTAGATTAAGTTAGCATCCTTTGTATTTAAAGACTTGTATGAAGTCGTTTTCATAGTTTTAATATTACCTATCTATCGAATATATTTATATGTTTTGTTACCTTGTATATGGGTTACTTAGTAAATTCTGTTCATATGCAGTTAATGTGGAAATAAAACCTAAATAACAAAAATGATAACATAATTCACCGGTCAATACCCACAATTATATTTTACAAGTAATTCTCCCGATTAATGCATTGTTATTTGTATGTATTAATTGTCACTGCATAGTAATGAAGCTGGTTTGGGGCAGAATTTTAGCTCAGTCTGCAAACTCTCAAACTGCTTAAATAATCAGACGGATTAGTTTTGTTAAGAAATGTTCAAAGTGCTAATTTACGAGTTTAAACCAAACAAAGTAAGTATATTTGGGGGTTATTCTGTATTGTTCATACTTCTTTGATGTTTACATATTGTGGACTATAAGGACTCACATTTGATACGTGCCTAAACATAAATGTTGACTTGGATTACATAATATAATTCTATGGATTAACTTCTAATTCTACTAGTTAATTATTAACTAAAAATACACCTTTACATAATACAACGCTTTCATGTTAATTTTAATATGCATAATCTATGTCTATTTTCAAAACTTATTTTGATATTTCATCGTTCAAATTAACCAACTTGAATTCCACTGCTTAATAGTCGTAGGAGCAGCTGTATTAATACTAATACTACTTATAACAAGAACAATAATTATTGACTATTTATTAATTATTGTCCACTAATGTAGTAATAATGCTTTCCATCAGCAATGACATGCAATAACACTAGTAATACAGACAAAAAGTACAGTAGAATATTGTGCTACTTTTTTGCTACTGATATATCAAAACACGATTAACAAGTTGGAATATGCCTTCGTACTTTATGGCATACGTGTATATACATGACTCAATAATTTTTCATTTATATTTGCACCTGCATTGAAACATAAAAAACATATCTTATATTTCTAAAATCGCTATAATCTGATACCTCAGCAGAGAGAATAAAATGCAACTTTCGAAAAAAGAATTCCGGACGACACGGTGTCTACAATTTGAAATACACATCAAATAAAACATTTTTAAATGCCAATCAGCCCGACATCCAGCATGAAAAGACGTATACCCAGACAGTTAGAAACACTGGCATTTCCTTAGGGAAGTGATTACAAAAAAAATCATTGTCTCCCGATTATGTACTTATTTATTTATTCAAGTTTTATTTAAAATAGAGGGTAGGTACATTTGGTAAAGAACTGCTTTTCAAGTACGCCCTCTAGGACTACATATCAAAAAATGTGATACACAAAAATACAAGCAATACATGAAAACATAACTTTCATAAAAACTAAACATTGACATATATTTGACATAATATAGAGTACAAACATATATAACATAATAAAAATAATTATACCGGTAAAGGGAAACATATACCGGTAAATTAAAGGGATTAATGCATTATTATTTGTATTAATTGACACCGCGTAATCTATCTGGTATTTGGCAGACTTTTAGCGCAGTCTTCAAAATTCCAAACTGCTTTAATAATCAGACGGATTAGTTTTGTTAAGAAATGTTTAAAGTGCTAATTGACTAGTTTTAAACAAACAAAATAAGTCTATTTTGGGGGTATTCTTTATTGTTTATACTTCTTTGATGTTTACATAACGCATTCTATAATTATATTTATCAGGACCCACATTTAATATGTGCCTAAACATCCCCTGCTCATATGGTTATATACAAATGTTGACTTAGATTGCATTATCTGACTCTATTAATTAACTTCTAATTCTACTATTAATTTTTTAACTAAACATCCAACCTTACATAATACAATGCTTTAATGTTTATTTTATTATGCATAGTCTATATTCAAAACTCATTTGCATATTTCATCGTTCATATCCTAACACATTATCGTTGACCTATTAATCAACTTGAATTTCACTGCTATAGTGATAATAGTATAACAATAATAATAATAATTGATTATTTATTCATTCGTGTCCACTAATGTGGTAATAAAGCTTTCCACCACCAATAACAGACAGTAACACTAATAACCAATACATACAAAAAGTACAGTACAACATTGTATATTGTCCTACTGATATATCAAAACACAATTAACAATATGGAATATGCCTTCGTAGTTTATGGCATACGTGTATATACATGACTCAATAATTTTTCCTTTATATTTGCAACTGCATGATACATTATTATGTCTTGTTGATGATTGAACAATATAAGTACTAACCTCACCTTACGTTTACAGGCAGAGCAAACTTATAGACCTCCCAAGAAACAATAGGTTCATTCATTAGTCATTAGTTTAATTAGTTATATTGTTTTGAATTCAGGGTTAGTGTTAGTGTTAGGGTCAGGGTTAGGGTTAGGGTTAGGGTTAGGGTAATACACCAGTTTTTATGATGTCCTGTTAATGTATCATTTAGGGTTGTATATAGATGTCCTATAAATACAACATGTAATGTTGAGGCCTCTTTACTCTTTTGTGCATTGTGTCGATGTCGTTTTATGTTTTTCAATTTCTCACCGATTTTAAATATAATTATTTTCTATTTCAATGTCATGCATTTGATGTCTTTTTATAGTACATGATTTTGATGTAAACGCAATATGTAAAATCCCACAATGAATTTCCATGTCATTATTGGACGAAATAGAATTGAATTGAATATTATATATCCATTTAAAGAAACTAATCTCATAACATTGATTATAGTAATGTTTAAATGCCTGGCACGTTGACATAATCTCTTTTCATTGGGTCATTTAATTCTTCGTAGTTAGCTTCTTGGTCAGGTTTCTTCAGGTCTTCATATGTTTGAGTGTCAGTAAGATTCGCGTAGGTCTTAGCATCTGTACTGAGATCTTGGTAGGTATGAGGGTCGGTGTTCATGTCTTGGTATGTATGGACGTCTGTCTTTGATGGATCAAATACAGGGTTCTCATACTGCGGAGACGAATCGGACTCCTTCCCTTTAGACCTAGTAGAGGCTGATTTATCGCTGAAAGTTAATGATATTAAAGTAAAGAGGATGAAAAACATGATTGAGGAAGGAAGTCCCAATAAATAGATATATAGAAATAAGTCAACATGATATGTGGGAATTGGTATGGTACTTTTAAAAAGCATGTCATTAACATAATAATCCTTTTAAGAGAGTTTCCATAGCATTTAAAAAGTGTTATGCTTTTGAATATCTATATTGGGTCCAAATAAATAGGTAGGCCTATATAATAACTTGTAAACATGACGATTAGTATTTGGGAATTAGTATGAAATGATACTTCTAAAGTACATGTCAGTAACATCATAAGTCTTTCAAACTGGTTGCCCTAACATTTAGAAAACGTTTTGCTTTAGAATATTTACATTGAATAGCAATTTCAAAAAATGAAGAAAGTAATTAAATAACTTCATAACATTACACAAATACTTGAGCTTGTATTATCATGCCCATATGGTATAAGCCCCTTGCCACAGGGGAAATAGGATGGGATTGAATGGACTGGTGAGAGGAACAAGTTAGGTACAAGGTATCTCTCTCTAACCTTTTTCGCTTGTAAAAGATGATGATGAGCACTATAACGATAACAATCACAACAATAGCACCCACAGAGCTTCCTACGACAGTTGCTGTTGAACCTGAAGGACCTCCAGTTGAATTTGATTGTGGTGGAGAAGAGGACGGTATGGAAACTAGGATGGTATAGAAATACAGGAGTTAGAAATACCGAGGGAGCATTAACATAGAGTTGATAGATAAATGATAGATGAATCCGGTACAGTCAATCTGCTCTAGTGACCACCTGTCTACAAAGACCACATTTCCTGGCTCCATTAGGTGGTCTTTAGAGACAGGTTTCACTTATTATGATCATAATTGATTGTAATGAATAACGGCATGTGAACAGACAGGTCACAGTAGGCTGCTTACTAGCACAACTAGAAATTGATGATTCACATACGGAAAGCTGTGTGTGTGTGTGTGTGCGTGCGGGCGCGGCAGAGGGTGCGTGCATGTGTGGGTGTGTGATTATTATTCAATAAATGGAAAATAGATTGATATTGTAATTTTCATTATCTACATTCTTCATTTTTCGAAAAATATTTTTTTGCGGTTCCTTTTTTAAAATTTGTGGTTCATGATATTTCAAGCTTTCTAATGGACCGTCATTAAAACGCGTATTTTAAAATTAATTTATTTAAGATGCCAACCTTGTCTTGATGTAAAGGTCAATGCTGGTCCTTGTTCTCCTTCACCGTTGATACCATCTCGTATCGCTGCAATCTGAACAGAGTACGTTGATCCTGCTTCAAGTCCACTGACGTTATACATGACCATCTCAGTGGCATTCTCAGCAGACCTCTTCGATACGGAACGGTCCGTATTGTTCACCATGCTTGGAGGTTGTACTTCTTTAGCCAACACGACATTGCTACCTGATCGCACGTATATCTTGTATCCAACAATCGGTCCGTCCCCGGTATCAGAGCTAGGGTCCCATTGTCTCCAACCGATAGCTGCATAGTAGTATCCAAATTCAAGTAGTTCTGGTGCACCATTATAACTTGGTAAAACTGCAATGTGTAAAAATAAACACAGAGAAAGTGGGTAAAAATAGTACTCATTTATTCTAACTCATTGGTTCCTTCCTCCCCCCTCCGCCCAGAAAATGAAAGGACAAAAATGAGCAGGTAGGAAAACCATTAAATGTACAAATTAAAGAATGATTGTACTTGGAATTTCAGTATACCACCTGCAATTTATTGTATGATATGAATATGGAACATAATCTTTTGCAATTAATATGTGAAATATTTGAAATACTATAACCATATACGTGCATACTGAAAAATGACCTGGCTCAAAACCCGTTTACATTTCTGGATAAATCATGAAAGTAGACCAATATCAAAAACTGAACGTAAAATAACATACAGAGCTGATCAGGTAGTGTTAATTATTATGCTTGAAAGGATTTTCGTGAGTTACAGGTACTCGTTCTTAAAATTCATAGATCATTTAAAAACTTGTAGAGTACAACGTGAAAACATTATTGCAATAAACTGCTATGGGGACTGCTTACCAAAGAAATCTCTTGGAGGTAGCGTTACGAAAGCAAACTCGGAGGAACTCTCAGGTACCGCGACAAAGCAGTAAATTGGTTCTTCTGGCCCTGTATACTCGTGGATAAATGAATAATTGAGGGTTGTTCCTGATGTATCAGAGCTAATACGAATCATCCAGGGTTCCGTAGTAGACTTTCCTGCAGCTGCCTTTACATACTCAGAGGGAAAATTTTGCCCTGGTGATGCTGTGAAGGAACAGGAGAAGATCGCCACTCCTGGATTGGTCTTTTCAAAGCTCGTCTCAAAACGATCTAAATTTGGTGAAATAACACAACAGAATAATAAAACGTGAATGACAGTTCAAAAGACAGGTGGAGAGGAAGAGAAAGATAGTACAAGGGAATGACACCATTTTAAACACTTAAAAAATGAACTTAAAGGTATAGACAAGTTTTGGAAACGCCCCCTCTCAACAAAATGAAATGGAAGCTGATATTACCAATCATGTGAATGTAGGTGATGTAGGTGATGATGAAAGGCAATTGTTACACACTTATGAGGGCTGAACAGTGACAGTACGCTCCAAATAAAGATATATGTTCTTATGTGCGTCACTGCTTGAATGATATAAGCAGCTCAGAATTAATACTGAAAGTATTTTTGTTTAATGAAAAAAAGTTTTAATATGGAAGAATCGAATTATGTTGCAGACACTTGGAAAGAGACACGTATTTCCTTCAACCTCAGTTACCTGTTTGGCATTGATCCCTCATCCATCTTGGATGACAGGTGGATGACAAACAATCCCCAGTCAAAAAGTTACAATCCTCAACACCACCAAAACAATGGCATGTCTTTGAACAAGAGCTGAAACATCCTGAAACTAAACAAAATATATAAAGCAGCCTTAGGAAGACATTTCTGATCTTCTATGAAACTAGAATTTAAATTGAAAGTTAAAAGGGATATCGCATAATATTGGAGAAAAGTGTTCTGTCATGAGAATAAACAGAGACCGAATATTCAAGTATACTATTGCACTTTTGAATAGCAAATCATAATATTAAACAGGTAAAAAATGGATATTAAGATCTTTTAGTTATACTCGGATGTCACTTATTGTCAGAATATGTACATAGATTTAAGAAGTGTATCTGCTAATTTGATTGAATTAATAAGGTGGTATAGGGACCTTCATGCGAGCATTCGTTTCTAAATATCTGTTGTATTTCAATATAAAATATCAATAAAAGTAATCTTACATGTCATACAGTTGGATGGAAACTCGAGAGAATCAGTGAAATATCCCAAGTCGCACTGCCCTTCAACCTCGTCACAGTATCCAGAATCTTTAAGGCATGGTGTGCCATTCCTGCAATTGCATTTCTGTGTACAGTTTGTCCCGAAGTATCCGTTTGGGCAAACAGAAGGAACTAAAATGAGGAAATATGAATATATTTTTTTTTGATGAAAACAACATAAGTCATGGGCAGCATTGTTAAGCGAATGACATTCCTTTAATATGTACACTTATTTACTATGTCATTACGTTAAAAACAGAAACAAAATGAAGGCAACATGTATTTTGATTCCATGAATTGTTTGTCGGTTTACCTATGGAATGAAATCGCGGCATAGGAATATTCAAAAATAAATTGGCTTTTAAAATCACATCGAAAAGAAGTTGCATTGGGAAAAAATAGTCAACATGAAAGGTTGGGACTTATCTCGGGTCTTTTTTTTATCAATAAAATTTATTCAGCATTGTTATGATCCTTTATATGTCATTTTCAAGTAAAGTAAATGATTGTACCTTGACATGCTGAACCAGACCATCCTTGCGAGCAATCTCCAGAACATTCTCCAGTGACGTCATCACAATCTGCCCCATCAGTACAATGACATTCTTGTAGACAATCAGCTCCAAACATACCATCTGCACATGCTTTAGGACGAAATAGAAGTGATATAACGAAATTTGTAGATCTGTGGAGATATTATTCAGTTAATTTGCTCCGCATAATATTTTAATTCACATTCGCCCTAATATATTATCGTAAGTAATACACAGGTGCCAGTTCTTAAACCATGATAATATCCATGCATATATACCAATATAAATCCTCTTTTAAAATATACATCTTAGACAAATTTTGCGTAGGGATTCGGATTTGAAATGTGCAAGTTGTGTAAAACGAAAGGTTAAAATACCTTTTGTATTTCAAAGTTTCTTCCTAATGTCAATAATGCTAACAGTCGTTTAGAGCACTAACTTTCATTGCAGTAGATTCCTGTATATCCAGCTAAACAGATGCATCCATAAGGATCGGGTAGACAGATCTGACTTCCAGCACACTTGTCCAGAGGCTGACCGGGTCCACATTCAAATTCACAGTCCCAGCCAAACTTATGCATCCCACACGCTGCATGAAAATGTATATATTAGAGTGATTAATTTAAATATAATTCAAATGTTCTAAAATATTCTCCAATTTGAGAAGAGTCAAGCATGTAATATTCAAACATATTAAAATCATTCAAAACTGTTATGAAAATGTGCGTATTAATAAAACTAGTTTTTCATTATCTTTAATAGTTTTAGCATTTTTTTTTAAAATCATCATTATTACTGTTATTGGCATCATTATTGTTTTTATTGTACTAATTAAGATTATTTGTAGTACTGTCATCATCATCATCATCATCATAATCATTCGTCTCTTCCTTCTCCTCCTTCTTTTCTCTTCTTTTCTTCCTCATCTTTCCTTCTTATTCTTGTAATTATGGTTGTAGTTATTATTAATTGGAATCACCATCATAAAACGATTAGTATATCATTGTAAAGACTCATTTCAAGGCAAAGATTTTATTGGACATAGAATAAAAAAGTTTCACATGGTAGTATCTTCTTTAGGGATTTCTTAGTTTTACCTTGGAGGCAGTTCTTTCCAGCATGACCAGGGGGACAGATGCATGTTCCTGAGAGTTCGTGGCAAACACCTCCATTATAACAACTATCACACAAACGATCGCATAATGGTGGATTCCATCTTCCATAAGGGCATTCTGTTAATAAAATGAAACATGTACAAATATAATGTACATTCCACACGTACGTTGATCCCGGAGATGGGTGTTATACCCTACCCCACACACGCACACATTTCTGAACGGGGTGGCTGTACAATAATACCCCCATAGTAAGGAAATCAATCACATTTTTAAAAGTTTATACAAATTGATTTAGAAGTACTCAAATTAATAGGACATTAAACAAACTTGTCATTTCCAGCTCAATTTTGAGTCATGAATGTGTTAGTGCGAGAACTCTCGGCGCCGGTTTACGATCACACCATCCCCCATCCATTCCACACACACACACACACGCACTTCTTGGAATGGAGTTAGGCCACTGATATCTCAAAACAGGTAGCTTATAAAATGAAGTGACACAAAAAGACACTCCCGTAACCTGTGATGCATAGTTCAAAATCATACCTTAAAGGGATAGTTGAGTTCTATTTTCAGATCACAAATGCCTTCAGAGTGCATGGTTATTGCTCTTATTCTTATCTATGACATTTCTTGTGCCCTTTTAGAACCTATGATTGCTATTAAGGTAATTTTAGACCCCAAAATGTTCGAAATTTAGCCAATACGATCATACCAATTCAGCTCCATTTTCAAAAAACACGGTGACCGTTAATTAATTATTTAATTAAAAATACCAATACATGAGCCGGCTAATTGTGGGTAATATAAGCAACACGAAAATGCCAACAAAAAAGCCATCATCGGCACTGGATGAAATACGACGTAAAAGGCGTTATTTCATTTTTTCAACGGTTTTTTCAAGTTCGTTAAAATATCTAATATTTGTGGTGGTACACAAGTATTAGAAATCGTTATATTTCAGCCGTCTCTGAACCGATTTTGATCAAACAAAGATGATTTGGTCATTTAAATATTATGTTCTTTCAAATTTGACACTCAGTTTTTCATTATCTCACAAAAAAATATTTTGTGTAGCGCCCTCTGCAACAGAACTCAACTATCCCTTTAATTGCAAAGACGTCGGTCCGAATACATGATTTTTGAAAAATCGTCACTTGATGATGAAAAAGTGGCAGATCCCAATTGTATAACGGTTCAAAATCAAAACTTAACTGTAAAAAGTTAAAACCACATCATCAGGCCATGAAGCTGAGTGTCTGGGGTAAATATTTGTAAGTCCTCGATTAGGCTTTATAGTGCAGAAACTGTCACTCGATCATGGAATTTACAACTTTACATTCATCGATATTATTTATGCTTTACTGACGTTTAAACCAAAATATATCTGGTCGGTTCCGATCGGTTTTTCTTGATTGTTGTTATTTAAATGACCATAGCTACAGAGCTGAAGAGTAACTAGTTCCAGTGAATTTATACCCTTGTGACCAATATGCAATGATATATTTTTTCGATGTGTAAGGAAGACGAAATTCGAACCCGTTACGATGAGTCTTATGAGGCTGAATTGATGTTGTTCCAATGTTCCATCCATGTACGTCACATACACACCGGCGTCCGAGACAGATGCAGATGGGATTGTGTGTGATAGACTGCCAGTACTACTTCCCATAAGTGAATTAACCCAGTCTACGTCAGTGAATTTACGCCATCGTATCCCGTCTTCTCCTACCATCCCTGTCGTGCTCATCACACTGAGTGTGATATCATCTCCAACATGTATTGTCTTTGTAAACCGACCATCACTGGGTTGCAATTTACCTATACAAAATAAGAAGGAAACATCGACAACACCTTACATTCGAATATTGTTTTTTGCTGATTCAATACAATTGCGTCATCTCGTCTTTCATTCTATCGTGATCCCTCTCGCTTCATTTTTCTTTCGTTAATTTTACATTGTCATCAATTAAACATTATTACAAAATATGTTTCAAGCATTAGCATTTATGATATTGAGGATCGGATTGAGTCTCAACATAATCATAATATTTTCTTTTTAGAAATATTTGCATTAGTTGAAATTATCTGTTGTATTATAATTTAAATGTAAAATATTAACGACTAAATTATTAACAACCTTACCAAATTATGTGAAAAATTGTTTTGTCCCAATTTTTGTCTTAAGAATGTGACATATTAAAGCTTGCATATAAACATGTTCAACAAACGCCCTCATTTAACCAGTTCACCTTGCATTTTTCAGTTACGAAAAATACACACACTCATTCACTAGAGGTATGAATAACTTCGTTGTTAACTGTTTGTGTATATTTACGGGAAGAAAGAAGAATGCCAAGAGGAACAGATGTCATTCTACTGGCTGTCACTGCAGAACATTCGAAAAAACCCAAGCCATCCATAGCAGCTGGAAGAGTCTGCCTTAACACTACAGATGATACAACATTGCTGTCTCCTGGAGCTGTGTAACTATTGGAAGTTATAGCCTCAGTCAGACGGACGAGTCTTCTTGTGGAAAATGTGAGAATCTCCTCATTCTCTGAGCCGAGTAGACAGATAAATGACGCATCCGTCAGTCCTCCGCTGTAGGGTGATGGAGTAGCTGCCAGTAGACGTACAGGAAGGATTTGTCGCGGGACTATGGAAAAAATATATTATGTTTTCAAGTAGTTAGTGTCCGCCTAGTATTTTCGTTAGAGGAGAAGTAAAAGGAAATATACATTACTTTTCCAAGGCAATGACTTTTCTCACACTTGAATGTTACATTTCGTATGTTATGATAACGGTTGTTATATACACACAAAAGAGTCCTTACATATATTTTATAACAAAGTTGCCTCCTCTTCTAAAACTGAAGTGTATAACAATTTATGGGAAACACAGCCTAAATAATATATGATACTTTAGGAAGTCACGCTTCCCTCGAGTCATTAACTGTAGATAAAGCCCAAATAACTAGGAATATTTAATAGGCAAAACATTTATTTCAAATGATAAAGTATTTTCCTTTTTTGTCATTGAAAATATTGTACAAGCATCGATTAAAGTGGAAACCAACTATCGATTTAAATCAGTGGTTGCACAATATTATAATATTACCAATCGATATATTGTTTCGTTGTGGCATTTCAAATTCAATGTAATAATGTGAAACAGGCATCATTTGAGCATGGACTATCACTAAGGAGTACCCCTGAATATAGATAATAGAAATATAATGCCAATACGTACTCGGAGGTTTTTCACAGGCGAACCTGAGGTAGGATGTACATCTTAGTTTTCTCCATCCATTAGTAACCTGCTGATGAACACATCTTTCATTCTCAACTGAGGTTGCCTCACCATCCGACCAAGCAGGAAATCTTGAAAGTCAAAATATGTTCCAAACAGTAACGTGTTATCACAGTATTAAAATAAATATGTCAGCGGCTTGACTCGAGCTTCAGTTAAAATATATATACATTAAAAAGCAAATATAGACAATGCCTTTCTTGGTAACAATGATCTTGCATCATTTTAGGCTCCATAAGGTCCGCATACAAAAAACATGTAAACTAAGACAAATTCTTCATTTTCGACGTTTTCGGGGGGGGGGGGGTGGGGTGCCATCAATCCAGTGGAAAACCCATCCTAAGCTTGATGAATATCAACTTGTATCTCGGAAAATCATGTTATCAAAGTTAACCTACCAGTTTCTACCAATTATATTCTGTCTGCAACATGATATGATCGCAGTGAGATATTGTTGTGCTTGTGTGTATGAATAATACAGTTTAACACATACCCATTATTATCGAGTGGAGTGCCATCAATCCACTGAAACATGCCCTCTTGATTGATATCATCCAGTCCAAACCAATACGAGTTACCTCCAGCCAGCTCAATGAGATGCATCTGGTGATTGCGTTAAGACAATATTTCAGAAAGAGAAAATCACCGATGATAATTTCTAATGTCCCATGATCATGATAGAGGGATAACTTTATCGATATACCGATAGTCTATGACATTCTTGGAAGTTGAATTAGCTGAATTAAGATATAATTTGTTTCCCTTATGCTTGGCTCATCGCGTATATATCATGCTTCTCTATAACCTTTTACACCCTTTCCCGAATGTTTTCACAAAACCAACAAGATTTTCTATTCCTCTCAAATTACTTTCGTTGCTTTCATTTTCTATTTTTGCACACACTATTGTTAGATTAAAGCCCGTTGAAGTTGTTATCATGTTTTATTCATACTTAGAATTAAAAGGTCCAAAATCACAATGCGTTCTTACATTGATTTTGTCTGTTTTAGGCTGGGCAAGATCCCCTCCTTGGGCCTGGCAGTACTTTCTAGCAAACGAGTATGACGTCATCGAGGATTGAGAGATATAGTACAGGGTTCCATCAAGGCGAGTCCACTTATATTCTGGAACGTCTATATATATTGATTAAAACAAGGTGATTGCCATTATTAGATGTTCATCGTGTTATGAAAAAGGAAAAAGAGAGAATTTCAAATCAGTACGTGTCATTACATTAATCATAGTCATACTGATAAAATACGTGACCAGATATAAGAAGATCATGGATTCACTCTCCGGCACGGCACTTTAATGTAACATACTCCTGTCCACCCAGGTAATATTGGTACCCTGTGGTATGCAAACATCTCCTTTGTTGGGTTTACACTGTGTGCGTCTGTAAAATGAGAGTGAAGAATGTGTACACATTGTGGTTGTGGACAAATCTTGACCCAATAACGCAGATGATAAAACGCTAAGAGATATTGGATATGCAGTTCTAACAAAACATCATTATAAGTAGGTTTGTTAACATGGATATGCAATTGTGTTTAGACATGACAGCAGATAACATTATCAAAGCTAATATTTCATCAAATACTTAGTATTTAAAGTAATCACCGGATCGTGTCTCTCCCATCCATGACAAACTTATATTAATATTTCTAAAGAGCAAGTTTAGTGGCACTTTACTTGTGAAAAAAATTAACTTTAACATATGACCCCAAATGACATTTGATCTTAGCATATGACCCCCGATATCACCATACCGTCTAGGTACACTTTGTGACGGACGCCATTTGGTCCCCTTAGTCTCGACAGACTCGACTCCATCTTTGGTAGGCGAGACAATAATAACAATGATGATATACGTTTTAGGATAGCGCATGTCACATCATATAATTTATATATATGCAGTTCTAAACGATATTGGATATTATTAGCTTCGTTTCTAATCAAAGCTCCGCTCAATGCAGTCAAGGAATAATTCCTGTCAAGTACCTACATGTACTTACTACACCTAGATCTAGTGTGGCAAACGTAATTACTGGCTTGCCAGAGGACATTAGTGGCGCAGCAAGGATTCGATTCATTTTTTTGTAGCATAGAGGGGGGGGGGGGTTAAATTATATCAAACAATAACA
The DNA here is from genome assembly GCF_000002235.5 of Strongylocentrotus purpuratus. Taxonomy (NCBI): domain Eukaryota; kingdom Metazoa; phylum Echinodermata; class Echinoidea; order Camarodonta; family Strongylocentrotidae; genus Strongylocentrotus; species Strongylocentrotus purpuratus. The sequence continues at coordinate 1,752,753 of NW_022145526.1, forward strand.
GTTTCCGTAACTCGACAACAGTGGATTAAAGGCTCTCTTTGAAATTTCTAGGTTAATTTAATAGACCTAAACATATTAAAAAAGCAATTAGAAATAGAGAGAGAGAGAGAGAGAACAAAAATGGCAATGAAACAGAAACGACAATACGTGTTAGGTCTAGTGACTTACCCTGATATCGTTCACATATGAAGGGTCGGTCGAGATCACAAGGAATATCAAGCCATCCCATGTCTGAATCAGAAGATAGAGTGGCACAATCTTCATTCCCATCATAATTGTTAGGTTCCGGATCCCTCCATGCTGAATACCTGTGTTTATTGAATTAAGAATAATGGAAAACCAAACGCTTGAAGGAGTAAACAGACGGTTATACGAAACAATGATTTTAAACAAAACTTGTCTTAAGACACATTTATTCAAAATTGCTTTTGATAATTAACTGTAATACTCTGTTTGCATTGACGTATATTCCATATGCACTGTAATTTGTGTGTTTATTGCATTTTCTTTCTGTTTTGTTTAATATGTCATTGTATATTGTTTGTTATAGCATTTATAGAGACTTCTATAAGCGCTTTATAAGCACCGTTTTTATTATTATTATTATTATTATTATTACAAAATGGTGTGCCTTCTTTTTTGTTTATAGGATTTTTTCTGCATTGCGTAGGCAGATATTAAATTCAAATTCTGATGATTGGATTATAATGACCTGTGTTATATAAGTGCACTGTCTTATATTTTTGCTTTAAACCTTTTAGTTCCGAAACTGGATTTTTGAGCCGAACCATCCATAAGAATATATCTCAATCAAAAAGTAAGCTTCCTGACATCACTTTTCAATCTAAATCGACAAAGAACCAATGAAGATTAATATATACGAAAATCGTAGTATGCACTACTGTTTTAACGATATTATTTCATTGCATATTGAAAAGTTGTATTTTGTATGCGGAATATTATTTCTTTTGATATGAAAATATGTATTTAAAAGTTAAAACACATCGTCTCTTGCATTACGACATGCAAAATTCATTTTTTTTTCGTTTTTTACGGACTGCAATCATTTCATGATTAAAACATAAGTTAGCGATTAAAGTGTGATCAAAAAAATTATCACGCATATTTTGCTTTTTAGACCAACAAATTACATAAAATACAATTGTTTTCGAGTTACAATTGAAAATGTCGGCGATTTTTTTCTTCTTATTTTTGGTTTAATCTATTATTTGAAACTACCTAAAACAAAAGGAACATTATACAAATCATATAATTAGAGAATGATATTAGTAATTTAGAGTTTGGCAGTTTTTTCAAAGTAGTAACAATTACGTAGGTATTATAAAGTTATTGAACATACTGTAAAGGTGTTCCGTCGATCCATTTAAATGTGCCTTCTACAGCTTTGTCAGTCAAACCTAAAAATACAAGGCTATTCAATCCCGAAATCCTGCCATGAAGAAAGGTCTGGTAAGAGGAAAATAGAAAAGTCACCCCATACAAATTACTTGCTGATTTATGTTTTCTTATTTGCATGCCTGTAAAGCCATTTCTGTCGATTTCGTAATGAAAACGAAATTTAAACAAATACAGAAAACGAATAAAAATGAAATCAACACAAGTCAATCGCCTGCTGTTAACCCAAAAGGCGGTAACTATTAAGAATTAAAACTCTCCTGGGCTCAGAGCAGGGGCGTAAATCCCTGGGAGATGGGGGGGGGGGGGGGGGCTGCATCCCCCCCCCCCTGGCTCGAAGTAGGGGGGGTGGCCTGTACAATCATCCCCCCTGATATTAAAAAAAAAGAGAGAGAAAAAAGGAAGAAGAAGAAGAAGAAGAAGAAAAAAAAATGTGATTGTTTCAATTTTAGCATAATACATGAGAAATGAGTTATTTTTTTAATGTAAGTATAACTGTATAGCCTACACGGATATAGTATGTCACGATCATTAAGAGTAGTTGCGCAACGTGCGTGAACAAGCACTTCATGAACTTTAAAATAATTTTTCGTTATTTTGCAAGGTATTATTATAGCCCAGACGTAAAGTGCGCCAGAGCGCGAGCGCTTAAAAAGTGCAATCATGTACATTAGATGCTCGGCTCCCCCACTTAGTATTATTTAGGGTACGCGTACGCTCGTTCCCGCCCTTTGAAAGCACCCCCCCCCCCCACCCTATCTCAGGACTGCCAACATTTCTGAATCCCCCTTTCGCCGGCTTTTCGCTGGCTTTTCCTACCTTGGAGACCCCCCCCCAAAAAAAAATCCGGAACACTGCTAAATGTACACCCTCCCCCCCCCCCCCCAATTTCAGGTGAGCTCTAGTCGATCGAGGGGGACTGGGGGCTAATGCTTTTACTTTTCAAAATGAAAAAATCCTGAATGAGCTTTCAAAGCTAGCGGGAATTTCAGGAATTTGATCCCGAGATTTTCTATGATATTCAAGATATTTTATAACTTCCTTTTTCAAGGAGTCCAAAGAGAGAGAGAAAAAAACCCACCCCCTTTAAAAAAAAATGTAGAGTCGAGAATGGTACAACGAATCGTCTTCTTTCTCTAATGATTTAATGAAACTTAAAAGCTTCCGCGCTTCGCGGGGGAGGGGGGGGGGGGGGAGGGAGAGGGGTGGAGGGAAGGAGGGAAAAACTGAATTCAGATGAGGATTAAAAGTCGAGAACGGTACAACAAATCGTCTTCTATCTCTAATGATTTAATGAAACGTAAAAGCTTCCGCGCTTCGCGCGGGAGGGGGGGGGGGGGGGGACTGAATTCAGACGAGGATTAAAAGTCGAGAACGGTACAACGAATCGTCTTCTTTCTCTAATTATTTAATGAAACGTAAAAGCTTAGGCGCTTCGCGCGGGAGGTCAGGCGGGAACTGAATTCAGACGAGGATAAGGAGTCGAGAACGGAACAACGAATCGTCTTCCTTCTCTAATGATTTAATGAAACGTAAAAGCTTCCGCGCTTCGCGCAGGAGGGGGAAGGGAACAACTGAATTCAGATGAGGATTAAAAGTCGAGAACGGTACAACAAATCGTCTTCTATCTCTAATGATTTAATGAAACGTAAAAGCTTCCGCGCTTCGCGCGGGAGGGGGGGGGGGGGGACTGAATTCAGACGAGGATTAAAAGTCGAGAACGGTACAACGAATCGTCTTCTTTCTCTAATTATTTAATGAAACGTAAAAGCTTAGGCGCTTCGCGCGGGAGGTCAGGCGGGAACTGAATTCAGACGAGGATAAGGAGTCGAGAACGGAACAACGAATCGTCTTCCTTCTCTAATGATTTAATGAAACGTAAAAGCTTCCGCGCTTCGCGCAGGAGGGGGAAGGGAACAACTGAATTCAGATGAGGATTAAAAGTCGAGAACGGTACAAACAATCGTCTCCTTTCCCTAATGATTTAATGAAACGTAAAAGCTTCCGCGCTTCGCGCCGGAGGGGGGGGGGGGGGAACTGAATCCAGGCGAGGATTATTTTCGAGAACGGTACAACGAATCGTCTTCTTTCTCTAATGATTTAATGAAACGTAAAAGCTTCCGCGCTTCGCGCTAGAGGGGGGGGGGGGGGGAACTGAATTCAGATGAGGATTAGGAGTCGAGAACGGTACAACGAATCGTCTTCTTTCTCTAATGATTTAATGAAACGTAAAAGCTTCCGCGCTTTGCGCGGGAGAGGGGAAGGGAAAAACTGAATTCAGATGAGGATTAAAAGTCGAGAACGGTACAACGAATCTTCTTCTTTCTCTAATGATTTAATGAAACGTAAAAGCTTCCGCGCTTCGCGCAGGAGGGGGAAGGGAACAACTGAATTCAGATGAGGATTAAAAGTCGAGAACGGTACAAAGAATCGTCTCCTTTCCCTAATGATTTAATGAAATGTAAAAGCTTCCGCGCTTCGCGCGGGAGAGGGGAAGGGAAAAACTGAATTCAGATGAGGATTAAAAGTCGAGAACGGTACAACGAATCTTCTTCTTTCTCTAATGATTTAATGAAACGTAAAAGCTTCCGCGCTTCGCGCGGGAGGGGGGGGGGGGGGGGGGGGACTGAATTCAGACGAGGATTAAAAGTCGAGAACGGTACAACGAATCGTCTTCTTTCTCTAATTATTTAATGAAACGTAAAAGCTTAGGCGCTTCGCGCGGGAGGTCAGGCGGGAACTGAATTCAGACGAGGATTAAGAGTCGAGAACGGAACAACGAATCGTCTTCCTTCTCTAATGATTTAATGAAACGTAAAAGCTTCCGCGCTTCGCGCAGGAGGGGGAAGGGAACAACTAAATTCAGATGAGGATTAAAAGTCGAGAACGGTACAAACAATCGTCTCCTTTCCCTAATGATTTAATGAAACGTAAAAGCTTCCGCGCTTCGCGCAGGAGGGGGGGGGGGGTAACTGAATCCAGACGAGGATTATTTTCGAGAACGGTACAACGAATCGTCTTCTTTCTCTAATGATTTAATAAAACGTAAAAGCTTCCGCGCTTCGCGCTAGAGGGGGGGGGGGGAACTGAATTCAGATGAGGATTAGGAGTCGAGAACGGTACAACGAATCGTCTTCTTTCTCTAATGATTTAATGAAACGTAAAAGCTTCCGCGCTTTGCGCGGGAGAGGGGAAGGGAAAAACTGAATTCAGATGAGGATTAAAAGTCGAGAACGGTACAAAGAATCGTCTCCTTTCCCTAATGATTTAATAAAATGTAAAAGCTTCCGCGCTTCGCGCGGGAGAGGGGAAGGGAAAAACTGAATTCAGATGAGGATTAAAAGTCGAGGACGGTACAACGAATCTTCTTCTTTCTCTAATGATTTAATGAAACGTAAAAGCTTCCGCGCTTCGCGTGGGAGGGGAGGGGGGAACTGAATTCAGACGAGGATTAAGAGTCGAGAACGGAACAACGAATCGTCTTCTTTCTCTAATGATTTAATGAAACGTAAAAGCTTCCGCGCTTCGCGCAGGAGGGGGAAGGGAACAACTAAATTCAGATGAGGATTAAAAGTCGAGAACGGTACAAACAATCGTCTCCTTTCCCTAATGATTTAATGAAACGTAAAAGCTTCCGCGCTTCGCGCAGGAGGGGGGGGGGGAACTGAATCCAGACTAGGATTATTTTCGAGAACGGTACAACGAATCGTCTTCTTTCTCTAATGATTTAATGAAACGTAAAAGCTTCCGCGCTTCGCGCTAGAGGGGGGGGGGGGGGGGGAACTGAATTCAGATGAGGATTAGGAGTCGAGAACGGTACAACGAATCGTCTTCTTTCTCTAATGATTTAATGAAACGTAAAAGCTTCCGCTTTGCGCGGGAGAGGGGAAGGGAAAAACTGAAATCAGATGAGGAATAAAAGTCGAGAACGGTACAACGAATCTTCTTCTTTCTCTAATGATTTAATGAAACGTAAAAGCTTCCGCGCTTCGCGCAGGAGGGGGAAGGGAACAACTGAATTCAGATGAGGATTAAAAGTCGAGAACGGTACAAAGAATCGTCTCCTTTCCCTAATGATTTAATAAAATGTAAAAGCTTCCGCGCTTCGCGCGGGAGAGGGGAAGGGAAAAACTGAATTCAGATGAGGATTAAAAGTCGAGGACGGTACAACGAATCTTCTTCTTTCTCTAATGATTTAATGAAACGTAAAAGATTCCGCGCTTCGCGCGGGAGGGGAGGGGGAGAACTCAATTCAGACGAGGATTAAGAGTCGAGAACGGAACAACTAATCGTCTTCTTTCTCTAATGATTTAATGAAACGTAAAAGCTTCCGCGCTTCGCGCGGGAGGGGGGGGGGGGGGAACTGAATTCAGACGAGGATTATTTTCGAGAACGGTACAACGAATCGTCTTCTTTCTCTAATAGTGCTTGTTGTTTGTTCGTTTGTGTGTGTGCGTGTGTGTGTGTGTGTGTGCGTGTTTTAGATATTCCACCATACTATATGGAAATGTTGCAAGCATGGCAAGAGACAAGTAATTTAAGATATTTGGAGGGTTATATTAATCCAATTATTTTTAATAATCAGAATATATGTATAAATGGAAAAAGTATATTTGATAGATACTTGTTTGAAAGAGGGATTGTTCAACTGAATCATTTGGTTGAGAAAGGTCATGTTAAGCCTGTTAAATATTTTATGAACCTCGGTATGAAAGGTAATAATTTGCTTATGATTATTGATATTTATGATGCGATACCCAGGTTATGGAAGGATGATTCAGGGTTAATAGAATTCCTCGAGGTTGATTTGATAAGCTTTAATACTTATTTCCATATTTCTAGTAAAAAAATACAGTTTGTGGATGTGGGTTCAAGAACAATCTATGATTATTTCATCAAAGCACTGCAACGAACGTATGATTTGCAGGTAAGGGATGGGCAAAATGATTATGATTTTATAGATAAAGAATTAAAAGAAATATTTGTTAGACCAAGAATTACTATACTCATTAGAAAACAACGTGAATTTCAATTTAAATTATTGCATGGAGCCATATACACTAATGAGCATCTTCATAGATTTGGTTTTGTTGGTGATAATTTATGTTCGTTTTGTAAGCAGGAAATAGAAACATACAAACATTTATTTTTATCTTGTGGGAGCGTTCAAAGGTTATGGCAGGCTTTAATACAACTTTTTGAGTTAGATGAAATTAAAGATTTAGAATGGCGAGATATATTTGTTGGGTTGGTAGGTAGTTCATATAGAATAAAAATGTGTAATACTATCATTTTCATGGTGAAGTATGTTACATTTATGTCAAGATCGGGGGGGCGAGTACTAACTTTAGAAAAGATGAAAAAAAGCATTTTTAAGTATAGGGATGAGGAAAAGAAAATAGCAATTAAAATGGGAAAGCTAGGATCACATTTTTTAAAGTGGGAGCAGCTTAAGATTAATTAAGATTTGCTTTCTTCTCCACCGTGAGCTTGTTAAAAGCGTAACTCGATTTTGCGGCCTGGATAACTTATTTAGTATATTTTTCTTAAGTTGAGAATGTTGGCAGACATCCACTGAGTGAGTACTGTGTGTGTGTGTGTGTGGGGGGGGGGGGTGGTGGGTGGGTGGGTGAGTATGTGTGTGAGTGGGTGAGTATGTTTGTGTGATAGAGGGTGAGTATGTCTGTGTGATGTAGGGGGCAGGGAGGGGGCAGGATTGTTTCAGTAAAATTATCTCCAGATTTGTTTTTTTTTGTAATATATAAGTAAATAACATTTACAATTGACATATTATGTTTAGGTACTTATACGTTTACTTTGTTGTTAAGTTATATTATACTGCAAATAAGTTTGTGTTTAATTATGTTTATGTAAAAGCATCAATATTGAACACGTTTATTTTATTCAATTGTATGTCATGGTTTGTATTACACATCTGGAGAAATAAAACAAAATTGTTAAAAAAAAAAAAAAAAAGTGTGTGCGCGCGTGTGTGTGTTGTGTGTTTGTGCGTGCGCGATCGCGCGCGCTTGCGTAAATTAGTGTGGGCGTGTGCTCGTGCTAGTATGTGATGGCTATCGCCGATCATCCCCCCCCCCCCCCCCCCCCACTCCTCGGTACGGATTTACGCCCCTGGCTCAGAGGAATATATTAGAAGTAGAAATCATTCGTTCATTTGAAGTTGCTAAAAGATATTATGAACTGACTGTTTATGCGTTGTGATCACGTCAGAAAAAAACAATGATAAGAACTAATATCTAAAATATATAAATTAAACTATTCACATTTCTTTTATAACATAATATAAATTTAAATGAAATAGCGGCGTTATCAATAAACAATCTAATTTGAGATATAATCGAAAGCTTGAAACATAAGGAATTGGGGATGACATTGTCTACATGAATGTTTTATTATCTCTGCTATCAACTAAATATTACGCTTTTTGATATTATTTAAGAGGGTTTTCAGGAGGAACCAGTTGACTTATTACGTCACAATCGTCATTCAATCGTGATATTACTTTATACAAATGTTATTTTCCCGATATGCCCTAGTGAGAGACTTGCCCAATAGCTATGTAAAATTCCAAGCTGTGGAATAAAATTACTAATATTTTTATTATTTTTATTGGCATTTTGTATGACAAAAAACAACAACAACATAATATAACGATCGAGAATACATACATGTATGGTATCTCAGTTATGGGTGTATCAGGCTGGACAGACTGGGTATGGGAGCCCGCAGGCCATCCTCCCCGAACCCACCCTGGTGCAACCAAAACTGATCAGAATTAACAGTACAATTTATATACTTAATACATACAAAAACTACATAGGTTTCATAATAACAACATTTTGGATATCATTAGCTGAAAGAAAAGAAGTATACTTGAGCATACGTTAATGTCGTGTGATTTGATGAGTGCTAAATCAGCTCCATGATACTGACAGTAGATCCGTGCATCTGAGTAAGACCGAGCCAGCCATGACGGAGAGATGAAATAATCTAGACCTCCAATTGATGCTTCATTGCTTCTATCAAATACTGTGATAAAACAAACTTTCTATTTGAGAGTGTATCATGATGAAAAAGATTGTGATATTAGCGAAATTGCACCGCCTATTCTTTGCACAGTATAGGCATATCTCAGATTCTACAAACCACCTCTGTGGGCGTAGCGGTCGACGATTCTTTTTTAATGTTCAACTAAAGGGGTCAGAAATTACTGTTATTCTCCAAATATGTTAGCAAACAGAAAACGATTGCATTTGTTGTCAATTCTTAAATACAAAAATTGCATACAAAAGAGTTTTAAAGACATTATAATTTGTTCATTAATCGAACAATTGAAGTTGGATTTTCTTTTTTGTAGTGAGAGAAAGTTACGAATTCAAAGTTCTACATAAGTCATTCATCCCATGATGGTTTGATACAATTATTTTATATAATGTTGTAATGATAACGGTTTCCTTTAAGGAGTAGCGCCATATTCAAAATATCTGGAAAAAATTCAAAAGTTCTGCGATTGATTTCTTACATTAAACGAATTCCAAACTTCGATCCATTTTCCTTATGCTAACCCCGACAATAAAAATAATCCTAAACTACAGCCAAAATGCCGTACGATACAAAGACAATACTTTCGTTGCAATATAGCCCGGATCAACACTCGCCAGAACACAATTAATATTGGATCATCACTATTCATACCTCGTGTACGTTCACAAATGTACGGCCTGTATTGTTGTGGAGTCCTGTCAGACCATGAAGGATCATCACTTACACTAAGACAACCCCAGTAGTCAGAATTACTTGAACCCGTGGCAGTAGACCAATCATTGTACCTTGGAGGAAAAAACAATACACAAATAAGGTTCGCATTATGATTAATAATAATAATAATAATAATAATAATAATAATAATAAGAATAATGATATTTGGAGTAGTAGTATTAGTAGCGGCACCAGCAGGAGTAGTAGTATTATTGTTAGTATTATAATCATCATGATCCTCATCCTTATTATTGATTTTGTTATTATTATTATTATTTTTATTATTATTATTATTGTCATCATTATTATTAGTAGTATTATTATCGCTATTATCATTATTATTAATATCATTTTATTGTTCGTGTAATATTGAGAATAATCATTGAGGTTCGGATATCCATCATTAAACTGAAATTGAATTTAGAACTTTATTCACATTTACCTCGTCCCCCCCCCCCCACCCCCTCTCCCCCTTCGCTGATACAGAAATAATGTGAGTATGTAGCATGTAAAGAAATAGAGTAGAAATTTGGTCGTAAAATCACTATTTTGTATTGTTGTTGAGCCAAGCTTTTTATATTCCTTCTTCGTAATATCCTTATGAGACATAAATATTACAAAGTATGCTATTAAAGTATACTATGATTTTAATAGACACTGGATCCTTTTTAAAGGGAAAAAGTTTTTTTTAGGATAATTGTAACTACAGATTATTGACATGCATAGGCGTTCATCAACATGTACTTGTGTTAATCTTTACTGATCTCGACAAAGCAAACATATGAGGAACATACTGGAGTGTAGTATCATCCAGCCAGGTGAAATCTCCAGAGCCAATCTTCCGAAGCCCGAAAAAGTAACACAAAGTTGGATCATTTGAATTAAACGGAGGAAGTACCTTTTTGAGAAATGTCTGTTAGAAAAATGGAGAAGAAAAAATCATAATAAAGTCATGATTAATTAAGTCAGAATGGAAAACCTGAGCGTAAGCTGAAATTGTTCACTGTGTTTTGTGGGGGTCCTCTCTCTCTCTACCTCTCTGTCTCTTTCGCTTCTCTGTCTCTCTGTCTCTCTCTCTTTCTTTCTTTCTTTCTTTCTCTTTATCTCGCCATCCCATTTTGATGTATAAACTGTGCATATGAACTGCACTTTGCATTGTTCTGTATATTGTAAATTGTCCATATCATTTTGCATATTGCGACGTAACGTTTGGATTTATTTGAATATTGAAACAATTCTCACGTATTTTATCCTTTGAAAATTAAATCGAACCTTGATAGAGAGCTAATTTTAAAGTAGATATTCATTGATTTAAAAAACTAACTTTATTTTCATTATTGCAAAGTTGAAACTTTGACTCGACAAGGTTATCAAAATTCAATGCTTGGAAACATTCGAAGTAATGATTATTATAAATTACAAAACGATTAAATACAGCCCCGGCATAGCACCTGAAGAGCTCTCCAAACGCTGCTGAGATGTGTGAGATCACAGTAGGAACATGATTTGCACAAGCAGACGATGTCCCATGACATCTTACACATTTTCAGTGCCTGTTTTTTCAACTTTTCTTGAGTTCTTTCTTTTTAAATGTATAATCTATTGCCTCACTCTATGCCCCGCGCATGGTTTTATTTTGATGACAAATGCAGTGATACAAAAATAAAGGAATCTGTCGCTTGTAAACAAAATAAGACGCCATTGTATATTCAGTTGCACACACCGCGGTATGTTCGGCGTTTCAAGAGGGGAAAAATGCCGTCCTCAATATCATTCCGGGGGTTATTCAACTTGAAAATCTGGTTTCTTTGATTGTTAATTAACCCCTATCCTGTGTATTTACAAGCAAAAGATTTAGTTATCAGAATCGGGTCATATCCCCTTTTGAATGGTTTGACATGCCATCACATTTATAAACACTAAACTCACTATAATTGGACAAATAATAGCTTTGCAATTATGTTTATTCTTTATGGGATGTCGTCTGCTTGGGCAGTAATGATCCATATGTGACGTCATTAAAACATCGTTATTTTTCCGGCGAATCTCTCGTATATCCCAGCTGCTATGGAGGTGGTTGTATTTGTATTTTTATAAATCACCCGATATGTAGTTGACCTCAAACGTGTACGATGGCCATCTGTTAGCTTACCAGTTTCTAGTGATATATTAGTTGACATATTTGTGATATTCTTTGTATTTCACCTATAAGAGAATGATATGAACATCAGCGAAATTGTTTGTTATTAAGGCTCAGTAGGCCCGCAAGAAATTATTATTGAAATAATCTATCATTGGAAAAAAAATATGTAGAATATTAAAAGGCACAATACTTTTTCCTATTGAGATTTTTGGGGGTTGACAGCCTTTAATTAAAGGTACTATGTCCCATTTGCAGGCCAAAAAAATGAAAAAGTTAAATTCCAACTACATTTGAAAGATAATACTAATTTAGAACTTCCCTTAAAAAGGTGGGGCTTGAAAATGTCTTCAAGTGGGAAAATAAAATCTATTAGTTGTCAAATCGACTTTAGGGATATAGAGCCCAAAAGTAATAGTCTTGATTTTCAGACAACTGTACCGAATGGTCATACGTTTTATGCTGCGCAAAGACTCAATCAGTTTAATCTTGGCCATCACAAGAAGTGGGTTATTGATGTAGACAAATGCTCATGTACCCTTTACAACTCTTTTCATGTATGTTATTACCAAAGAAGAAAAAAGCCAGTCAGTCACTCAATAGTGTCTGACAGTGAAGTCTAGCAAGTAAACGGGTTTCCTTGCATAATTTGAATATGAGGACACTGCTAACGTTTAAATTTCACAGATAGGACATACATGACATATTCATAATTCCTGCACAGTTCTACAGAATTTGAGGTTGGCTGCAAAAGGGACATAGTACCTTTAAAGGAAGACCGTTTTGTTTTGTTTTGTCTAGGTTAGTTGTTATTGCATACCAATACAGTACGTCCCAGAAAAAACGAAACTGAGAAGTATTGATGTTCTATTATAACTTAATCACAACTATAATTAATGAATGATACATATTTGGAAAGCTTAGAGTTTCCTCTTTCATGTGATGCTACTCAGATGATGCATATTTCACACATGAGTTAGATTAAAACTCTATAATATAAAAATATACGCCACAGGGTAAACTACCTATACAGGTAGTTTGCCCTGTGGCGTATATTTTATATAGGCAGTTTGCCCTGTGGCGTATATTTTATATAGGTAGTTTGCCCTGTGGCGTATATTTTATATAGGTAGTTTGCCCTGTGGCGTATATTTTATATAGGTAGTTTGCCCTGTGGCGTATATTTTATATAGGTAGTTTGCCCTGTGGCGTATATTTTATATAGGCAGTTTGCCCTGTGGCGTATATTTTATATAGGCAGTTTGCCCTGTGGCGTATATTTTATATAGGTAGTTTGCCCTGTGGCGTATATTTTATATAGGTAGTTTGCCCTGTAGCGTATTTTTCTTCATTATCTTAATCATCTTGACCTTGTCAGTACTGTATAAAATGTGTCATTAGACTTACGTTGACTTCGGCTGTCTTGATGAAAGCCAAATCACCGCCGTAACTTTGACATATTTCCCTGGCATCACTCGGATGTGCACGAGGTGTGGACCTGATGATATACTGAGATTCACCGAACTCTTGCCATCTACAGTCAACGTCTGTTCATTTAACATTAAATAAAACCGTATGGTAAAATTGGATTACATCAACTGAACTTTAATAACAAAGTTATTCAATTGTTGGCTATCAAATCCATAATGTCAAAGAGCATAGATTACCCGTTGAGAAGCATATTTATTAACAATGCAACAATTGTAAAGCTCTTGGCAGGCGCGTACGCAGGGGGGGGGGGGGGGGGGGTTAACCCCCTTCATTTGTTGTATGTGTGTGTTTTGGAGGACCCCCCCCCCCCCTCGCTTATTCAGCGGCTGGCTGAGTCGTTGCGAGACACAAACAGATAAACAGAAATGTGACAGTTGGAAATTAATCGGCCCAATGATAAGATAAATAGGAATGTTTGAAAAAGCGAGTTCATTGTAAATAAGTACGAATTTCAGTAGCAATTTGGTCCTTGCATGGTGACGTAGATACATATATATTTAACATATGTTTGTGTCGTTCCTGCTTCCTCCCTTCGGGCACTACCGGGCCTTAATGGCAGCTAAGCTAAAGCCGGGGTAATAATTTCCAAATTTGAAAGCGCATAGAGACGTTTGAATGTGACATGCGCTATACAAGATGGAAAGCATATTATATAACCTCTATAAAGAACAGGCCCTCCTGAGTCATACATTTAAACAAAAATTGACATGTAAGTCATTTTTTAATTTGGAACAAATGGAAAAGGTTGCCCCCCCCCTAAATTACAGAGACATTACTGATTCAGCCAATTTGAAGATCCCATACGTATTGTGATTTTACTTTAAAAAAACTCATAATTATTTAAAAATATTTCCAGGTTTTATTCAACATTCACCAGTCTGCTTCTCTGATTTTTGTGCTTTATTCTTGTTTAATAGTTGGCCGCCAATTTTGATTTCCCTTTGTTTCTAACAGGTTGCCTGTGTGTTATTTCACATTTCAGGACGATCGATATTTCAGCTGTGATCCAACTAACATTTTTTTAGAGAATAATCTTCGGTGACAATTTACGGCCATTTTCGTAAAATTTGTCACAAAATTTCTTGCAATGTTGTCGAAATTCACGAAAATGAGAAAATTTACGCAGAAATGGCCGTAAAATGCAACCATATAAAGTTGAGATAGCATGCATTTTGTTCGTTGCAAGAAAGTTGCAATTGATTGCGAGTTGCAAAATTTTGCAACTGAAGTTTGCAATCGATTGCAACTCAACTTTCTTGCAACACACCACTAGTCTCCTAAATTTCCCAGGATTTTGTTAGGATTCAAGTTTTAACAATTACATTAAGTTAACTAGATCTAGCTTTTATTCTCCCCACCTCTCTCTCTCTCTCTCTTTCTGTCCTACTAATGGGGCGTTGCAGAACTTACGCTTGATTTTGGGTATTTGCAATTGATTTCATCTTTCTTGCAACGCCCTATAAGTATGCTTTCATTATTAAATTTAATCATATTCATACAAAGATTCTTTATATCGTCTTGGGCATCGCTGTGGAAATAGATGATCCCTTTGGTATATATTGACCTGTCTTTATTTAGATTCTACCTGGAAATTTATTGACATACAAACGAGAACATTATACAAATTGAAAAAATAAATTAGTTTGAATACGTTTGTGATTAAATCTTCATAAAGCACACACCCACACCAAAAAGTGAGTCATTTGACACATTTAAGCATAATTTTCGTGAGTCAGGTGTAAATTGACTCATTAGTAACAACCAATGAGTCTCTATTGACTCATTTATATTTCACCAGTGTGTCAATCATGAGCTGACGCATTTGCAAAATGCTTCGACTGACTCACATGGTCGTAAAAAATGAGTCAAGATCGACATAAGAGCATTTTAGAAGAAAAAAGTGAGTCAACTTGAAAGTGAGGCTGTATGCATGCGCGCGCATGCTTTCGTGACGTCATCCAAAATGCGCATTCTCGAGCCATATTTGAATTCCCGATCGACGACGCGACGTCGCCATCTTATATCTTGGATTCAGAAGAGTTTTGACTGCAGCTAGTGAAAAATTGGTACGCATAATTATTCATATGGTTTTAAACGATGATTTTTATGACTGGATTCGTGGGCTGAATCTTCTGATTATTATACAAATGATGCATGCGTTCATTTTACGATATCCGCACTCGAGTTGATGAGGCTGTGTGTAACTTAACTATATATTCTACTGTATCGCACGAAGCCGTGTCGAATGAAAACATGCATGATCTTGCATCATTGTTTTATACAACGAAACTCCTAGATCTTTGTTATTTGATGTAAAACTAATTAATTCAAGATTGTTTCGTGACAGTATGGGTGACAAATAAATCTCAAGTTAAGGCTTAATTTAGTGCGTACAAAGTAGATTTTTCAGATTCGGGTAGCGGGACCACCGATTACATCGCTAAAATGTGATATTTTAGGATATATTTTCCATTGCAAATGTGGACAGTGACTCTGGCATGGTATGGTATGTGTGTGATAGGCCTAGGGAGTAGGGGGTCTATGTCATGATGCACCAACAACAAAAAGTGAGTCACCCTTACTCAAATTGATGAGTCACTGGTTTGTCCGTAGATTTGTCTCTTAGATAAATAAGACTCATTTGTATCGAGTCATAGTGACTCACATGATCCTTCAAGTGTTTCGCTGTACGGACAAACCAGTGACTCATCAATTTGAGTAAGGGTGACTCACTTTTTGTTGTGGGTGCAAACATGGTGGATACATACATTACAGCAAAAACACTCTTTGGCATTAGTATTGGAATAATATATGCACCAAAAACTTCCATGCTTCAAGAGAATTATCGAAATGACATAATGTAATATTTCTACTTCAGATTACTCATTATTGTTCAGCGATCAATATTCACTTTCAATAGAATCTATGTTACGACATCACCTAGAATAATTTAAGTGAATGATTACCGTTGCTTTTTAATTTTCATCTTACTTTTAAACGATGATCCTATTTTAGGACCAATGTTGACATTGTAAACATTGTGAAATTAGTTCCTGGAATACTAATTTGTTTTGGTTTTTAATAATTTTAACCACACTGATATGAACTGAAAATTAACATGAAAATAGTTACACTCGATAAAAGTAACGTATCTAATTCTTTGTTCGGCTCTTATCATTTGTAATTAATTGTTGATGGTTACAGAAGTAATGTCCCGTCTAACGCAAGGATGAAAGCTGACGATCCTCGAAATAGTGTATGAAAAGGGAAAATTCTTTTGATCGTTATTTAGGTTTTCCAATATAATTGAATTTATATCACTTTTGGGATTGTTTTTTCGTCATTATTGTTATTACTTGTATTAATAATTGTCATTGCGCAAAATTGGTTCCATTGTTTACTTTTTTCGTAGGGTCCCCTTCTCTCTCTCTCTCTCTTTCTCTCTTCGTTTCCCATTTTACTAATACAAGATAATTCATATTCACACGCCGTAGATAATAGCTAGGCAAAAACAGTACACGAAATTCGATTGTAAGCATATTGTGTCAGTATGCCAATATTACATGCTCCTTCAGAACTGGACTAAACATGGCGAATATACAAAACGACTTGAAATACCTACCGACAGGTATTTGGCAGATATGTCGTCTTGGTGATGTGCACTCTACTCGATTCCATCCTCCATTTTGGGGGTCAGTGAGGCTCTCTCCAGTCCTCATCACAGCACAGTAAGGTGGTGAAGGGTTATATAAAGCAGAATCCCAGTTGGTATACCTTGAAAGTGATTAATTCATATAAATTAAATAGGATTAAAAATAAAACTTCTATTTATGCACCCCATCAACAATTCCACAGAAACACTGAAGATATACAGTGCGTCCCAGATAAAACGAAACCGAGAATTATCGATGTTTTATCATAACTTAATCACAATCATAATTTATAAATGACACATATTTAGAATTAGATCCTCCTCTTTCATTTGATGCAACTTATTATGATGCATATTTCACGCATGAGTGATTAAAACTAATTTGAAGAGAAGAAATCGAAAAGTCGTTTGGCGGGCGGTATCTGAATTTCAAAGAGAAAATCACATTTATAGAAAGTCGAGTTTCTGCCCTTTCATATGACACCTCATTCAGGAAAAACGAGCTAGGAATAACAAAGTTCTGAAGTAGTGCTTGCATTTCCATAATTTGATTAAACGAATTCGTTTTCACTGGCTGCCTGTCGTATCAACACACGAAATTAACAAAAGACTTAACTCCGTTTCGTTGACAATCAGCCGTAGACAAAAGACTTGATGCATGGCTGTTTGTCAACGGAACGGAGTTAAGTCTTTTGTCAATTCTGCTTTTTGCTACGGCAGGCAGCCAGTGAAAACGAATTTTTTTTTGCTAAAATTATAAAAATGTAAGGGTTACTTTAAAGGGAGGCTTTACTACTTCAGCAAGAAGGGATTAGACCACCCAGTGAGCCATCGAGGTCAATGTGACAGGTGGCTATCTCATTAACTCAGCTCTCATTTAACATAAGAAAAAGAGGATCATGGGGAACCAACAGGCACCGATTTGGGAAGTTTTCTATATAGAGGGAGAAAGTAGCTACAAGTAGGACAGTGTGCCTTTAAACAAACATAACTTTGTCATTCCTTGCTCATTTTTCCTGATTGAGATGTCAAAGGGCAGAAACTCAACTTTCTAGAAATGGGATTTTCTCTTTGAAATTCAGATACCGCCCGCCAAACGACTTTTCGGTTTCCTCTCTTCATATTGATTTAATTCACTCATGCGTAAAATATGCATCATAATGAGTTGCATCAAATGAAAGAGGGGGATCTAAGCTTTCCTAATATGTGTCATTTATTAATTATAAATGTGATTAAGTTATGATAAAACATCGATATTTCTCGGTTTCATTTTTTTCTGGGACGCACTGTACATGTTCTACTACATTAAGGCTCGAGTGTCTTTGGGAAGAAAGTACATTGAATCCTCTGGAGAATTAATAAGAAGTGCAAAAGACTAATATTGTGAGGGCATTGAAATGGGCCTTTTAAAGCATTTTATTCGGAGTTTTTCATTCATTCGTTTATAAAAAATCCGAGTTTAGAGTAAATATTAAACTGTAGATTATGGTAGCATAAGATTTAATTAATTAGATTAATAACAACAGGACAGATTCGTTCGTGAAGAAAAGCTTTTTTCGTTTTTTTTTTCGTTGAGATACAAAAAACTAGGGGACGCAAACTTGATTCTAATAGTGGCGTGACACGCCTTCAGTATTCAAAACAAATTTGATTTTCAACTATAATTGTCCTATTATTTGTCATTAGCCATTTAAATATGTGAGACGTTACTCATTTCGATTTATCATGAAAGAAACGAAGGTTTTGCATCTACGTTTTGTTAAATTTTGATACAAACCTTCATTTTTTTATGATAAATCAAGTGGAGTTGATACATACCCAGGGGCCGTCCCATCAATCCATCTGTATGTTCCATCCATGTCCATGTCTTCTAAGCCGATGAAATAGTGAACTCTATTAGTAGTTAGTAATAATTTCCCAGCTATGAAATCCTGTATATTTTGTAAATACAACATTATGAATGTCGATGTGTAGTGGCATTAGTAACATCACCATTAGTACTCAAAAGCTGACTACGATTATGCCAAGTGAGTACTTCGGTTATAGCACTAAAAATTGCACGAACGCTAGAATTGCACTTGTTTAAGTCGATCAGATAAGAGTAATATCTTATATTCAAATAATAACGAAAAAATGATTTGAAGCTGTTTTCTTTTCCCTGTCTACCAAAGAGTTTTAGGGAGGACAAATATTGTCATGTGAATCTTTAGGGGCAAACGAGCAAGAATACATAAAACAGCTCTTAATAATTGTCTACCATTTTCATTTTAAGACAAATAATCTATCCTTCGTCTTTCAATTTATTTGTTCTGTATTACCAAAACATTTTGTATCATATATCTGAAATAGACTTAAATATAAAGTTTGTAATTACTATCTATCGAAATAGTATAGTTATATTTGAAATCAGAGAAATGCAATCTATTCCATTCGATTTTGAATATTCTTAAACGCTTTTAATTCACATCGAGTGTTATGTTCAACAGATTCAACATTTTCTGGTTTTCTGCTGGTTTATTTAACGTTGTCACGTTACCAGTGATCAATGGTTCGTAGCATATACAATACTTCGCGCTATAGCCCGAAATAAACTGAAACATAGGTATTAAAATTGTCTCCTTGTTACCATTCATCAATAAATGAAAATCATTAGCTTTAAATTTATTCCTACATATTATTGGAAAGGACAGAACAGGAGGAATCAAGAAAATTGAAAGACCGTAATCATCTAGGTTACGATAGGAATTTCCACGAATTTTCAGAAAATACAAAAATCGGAGTTTAGACGTAACGTTGCTCAAACACAATATACACAATCATATATACAATCTATAAAAGTGTATGTGCTAAGGTTTAATGCCACTGGTGGAAAATTTTGAGACGGTACAAGACATTCTACTTATTTCATAAAAAAATGCCCATGGTGAACCAATCGGAGTTAAGGGTTTTCTTAAAAAGTTGAACTTCATAGAGCACTTGGCAATTGGAATATCTTTTTTTTTTAAATTTCGGTCTTTGCAATATTTCACTGCCTTATTTGGTCTGAATCGATAAAAAGTTGCCAGAAATCCTAAAGCTTCATAGTTCTAGTATGCAACGGTTGAAAGGAACTTGCCATGTTTCAATACACAAACTGCACATTGGGTTTTATAACACGCTTTGCTCAATACAAAAACTGATGATATATTGTAATAGACGGTAAAAGTGTGTACGTACATTTTGTTCAGCTGATGTGATGATTGGCATGTCACCCCCTAAGCTTTGACATAGTGCAAGTGTTTCAGAGAATGTCCTTTCGACACCATCAGCACCATGGTAGAAGCGATACTGATAGTCACCAAACACATCCAACCCTGATGTAGAACACTCCTGACATTCAACTGTAAGATGATAAGATACAATGCATCAACACGGTAGTCTTCATGATAAGGATTTACAATAACCACCTACATTGGTAAATGCTCCTGACTCTCATATGCGAGGACCCGGGTTCGTTACTCGCTCGGTGCTAACATTCTTGATTACAGTTATCTGCTACCAGTAAAGTTAACATATGAGACGTATGTTCTTACCATCCCAATACATTTTCGTCAGCTTTCAATCAGTTTGTCTTGGTGAATTTTGTCGAATGCTTTAGAGTAGTTAATTAAGCACCCATATATATGGAATATGGCTTCTCTAGTACCACTTTGAGGTCTGAAACCAATCTGTTCCTTTCCTACTTCATTGTCAATTCGAATTTGTATTCTGTTAAGAATGATCTTAAAGACCAACTTGGTTACATGGCTCATAAGGATAATTGTCTGGAATTCTACTCATACACTTGACTTAGGCTTCTTTGGAATTGGCACAAATATGTTGTTTTTTTTCTTCTTCAGATCTTCAGGAATATGACATGTATTGTATATCATTTGGCAAATAGTAGTCAAATGTTCAATCTCTAAATTATTAAAAGCCAAGTCCACTAAAAAACAGAAAAATCAGACAAACTAATCAAATAAAGTTTGAGTAAAATCGGACAACTAACAGGGAAGTTATGTATTTTTAAAGGAAGTATGAACAAGTTAGGGACAATGGAAATCACTACACAAATTGCCAATTTGGTTATCCGTTTGTGACGTCGTTGCCTCACTATTTATGAATTGCTTTATATATTTGTATCCATTAAGTTCCTTTTTTTTTTTTTCAGATCTTCAGGAATATAACATGTATTGTATATCATTTGGCAAATACTAGTCAAATGTTCAATCTCTAAATTATTAAAAGCCAAGTCCACTAACAAAAAACAGAAAAATCAGACAAACTAATCAAATAAAGTTTGAGTAAAATCGGACAACTAACAGGGAAGTTATGTATTTTTAAAACAAGTATGAACAAGTAAGGGACAATGGAAATCACTACACAAATTGCCAATTTGGTTATCCGTTTGTGACGTCGTTGCCTCAATATTTATGAATTGCTTTATATATTTGTATCCATTAAGTTCCTTTTTTTTCTTCTTCAGATCTTCAGGAATATAACATGTATTGTATATCATTTGGCAAATACTAGTCAAATGTTCAATCTCTAAATTATTAAAAGCCAAGTCCACTAAAAAACAGAAAAATCAGACAAACTAATAAAATAAAGTTTGAGTAAAATCGCACAACTAACAGGGACGTTATGTATTTTTTAAAACAAGTATAAACGAGTTAGGGACAATGGAAACCACTACACAAATTGCCAATTTGGTTATCAGTTTGTGACGTTGTTGCCACACTATTTATAAATTGCTTTTTATATTTGTATCCATTAATTTCCTTTTTTTAATCCCGAAAACTTGATTTCCCTATGCCTACGCCCAGGTTATATAATTTGTATCATACAGCGTGCATGACATTTCACAATATCTTTTATGAACTTTGAAGAATAAAAACTATATTCTGGATATTGTAAATTCATAATTATTGAATCTGATATAAATAATTTATAAAAATTCACATTTTTAATGATTTAATAGGGGAAATATAACTCTTCATTTGTGCATCAACACAAAAACATATTACTATCAATATACCTTAGATGCTGGTGTGAGGAAATAAGATTCTTCGAGGGGAAATGGGAAAATTATATTAACAATATAAAGAAAACAATTAGTGGATAGTGAGGCAATGGCGTCACAGACTCACGAGCGAGTTGCCAATTTGTCTTGAGTCTTTCAAAGTTTTTCATGTCATTACAAATTCATAAATTTCTTATTAGTTATCGGATTTTGCTCAAACTTTTTTGATTGGTTTGTCTGATTTTTCTGCTTCTATTATTAGTAAGCTATTTTGGGAGTGGACTTGGCCTTTAAGGCCACAATTTCTTCCCTTGTTATCCCATCTCGGCCTCCAGATTTAGAAGCTCCCAGAGAATGCAGAGCTTGTTTAACTTTTGATTCATTTATACATGGACCCTCATTGTCAATGATTGGACCTCTGTCTTCAAATAAGTCTTGGATATATTCTTCCCATCATTGTTCAATATCTTCCTTTTCCAGGGATGATGATGTTCAATCTTTGTTCTTGATTCATCCGCTTGCTGACTTGTTTTCCTTCTCTTTAAAATGCTTGATTTCTCTATGCATTTCATTTGTTTGGTTTGTCTTGGAGAAATGCTCAATTCTAACACATATTTGAGTTAGCCATGCTTCTTTTGCTTTTTTACATTTATTCTCAATTTCCTTGTTGATGTCTCAGTATGTTTTGGAGTTTCTGACTTGATTTTGCCTCTCCTGCATCAAGTTGAGAATCTTTTCTGTCATCCATGGTTGTTTTGCTGGTTTCTTATTAGTCTTCTCATGGTCCTATGTGGTCTTTGTTGTCAATGTAGGTTCAGTCTACCGAATGTTATATATTAATAGTCTCAATAAACAGCAACAAAAATAATAAAGCAGTTGCGAATTACAGTTTTTAAATTTCCAAACATTCCAAATGTCCTGTTCATGAAAACCTGACTAACTAACTGATAATGAACAGTAGACACCTTTAAATTTCATAGGCAAACCCATGCTTCTGGAATAGAATAGTGGAAACATCTAGTAAGTCTGACACAAACCTGTTGAAGACGAAATAATCCATATCAGAGTAAGAGGCAGGAACACCCTAAGCCATCCAAGTACTGTATCCCCAGACATTGTCAATATCACAAAAACACACAGAGTGAGAATGATGCAGTGCCCAAAAGTGAAGATCAATATTCAATATATGAATTCCTCCCTATGTACACATAGCACAAAAGATTGCACTTTGAGTTATATCCATTTGGGTTACTTATCCTGATACGAAAGAGCAACTTGGAACGGCCTGTGATATGATTCCAGTTCCCAATTATTGTGACTGATTATTGCAAAGGAAGTCGAATATGCCGTGTATCAAATTAATGACAATGTACTTCCTCCTTGTTGGTTGACACCCCCTAAACAGAGGGTGGTGGTACGTACATGTACGAGAGCTACTGAGGCATGAAGAGGTGTACCGCGCGAAGTGAAATAAATCATATTTTTGATAACACATTCGTGGTAGAACCGTGAACAGGTTTCTCTTTGTGAATCAGTCATGTGCTTCACGGACAAAAAGACACTTGAATATGCTATTGCGATTATAAGGAAAAAACCCTCAACCAAGGTAATATTTCGACACCATGACGTGTACCGCGCGAAGTGAAATAAATCATAGTTCAGGGGGTTGTTACACAAAGATCCTAAGTCAAACTTAACTCTTAGTTGGACTTATAAATTATGGAGAGCCATTTGTAGCCTTAAAATTAAATATTTCCAACGGCAAAAATTGAAGTATTTTAGACTTTTAATAAATTCCACATCAAGAACGTGACATCTCCTTGATAATAGAAAATAAGATTGATTTGAATCAACATTTTATGCATTTTGAAATAACTTTTACAAAATATTTTCAATGATGCTAACGGCTTTCCATAATTGCTAAATCCAACTTAGAGATAAGTTCAACTTAGGATCTTTGTGAAACATCCCCCTGATTTGTGAATCAGTCATGTGCTAAATGGACAAAGGAACTCCAAAACATGCTATTGAGATCAGCAGAACATTGTTCAATCTCCGTCATATGTCTACACCATGACGTTGTAAAGCCAAGTAGGGCTTATTTGTACAAAGTTATTGCCGCTTTCCAGGCTCAAACAGTGAATACAAATATAATGAAGCTTAGTTTTTCGACTTGGTATTATATGAGTTAATCTATGAAGAACTTTATCAAACATGGTACTACAGGAATGTGAACCGCTCTCTTTCCACATGCAATCGTGTTGGTTGTTACGGATATAATAAGTGGTTATAATATAGTATTAATGACTATTTCTCAAAAATTAAAGCAGTCATTAATACTTTTATATGCCGAAAACAAAAGAGTCAACTAATGACACCACCTTGGCCTTTCTCTAGTTTATCTGCACGGTTGTCTTTTATGAGTGTATCTTTGAGAGTAGAGTAGATCTAGATTCTAGTCTAAGCAAGATATTTTTTACAATTTTGGGGGGTGGGCCGGCCCTCTGGGGAGTAGAGAGAAGAACATGCGCTTTCATATGACACCTCACTTATTGAGTATCACCTTCAGGATCACAACAGATAAAGGTTTGAATCTCGAATTGAAAAAAAAAACTTGACTTTTTTTTGCATGATCGAGCAATGCACGTAGACTGCATAGAGACTGCATTACGTGTAATCTCTATGGGAAGAATGTAGCACACAACATCGGGTGCGCGATCAGACACCCTGACAACTAACTCCGGGAGCTTCTCGGAGTTACCTGACAACTAGATCTATTTTCGTCTACGTCTATGCTGGTACCCCATTTTCAAACGAACATGTTTATGGATAATTTCACGTACCCTTTTTGTTGTTCTTGCTGTCAGCGAGTCTTGCATTTGATAAGTTGAAATCTTGGGACAGTTTCTTTAGCCTTTTGTCTTGTTTGGAATTGTCTTGTCTTGTATGAAAATACTGACCAATTCTTCGCACACGTACGGTATCCTCGATCGCTCAGACCATTTTTTAACATGTAAACCTATGGGGTAACCATGGAGACTGACCTATTTTCCCAATAACCATGGTTATTGGGATTTTGAACTGTTTTAACCATGGTTACTGGGAATTTTCGGGAACAGTTAAAGTTTATGAATGCAATTTCGACCAATCAGATGGTTGGATTTCTTAAGTGAGGTATAATAATGATATCTATGGACGGAAACGATTTCTATTTCATGCATTGAATCACCTTGACCTTGCAATGAACTATTGACTATTTCAGAAACTACTAAAAATCGTTTACCCCCCCCCCCCCTCCTCCCCTGGGGATATCTCATATTTAGGAATGTGCGTTCATTTTACTTAGGGATACTTTACTTTATGCTGAGATAATAATGATAACACATTTTAAGAGCTATGTTCATGAGATCTAACCTTCACATAGCTGTAGTCGTCTTCTGGGTGAGAAATTATGTGTGCGTGTGTGCGCGTGCGCTTGGTGTGTGCAGGTTTTAGGGATAGTTTGAACCTCATTTTCAGGTAAGGGGTGTAAGTTTAACTATTAAGTGGGGGGGGGGGGATCTCCTTGAGATTTCCCAAGTAGAAGATTATTATTTATTTATTTGATCATCTTAATACAAAGATACTTCGAATATATTCTAGATGTTAATTTAGATGAGGATCGATAAAATTAAACCAGTACCATATCAAGAGAAAGAAAAAAATGTAGACAAGTGAAAGAAAGGCAAAGAGATGTATGGATGGCGAACGAAATAAGAAGTATACTCACGGAGACAACAACAAGTATTTAAAGACACCCATAGAATTATTTGGCAATTCAATTGGTATGCCCAACTATGTTATAATTAGATATTCCTGAGAAGCTCATCTTCTTATATGTACCTTTTGATATGTTGAAGGATTGAACATTGGATGGTAAATAGTTCTGTACTCTACCACTTGCATGTGAAAAAGATTGCTTAAGACACTCAATATTTGGCTTCGGTTGACACACGTTCAATGTATCAATATCATCATAGTAGAAGCTCCATATGAAAGTGATTGCACCACGAACAAATTAGTCCTCAATTGAATGGCGACAAAATATGATTTCACGCTTGTGTTTGTATAATACTTTTTCAAGGCTTGATATGAAGTTGTTCTATACTCTTCATGCTTTCTATTCATCACGAAAGAAAGGTTAATCCTATCAAAACATAACTCCTAGACAGTTTGTTTTCACTAATATCACTCAGAGTGCAAACCGTACAAACAAAGATCAAGCACAAATATTATCTTTTTTCCACCGGGGCATCTATTACATCTATTGCGTCGTGATACGGAAATTCAGTTCAGGTTTTATGTTTGGTATGGTTATCTTTTGTTATCTTACCTTGACCATTGTTTGTGATTGGCGAGGAGCCCATTTGTCTGACTAACTGCCAAGCAATAAATACACAACTGTATTGCAATGGGTTTCGTAGGGAAAGCCCCTGTTTAATCAAACTCTAACCCGTTTACTTGCTAGACTTCACTGTCAGACACGATTGCGTGACTGACTGGCTTTTTCTTCTTTGGTACTAATATACATAAAATGAGCTGTTAAGGGTACATGAGCATTTGTCTACATCAATAACCACTTCTTTTAATGGCAAAGATTAAACTGATTGAATATTTACGCAGCATAAAATGTACGACCATTCGGTGCAATGATCTGTAAATCAGACTATTACTTACTGGCTCTATAGCTCTTAAGTCGATTCGACAACTAATAGTCGTTATTTTTCCACTTAAAGACATTTTCAAGCCCCCTTTTTTAGGGAAGTTCTAAATTAGTATTATCTTTCAAATGCCGTTAGAATTTAACCTTTTCATTTTTTGGGCCTGCAAATTAAGACAAGGGTAGGTATAGGGCATTAGAGACCACCGAGCTTGAACCCATCGCTGTCTGTTCGTGTTGGCTCCAATATTGCTATAGCGCCATATTTGGCCTTTACAACACTACTGCATATATCTAATTTATTTCGATGGCTACAATGCGTTCTCTCTCTGGAAAAAGTTGGCAACATTGACCAAGGGTAGCAATTTTGATCATAAAACTTTGCTCTGATATAAAAACAGAATTTTCACTGAATGTTATGGCGTATGCAGATATTTAGGGGTGGCTCTTAAAATGTAGTTTAAAAGAAAGTTTATGGACTATGTCAACCATCACATAAACTTATGGCCATAGCGTGTTGTGAATGGGTGTTGCAATGAACATTATGAATGGTGTCTGATCAGAGATGTGTGTAGGCAATGGGGGACACCAGGTCCAAGATGGGGGTCGTTTGTTGTGATTGTCGAGTATGCCGAGGACAGTCAATGACCCGATGATGGTTGGTTAATTGTCCATGAATGGAAATATTTTAGGCCACATTGTTTTAAAATCCGATGTAATAATTATATTGCATAGTTTTTATAGCTCACATATCCACCACGCAAGGTGCTCAAGGTGCCCAAATATGACACTGGCACTGGAATTCTACCGTTTTTGGTGCTCACAGCATTTCAGGCAATCTATGCAATCGGTACTCATTTATCACATGGGTGGAGAGTGGCAAATATTGATGAGCATCTCGCGTCAAACGACACTATTGCCGTGGCGGGACTCGAACCGCGAACCATATGAGCCACAGACCAACGACGTATCCACTAAACCACGACACCTGTACATGTCGTGTCGTACTGAATCCAAGTAGACCAAAACACTGTATAATCCTATAGATAGCTCTGAATAACTGGATGGGGATCCGCCTTCAGTTCGAACTGAACATATCAATGTAAATATGCCAAAGAGTCTCTTTTTCGATTTCCCTAATGCTAAGTCTGATATCAGTCCTTATATCCTGAAGAATTAGTGTTTACATTATTTTTTAGCAAGAGCAACATCATTTTCACATCCTGGAATTGCACATAATTATTGTTCACATATTTGGACAGTCATTCATTTAACAAGTAGTTTATAATGTATGATATGAAATATAGTATTTAGATGCTTATAATTAACAAATAATACAATTAGAACTTTCTCTATATTTTCTTTTTGTTGTTCTTGCAATAACAGGCTACACATCGCTGTTTTGGAGAAATGAATAATGTGTTTGTTACGTGTTTGGTTTTATCAGAATTGTGCCTTTGTGTGTGTGCAGATGAGGGCACTACACACATATATACACTCTCGCATAATTGAAATATCACAGCATGTCATTTTTGTAATTTGCATTTTTTTTCTGTTTTTCGTAAAAGGTGAATGGAAAAATTCGTATTAAGGCAAAAATGTATGCCTTTAATTCGGTTTCGAAAACGGCCTACATAAATTTCATTTGTGAATGTAAGCCTCATCTTTTCCGTATTTTTGATTTAAAAAAAAAATATTTGTTCTCTGTCAGTTGACAAAAAGTTTGAAATCAAACGTTCTCGACTCTTTCATTTTGTTAGAAATAAACCGAAATTAAATGTACAAGTTAACACAGTTTGAATACGTCAACAATATAAAATTGTATTTAGAAAATGCTTAACAGACACATTCAATTTACATTTCACTAAATCATATGTTCTCAACTCATGCACATTTTCAAGAAATTATAAGCTAAATAAAGTACAAGTTAACACAGTTAAAATCTTATTTAGAAAGTGCTTAACAGCTACATGCAACTAGCCTTACATTAAATCTAATGTTTTCGACTCTTGTATCCGTTTAGAAATACAAGGTTCCTAACATACAAGTTAACACTGTTTTAAATTCCTAAAAGCATTTACAATTTAATTTAGAAAATGCTTAACGGCTACATACAATTAGCCTTACATTAAATCAAATATTCTCGACTCATGCATTTTTTATAAAGAAAAAGAAAAACTAACGTACAAGATAACACGTTTTCAATACGTAAAAACATCTACAAATGTATTAAGGGAATGCTTAGCTACACGCACAAGTTACATAAAATTTTCCTTTATTTATAAGAATTAAACAGATTCGTTGGCATTCCTTATTTAATTCCAATTTGTTTTATTCTTTCTAGTTGTTCAATTTTCTAAATACAATAAATGAATAAGAAAGAATATGTAAACGTAATGTATAATAGAAATAAGCAAATAACAGCCTCATGTCATACGGTAAGTAACATTGATATATAAACATATGATAACGAACGTGATAATTTCATAATGTAGTATAATCAGTACAAGTATTAACCTTACTCTTTTATGTCTTCTTCTTTTCTTTGAGGTCCTGACAGCCTAATAATCCCCAGATTCATGGCATTCATCTATTTATTTAATTTCTAGGTACACAGCAACAACAAAACAATAACATACATAGCCAATGAAAAAATACAAAAATGATGATTATAATAACGATACAAATATAAACGAAAACAACAAACAATGCCTGGGGGTTGCCCCAAAGAAATATTAATTTCTTAAGGCCTCTCCTCATTGGTTGTTGTTACTACAAAAATCTATATCCTCCACCGAAAATATACAAACTATTTATATGTTTTTACAAAGAGAAATTTACCAGAATAATGTAAAGAATGTGGTAGGAATACAAAATAATGAGATTGCTAAAAAATATTATTGTACTGTAGTAGGCATATCGGGAAGATGACAGTGTAAGACATTTTCAAATGGCTTATCTGACAAAAGTATGAAAAAAGTAGGCAGCTAATAACGGAAAAGTTTTCAAAACATGAGGAAATGTGTTTAAAGGGAATGTACACCCTGATATTATGTATAGGAAGGACAAATGAGAGGGAATATTCAATTTAAAGGCACACTGTCCTACTTGTAGCTACGTGCTCCCTCTATATAGAAACTTCCCTAATCGGTGCCTGTTGGTTCCCCATGATCCTCTTTTTCTTATGTTAAATGACAGCTGAGTTAATGAGATAGCCACCTGTCACAGTTACCTCGCTGGCTCGCTGTGTGGTCTAATCCCTTCTAGCTGAAGTAGTAAAGCCTGCCTTTAAAGTTTGAGCAAAATCCGACATTTTTTTTTTTAGAAAGCTACGCATTTTTAAAGTTTCAAACAATCAAACACAAATTGCCAGCTCTGTGACGTATCTTGCGACGTCATCTCCCATTTTATCTGAACAACAAATCAGTCATTTTTATTTTACTTTACGAAAATGTTTGGTTATACATGCGCCCTAAATATAAATATTGCAAATACTTTTACTGATACCAGCTTATTATCATTTTTTATTTCCTAAGTAGACAAGAGTATTTAAAACGAGGCGTGATTAAAACTAAAACATGTAATATCAGTCATGGTAATTTAGCTTGGGAAGGAACAGATGGACTAATGATTAACCATTCAGTTGTATAATGTATTATGTAGGAGACAAATGAAAAAGAAATAGTCGCTCATGATTTGACGGAGACTTTGCACCTTTTAAAGAAAATAATCTAGTATAATGTCTGTGCACAGCTTATAATGATTTAATGTGGTTCTTTTGACAAAGTAATCAAACATAATCGAGAATTGGGCGACAGAGTGAACATTATCTTTAGGATAGCTGGATTTCGAATTTCGAGTATTGACATTACGACGCTTAACACCAGTCATTTCAGAACATTTAATTACCGTGCTCCTTAGATGGTGTGACAAACTTAAATCATGTGATTAAACAAAACCTCTTTTCCATTACAATCTTCTTTTTCGCTCTTTTCTTCTAATTCTTTCTAGCCTGGGAAGAATCTGTCCCTCAGGTCCAACAGCCCAGCCCTGGTGAGGGCGTCCTTCAGCCTGTCCCGTTGCTCTATGACTGCTGTCCTGGCCCTCCAATCCATCAGCATCTGACGGGTTCCTTTAGCCGTAAGGCGACCTTCCAACCTGTTGATCTCGTGATACCGTGACTGTGACCCCTGTGTGACTTCCAGAGTGTGCATTAACCTTTCAAGGTGTTCATCAGTCTCGATTTCTTCGGCGATATCGTAGAGAAGTATGTCGTCTAACCGTACGGGGGTAGCTGATAGCCTTGCGGAAACAACAGAATATAAGGGGTGACTCTTAAGATTACGCAAGCATGGTGGATTCAATGTGAAAGCAAATTACAAGTCGCTTTCCCTTCTCATTCCATCTACTTGCTAAACAAAATTAAAACAAATGACTAAATATCTATATTTAGATATCCTTTCAGAAGGGTGAACCTATCCTTACTTTGCAAAAACAAAAGGAATCGCCATATTTTGCATTTGTTATATGTTAGAAACATTCCCGAAAGAGTTGAAGCTGTTTCTGCAAACTGAAGTTAAACATTATTACTTATTTATAATCGACATTACCAATCATTTCGATTGTTCATCGAAATGTCTAATTACACAAAGCTTTAGCAAAGAGACCATATCCATCTGCATACTAAATACGAGGTAATACTTTTTTCACATGTCTGTTTAAAGAGTCATATTAGTCCAAGAATTATGTTGGGATATCTCAAGACCTGTCTTTATGCCGGTCTTTTGATAACTCGGTTATGTTCCACACTCTGGAACAAAATGCAATTAAAATGAAGTTCTCCTTTTGATCTCGTTGTCGGCTAGGAAATATGGGTTATTAGTGGGAGCACTGTGTTATCTTGATGCCACCTCTCCGCTCTCACCCCAGAGGTGCCTCGTTTTAATATCTTTGGACAAGGAGTTTAGGGCACATTTATCTTTCTTGACCCACGTGCATTAAATGGGTCACTGAATATGATTTGGTGATACCGTTAGGACTAGGCCTAATCTGACTGATTTGCTATTATACATTATATGTAGCAGCAACATGAGTATATGAACGTTTGTGCAAAGCTTCAGATCAAAAGACTATGTGGTATTCTCGATACGAGTGAACACAATTAAACACTTATTTTGTACACGCACAATTGGGTGAGCAAAACACTGCCGTTGCCATAAAAAAAAGTATTTTTAAAACCAATACTATTTTGTTCACAATGCTTTTGGAATATTTTTACAATTAAGTTTATTTTCACAACATTCTGCCCTTAAACAAGTTTTGGATTTTCACCTTGCAAATCTTTGAACTTGTATTATGACTTACTCTTCTTTCCTCTTCGAAGACTCCGATGGCTCTGTAGACGACGATGTGGCCCCCTCTGGTTCCATTGAAGTTGTGGTGGAAGGCACTTGTCTGGACAAAAAGGAAATATATTAAGTTGGTTGCTCTCTGTGGAGTATTATCTCTTCTCTCAGTTAAACCGTTATATATTGCAAGTGTTTGATTGATCGAGAAACTTTACTAAACCAACCATGGATCGATAACAAACCAAAATTACTTATAAAAAAAAACTACATTACCTTGAGCTAAAGCTAGGTTATTTTTAACTCTGACTCATGATTCTGCATCGCCTGAACAACGCTCAATATTGCTAGGTGACTCATTCGTTATTGCACAAAGTATAGGATATATGTATGGTATAACAACATGGCATGTGAAAATATCACCGATTCAATTGGAAATGGGCAAGGGCAATTTCATTCTTTGAACTTAATACTAATGATAATAGTGGGTTCTTGTATAGTGCTCATGTCTGTCATACGTGACACTCCCGACACTATCATCTGGGTTACGCATTCGGATACCGCACTATAGCACAAAATAGTAAATGTATCAGTGTATATAAATACAAAGGTAAGATATTGCACTGATAGCGAAAAAGGTTCAAAAGTTGCGTACTTCGTAGGGAGTATCAGTTCTCCCTCTCTGATCGTCCGCGGTGGGAAAGCGATAACCAAAGATGCTGTCGAGAGATTCCTTTAACGAGAGCTTACCTAATGAATAATTAGTGAAGTGAAGCTACAACATAACATTCCCCTTTTGTTCACGTTCATGGGCAGATGTGCAACATTTGGGAGATGTTATATTTTGATATTAAGCGTAATTGTGTTCACTTTTAGGTTATGACGGAATGCTATTTGTAAGTGTCTCGATAAGTACTTACACGATAGGAGCTTCACCACCATCTGCATCAAGACAAATAAATGAATAGATAGATAGATAGAAACAAATAATCAATAAATACATAAATACAATAGAGTAGGCTTTATAAAAAGAGACTTAATGTGCTTTGGAAATTTATATCGTCGCAAACTTCGGTACAAAAAGAGAAATGACTTTAAACGTTATAAATAAAACATATTTATTAAGAACAATTACTTTCTTTTCCACAAAACTCATGTACAACACAGGTCGCTACTCAGGATATTTAAATGTTTGCAATGCTATACAATTCTTATTCAAATACTGGAAAAGCGAAAGTGATTGTCTTCATTCTTCGTTAATCATTAAATAGGTTAAATGAGCGACAAGATATGAATAAAGTAGACAATTATGAAGTAAAGACACAACAAATAAACGGGGATTTCACTACTGTAACAGCGTACTTCACTAAAATGAGAAAGAAAACGAGAGAGGGAGAGAGTGTGTGTGTATGTGTAAGCGGGGAGAGGGACCGTGAGAACAAAATCTGCCTATAGATAATAACAGTTTATTCAAGAATTGTCAACATCAGTTAATACTATTCAGATTATAACAAAAGAAAATGGGAAAAAATGCCATCAATATAAACTACCATGGCATCATCACCCAAAAGCTAATCAAATCTACGTTTCCATGGAAATTACCATCAATGGTAATGTTTATGCAAGGAGACCCAGCCACAAACCTGAGAATTCTGCTTTGAAGGCATGTCCCTCGTCACAATGAGGATGAAAGTTGAACTTGAAATGTACGTCGGCATTTCCAATCGCTTTCACTACAAAAATAAAAACCTTTCGATCCAATCTGTAGATGTCATCTAGCGATACGGTCTTTATTTGTGAGATGAGAACACATACGAAAAAAAAAAGACTTTAAAGAAATCAACCAAATAGTGATTCAAGTAGCCTTTTGAATTGCATGTAGAAATCACGCTTTGGTTCCTTTTGTAAATTTAATTTCCCAAATTAAACAAAGTCGATGACATTATGGTAAATGTATTCCCTTTATTCCTTTAGGAATGTACTAAAAACATAATAAATAAGTATCGGGCAACTGGGTAAGTAACTACATTAGTAAGTTAATTACCTAGTTGTCTCGTTTTGGCCACGATGAAGTCAAAGATTTTTTGGTATGAAATGAAATATGCGTAGTGCATTGGTGTGACATTAATATTGGGGAAATGAGTGAATAACATGAAGTGCAAACATACAAGAATACCAAGGAGAAAGGACTAAGAATCCGAACCTTATAGTGATGATTGGTCAATTATTCGTTCTTCTTACCCCCACCCCCATTCAACCTCCTTGATAGAATAACGCGATTTCTCCGCATTCTAAACCATGCGTTCTGAAATTCGCCAGTGTAAAAATTGTTCATGTACCTTTTCGTTCTCGGTCACATGACCGCTGTCGACCTCGCATCTGATCTTGAGTTCGCCTTTCTCCCAGAGCACGAACATTTTCTGTGTCGAAGCCATCTTGCGATAATCGAGTTGGTTTTCTTCCTTTTCGATCAGCTATTATTTCAATTTTGTACAGCAAAGGAATAGAAAGTTGAAAAAAGGACGGGAGAAAAACCGTTGAATGTGTTATATTGCATTTCCTTTTGAAATAGTTTCCCTCTTATTTGAAAAAGGATACATCTAAATTATTCATATATCTAGTAAACTTGATACTTTTGTCAGGTATGTCATAGAAGAATGAGAGGTGGACTGATTAAATAAGGGCCTTTGTTGAATACGTTGGTATGTAAGCTCTAATATGTTACAGCCTCAAGAGATTAAAATTGGGACAAATAAATAGTTCACATATTTCACCCCAAAAAGAAGAAGATTGTTTAAGGAATAAATAATTGACTTTTAAACTATATGGGTGGTATTCTCACAAGTTAAGCCGGGACTAAGTCCACACAAGAATTTTAGTTCACACTTCTATGGAATGCTAGGTTTTATCTTCCTCCTTCAATATTCATGACAAAGAAAATCTACCAAAGACTTCGTTGAAATTAATTTCATACTCATATTATCTTTTTCTTCCCATCTCATCGCAAAATTATTTTTTTTGAAACTTTTCATTGAAGGATTAAAACAATCTGTACAGGGTAAATGAGTTGGCAACAGTCACTTCATAAAAGTGTGGACTAACTGAGTACGCGTTAACTTAGTACGCGCTACCGGAATACCACCCTATATATATATATATATATATATATATATATATATGTATACATACATGTGTAAGAAATGAAAGAAAGAGACATAGCAAAAAAGGCGTTTGATACATTTCTGTAAAAAAGATATTTCGTCCACACAGAGCTGCTTGAAGTTAAAAGTTAATAATGATAAATGGGAAAATATGAAGCGCTAATTAATTTGGAATACAGGCCCCATAATTTTTTACGGAAACGCTTAAATAATTAATTCAAAATACCATGTAACGGAATATTTTCATATACAGTAGTATATATATATATATATATATGCATATAATATGCAAATAAATACTTGGCAGTAATATAGGTATTGGAAAACAAGTGCGTACAGGGGCAAGGGGCTTTATTCATTTCCCCTACCTATACAGAAATATAAGAACATAATGATGATGATGATGATATTGATAATAATAATAATACGAATAGTAATAATACTGATGATGATAATAATAAGAATGATACTGATGATAATTACAATAATAATACTTATAAATACTACTACTTCTACTAATACTGATGATAAAAATGATAGGTTATGAACGAGAAAGGAGGAGGGAATAGAAGCCAACATAAAGTGGACAAAACAACATGAATGAAAAGGAAACCCCTTCCACAACTTCAACAATTTTTTAAAACAGCTTTTGATATTTTTGATTTATCCTGAATTCATATTTGTCACATTTTCATAAATGTTGGCAAATTACTCACATCTTCAAGACCCGGATTATCATTGTACAGACGTAGATGGCAGTATTGCGGTTGGAGGCGACTCATTGATTTTGGAAGGTAGGGAGTTGAAGCGACACGTTTCCCAACAAGGTAGTCGGAAATGACCATGAACATTTCACAAATTGAGAAATGGTCAATGTAGACTTCAAGTTCATCTTTTCTTACTACGCATCTAGGTATTCCGGTTGATGACAGTTCTTTCTTGGTGACTGCAAAAGTGCGGAAGATATAAGAGGACAAAGAGAGAGGGAGAAAAAGAGGCATTAAAGAAGAGGGACATGGAATAAAAAACACTCATCTTTATCAGATTATTATTAAATATATATAATGATGATAAAAGGGATCATGCTGCAGTGCATCCCCATTACGTTTGCAAAACGCTTTAAGTGTCTCTACATTGTTTTCTTATTGTTTACAAACGTTGTTTTCACCCTCTTCACAATGATTTCTTAGTGTCTCCACAGTGTTTTGCAACTGTTTCCAAACGTTGTGTCTCCAGGAATTGTTCCCATTGTTCAACCCCCTCTGTTCTTCCCTATTATCCACAGTAATCCAAATCTCTCTCTATGCTACATATGTTTATATTTGGTTTACAAAGTTTCCACACCTCTTCACACTTAATTCTCATCGGTTCCACACAATGTGCTTAATTGCTTTCACACTTTATTGATACACTCACCTTGTGTATCACCATGAGTGAAGTATAGGATGACTTTGGCCTTGGAGGGGTCTGTTAACACCGCACAGTGGGGGATGACCAACTTTAATGGGCTCTCAAACGTGGTTCCCGAAGGTTCACACACTACACCAGGGGAGACAAGAGCTTCATTCTCTGCGAAAAGGACACTTGACGGCTGTGCTAGAACCTGAGTTAAATGGCAATAATTCGGGTGCATGAACTTACTATTTCTATTCAATCTTACACTTTTTTTAGTAGAGTTATCAAAATATGAAGTGTCTAAATTAATTAAAACATAATCAAACAAAAATAAATGATGGGTACTACAGGAACGAAAAATAGGAGCGAACACAGACATCACTAAAGCTTTACGTCTTGCCCTCATCGGACTAAATCAGAAAAATGAACATAATTATTGTTAGATGCTGCTTGTAAGTATCGACTTGCATGGTGTTACCAGCCTTTTTAGCTCCCCCAATATTGTCCGGTGTGTAAAGTCAATACGAGCAGATCTTTTTATTTGTAACGAGCCGGAGATTTGGGGAACATGAATGTGGTCCCTCCGTTCCGGAGTGTGGGGGGGGGGGGCAATTAGGTAAATCTAATGCCAGCCTTTTATGACAATGGTGTCTATTAATTATTGCTAGTACGAGGGTTAGCGCGAATTTTTCCTGCACAAACTATTTATTCCTTCTGTTTCCCCAGATCCAAGTGATAAAAGCACCTCCACCCTGATACCATGATCTTGAATACGCCTTACCTTTATGGTAATTTATGAAATCATATTGTAGAGCCCAGATAAGTATGAGAGAGAGAAAGGGGGACCACCTCCGATTCATAACAAAAGAGCGCGCAGCAAGGCTGTGCCATACATTTAGGGTGATTATACTCTTGTAGAGCCCAGACATGTATAACAAGAGAGAGAGAGAGAGAGAGAGAGAGAGAGAGAGGGGGGGGGGGGTGTCGGGAAGAATCTTACAAATTACCTTTAGAGTAATTAAACACTTCTTTTGCAGCGCCAATGCGGGTATGCAGAGGCTTATTCCAAGGTCCGGTAGTTGAATAGTGCCTCCTCTTGAAGGCTGAATCGTCTTACTTGCCACGTCTGTTCCTGGATATTGAAAATCAAATTGTACCAATCACCAGCAAAGTATTTTGCTCTGTTTGATGGGAGTTTCATGTACGAAAATTATGATCAAAATTTGAGCTTCAACTTTTTCTTCTGTAAAGAGTACTTGCCAGTTCATATACACTCTCATGCAGTATGCGCTAAAATGGCTTGAGAGTAGACTAATAACGCGCATGTATGCTCCCCATAGCATATGACAAGCATTTCCGACTATGGTTACGTACGCCGGACTTTGTTGTTATTTGGGCGTTATGTTTTTTGTTGTCCTGATATATTTAAACTGTTTACCTATTAAATCCCAGGTAAGGTTTTTCGGTTAATGTTTAACGGTATAGTTTCAAACAGATTATATGACCATATTATATAAGAAGTTATGATTGGATTAAGGGCCATACTTATGCACTATGAACAAAGCCAAAGAGTAGAAGAAAATAGATGAAAATAATTATTAGAATGCACGTTTATATACAAATCATACTCATCTTTTTCATTTATCTTTCTTCAGGGGAAAATGCAAATCATCAGTTGGAAGCCTTACAAATAATTGCCCTGCCTTTATTTTCACCTTGCATGTATGTTTACATTTGTTAGCAATCGTATGTTTCCGAATGACTACAATACCAGTTTAATTATTAAAAGTAAGATCAAAACATAAGGTAACAATACAATCATTTACTTTTTCTAATTTAAAATTTAAACACCGATGGTTGGAAGTTATATTGTATAGGTGGCAGCATTTTTTCAACACAAACCAGACTGTGGTAAGCTGGAAAAAAGTCAGGAACGTATACTCAGTCAAAGGTTTTCAATAAAACACAAAATGAAATTTATGAGAAAAGCCCCCAAAATTCCCTGACATGTATGAAACATATCAGATATTCACAACATAATCTAAGGTGCCTATTTATAGACTGTTAACAAATATCGGGGGAAGAATCAGAAAAAGAGCACAAATCCCAAACAATTATAAAACATATCAGATATTCATAATTCTATCCATTTCGCATACTAATGGTCTGGGAACAAAGATCGGGTAAAGCAGAGAAGAAATAAAGAAAGTATAAATATACTGTGCAAACAGGCACTTTCGTTCAAAATCGTGAATAACAAGAGTGCCCTAATATACAGCACTGTTACATTATTTTGGTTAATGCACTCCACGACTGTTACATTATTTTGGTTAATGCACTCCACGACGGTTCATTACATGATACATATTCCTGAGTAGAAAAAAAGAGGAAAATGTCACCTCTTTCTAAAATATCATTTGAGAGGCCTAACTTTACTTATAACTATTACTCTTCTATTCAATGGCATAACTAAGAACGTTTGTGTTAATGAATTACGTTTTCCATTGATAAAATACATTACTAAATTAATGAGGAAAAAAAACGAAAAATCCCAACATTTATTAAACATATACAGCACTTTTAGGTTTCTTTTCTTAATGCATTTTACGACGGTACATTACATGTATAATATTCATGTGAAAAAGATCCAAAATATCACCTTATTCTGAAATATCAAGTGAGAGGCCTAACTTTATACTGATTAACTTTAACTCTTAAATATAATGACAACTAAGAACCTATGTGTTAATGAGTTACGTTTTCCATTTCATATTTAACAGGCAAGCTGTTCCTCTCCCTCTTTTCAGTCTCGTGTAACAATGAGTCCTTTCTTTTCATCGTACTTTTTATCATTTCAATGACTTCAGCAATCATTGTCTTGTTACATGTTTCCAGGCTATATTCATTCCGTACCCAATATATTATCAAAGTACATGACAGGCCTATAACATTTTTTTTTATAAAAGCAATTCTTTACATAAGTATCAAGTATTAGAAGATAGATATAAATGCCAACTCTAAACAAGCGTTTAGAAATCAAATAAGAAATGTTAGGTTTTTCTACTCTACATTCCCTATATAGTTTAATAAACTTTTTGTTTTTAAATACATTCATGACAAACCTGGATTTAACATTTCAATGAAGCATGAAATGTGAATACAAGGACAAATATTCAGAAACGTGGTAAGAATATATATGAAATTATGAATAGATTACGATGCATACTTACTAACTTTTAACGAAGCCATCGGATAGAGAAAACAAAATCAAGATAAATATTAGAATACACTTTTATATACAAATTATACTTTTTTTTCTTCATTTTCTTTCTTTAGGAGGAATTAGGGGATCATTAGTAGGAAGCCTTACAGACAATTTAAATACCTTTATTTTTACCTTGCATGTCTGTTTACAAATGTTAAGCAAATGAATATTTACCATTGTGCGCGAACATGCTTGGTTACCGAACGACTACAATACCAGTTTATTAAAGTAAGATCAAAACATAAGATACAAATTCAATAATTGACTTCATAAAATATTAACATTTTAAATTTCAAAACCGATGGTTGGAAGTCATCAGGTATAGGTGGTAGTCATGAAAGTTTACTTAGTCAAAGGTTTTCAATAATACACATTACTAAATTCATGAGAAATAAAAGCCGACAATCCCTAACATTTATGAAACATATCAGATATGTATAATATAATCTAAGGTTCCTATTAATAGACTGTTAACCAAGATCGGGGATGAATCAGAAAAAAGGACACAAATCCCAAATAATTTTGAAACATATCGGATATTCATAATTTTATCCATTTCGCATACTTACCGTCTGGGAACGAAGATCAGGGAAAGCAGAGAAGAGATAAAGAAATTATGAATATAAAGTGCAAATAGGCATTTTTGTTCAAAATCGTGAATAATTATAATGTCATATTATACAGCGTTTTTACATTTTTCCTTAATGAACTTTACGACGGTACATTACATGTATTATATTCATGAGAAAAGGATCTAAAATGTCACCTTATTCTGAATTATCATGTGAGAGGCGTAACTTTACTGATAAACTATTACTCTTATATTCAATGGCAGAACTAAGATCTTATGTTTTAATGAATTACGTTTACCATTTCATATTTTACAGTCAAGCTGTTTCTTTCCTGTTTTCAGTCTCGTGTAACAGTTAGTAATTTCTTTTCATCGTACTTTTTCTCATTTTAATGACTTCAGCAAGAATTGACATGTTACATGTTTCCAGACTATATTCATTCATAACCCATTATATTATCATTGTACATGACAGGCCTATAACATTATTTTAAAAAGCAATCCTATACATAAGTATCAACTATTAGAAGATAGATGTACATGCTAACTCTAAACATGCGATTAGAAATCGAATAAGAAATGTCAGGCTTTTCGACTCTACATTTCCTTTTTGTGATAAACTTTGTGTTGTATAAATACATTGATGACTAACCTCGATCTAAATGTTCAATGACGCAAGGAATGTGAATACAAGGACAAATATTCAAAAACGTGACAAGAATATATATAAAGTTATAATTTGATTACGACGCATACTCACGTTCTATGAACCAAGCCCACGAGTGGAGGAAAAAAGATCAAGATAGATATTAGAATACACTTTATATACAAAATTATGCTATTTTTTTTCCCGTTTCTCTCTCTCTTCAGGAAGAAGTAGGAAATCATTGGTTTGGAAGCCTTACAAACCATTGAAATGGTTTTTTGGTTTTAGCTTGCATGTCTGTTGAAAAAATGTTAAGCAAATGAATATTTAACATTGTGCGCGAACATGCCTGGTTACCGCACGACTACAATATCAGTTTATTAAAGTAAGATCAAAACATGAGATAAAAATACAATAATTGACTTGATTGAGGTCATCAAGTATAGGTGGTAGTTATGAACGTTTACTCAGTCAAATTTTTTCGATAATAAACATTACTGAACTAATAAGAACGAACCGAAAAATCCCCAACATTCATGAACATTTTCAGATATTAATAATATACTCAAAGTTGCCAGTTTTATAAAAAATAGTTTTTCTTGATAACTCTAAATCATTGTGATGGACTTGGATCCTTCTTCCTCTCATAAATGCACATCTTAATCAGCACATTAAGACTGTGTTCAATGTTTGATTATAGTAATGTTTAAATGCCTGGCACGTTGACATAATCTTTCTCTATGGCGTCATTCAATTTTTCGTAGTTAGCTTGTTGATCAGGTTTCTTCAGATCCTGATATGTTTGAGGGTCAGTAAGATTCGCGTAGGTCTTACCATCGGTACTGAGATCCTGGTAGGTATGAAGGTCGGTATTAAGGTCTTGGTATGTATGGACATCTGTCTGTGACTGATCAAATGCAGGGTTCTCATACTGAGGTGACAAATAGGACTCCTTCCCCTTAGACTTAGTAGAGGCTGATTCATCGCTGAAAGTTAATGATATTAAAGTAAAGATAATAATAATAATAATAATAATAACAACATTTATAATGCGCACATATCCACCCCAAGAGATGCTCAAGGCGCCTAACAAGGTAAGTACATTGAACGAAAATAATATGACATAATTAAATATAATTCAACAACGTTAATTACATCAGATTGTGAAATACACTACGTCTTAAATAAGGAATTCAGACATTAGATAGGTTTTCAATTGTTTTTGGAACACATTTTGATTCGCTGACATTTTGATTGAATGGGGGTAGGGAGTTCCATAACCGGGGTGCAGCAGCTGTAAAAGCTCTGTCTCCCCAACTCCTCTTTGTTCTTAATTGTGTTAAATTTGTTGAATTAGAGGAACGAAGACCTGCACGAGAACTTAAAGATATATTAAGAAGAGAGGAAATATATTCAGGAACTGATCCATTTAGTGAACGGTAGGTGAGTAGTAGAATTTTATATTTGATACGCTGTTCTATTGGAAGCCAGTGAAGGTTCTTGAGTATTTGAGTAGTATGGGTCGAACGTTTAGATTTAGTGACAAGGCGGGCAGCTGCGTTTTGAACCTTTTGTAGTCTGTGAATTTGGTATTTAGGAAGTCCATAAAGGAGAGAGTTACAGTTATCGAGATGAGATGTTACAAAAGCATGAATCAATTGTTGAGTGGTTTGGGGGGTTAAAAATTTCCTTATAGCGCGAAGATTACGAAGATGATAATTGGCAGCTTTCACACATTTTGAAATATGTGCATCAAGAGACATGCTTGTATCGAAAATGACACCAAGATTTCTTGCCTTATCTGAAGGAGCAATGTGCACAGAACCAACACATATATGAGTTATAACAATCTTGGAAAGTTGTTGTCTGGAGCCTAACAAGAGAAATTCTGTTTTATCGTCATTTAG
Organism: Strongylocentrotus purpuratus; assembly: GCF_000002235.5. NCBI lineage: Eukaryota > Metazoa > Echinodermata > Echinoidea > Camarodonta > Strongylocentrotidae > Strongylocentrotus > Strongylocentrotus purpuratus. The sequence goes on from NW_022145526.1 coordinate 1,795,261, forward strand.
TTTGAGATAGCAATCATTCATCCATTTTCGTACATCATGAATACAACTTTCAAGATCTTCAACACGTTTTTCTACCTGTTCCTGAATAGGAAGACACGAAAAATATAATTGTAGATCGTCTGCATACATATGATAGCTTATATTGTGTTTACTGATTATCTCATGAAGTGGTAAGGTATATACATTAAACAGATGGGGACCTAAAACAGATCCTTGGGGCACAGAAAACAGAAGATTAACAACCGATGAAGTTGTATCATGAAGGTTAACCGCTTGAGATCGATTTGAAAGGTAGGAACGAAACCAATGAAGACATGTTCCACCAATGCCAATCTTTTTTAGTCTGTCGATTAAGATATTGTGGTCAACAGTATCGAAGGCGCAGCTGAGATCTAACAGAACTAATGCAGTAACTTTCCCCTTATCCATATTTATTAAAATGTCATTTTGTACTTTCAATAGTGCCGTCTCCACACTGTGGTTTTCCTTGTAGGCCGATTGAAAGGGGTTTTGAAGGTTTTGGTCATTTATGCTGGACTGAAGACGCGTAGATACTATACGTTCAATTGATACAATACATTTCATTGATGAAAAGCATAATTGAAGTAATTATCAAGTCCCAATAAATATATAGAGAGAAATAGGTCAACATTACATGTGGGAATTGGTATGGTTCTTTTAAAACGCATGCCATTGACAAAATAATCCTTTCAAGAGAGTTGCCATAACATTTAAAAAGTGTTATGCCTTAGAATATCTATATTGGGTCGAAATAAATAGGTATATAATCAACTTGTAAACCTGACGAATGGTATGTGGGAATTAGTATAAAATGGTATTTCTAAAGTACATGTCAGTAACATCATACGTCTTTCAAACTGGTTGCCCTAACATTTAGAAAACGTTTTGCTTTCGAATATTTACATTGAATAGCAATTTCAAAAAATGAAGAAAGTGATTAAATAACTTTATAACATTAAGAAAATACTTGAGCTTGTATTATCATGCCCATACGGTATAAGCCCCATGCAATGGGGAAATACGATGAGAATGGACTGATGAGAGGGACAAGTTAACTACAAGGTATTTCTCTAACCTTCTTCGCTTGTAAAAGATGATGATGAGCACTATAACGATAACAATCACAACAATAGCACCAACATAGCTCCCTACGACAGTTTCTGTTGAACCTGAAGGACCTGAAGGACCTGAAGGACCTGAAGGACCTCCAGTTGGACCTGATTGTGGTGGAGAAGAGACACTAGGTGAAGAGGATGGTATGGGAACTAGGATGGTATAGAAATACAGGAGTTAGAAATACCAAGGTAGCATCAGAGTTGATAGATAAATGATAAATGAATCCGGTACAGTCAAACCTGCTCTAGTGACCACCTGTCTTCAAAGACCACATTTCCTGGCTCCATTAAGTGTTCTTTATAGACAGGTTTCACTGTAATAGCATATGATCATAATTGATTGTAATGAATAACGGCATGTGAACAGACCGGTCCCAATAGGTTGTTTGCACAGCTAGACATGATGAATCACTGTACGGAAAGATGTGCGTGTGTGCGCGCGTATGGCAAGCCGTTTTAACATTTATTCATATTTCTTGATATCAATAATCCATTCTTGATATCAAAAAATGAATTCTTGATATCAAGAAATCGAATTCTTAATATCAAGAACTACCATTGCTTTACAACGTAAAATTATTTCTTGATATCAAGAATTCTTTTTTTTATATCAAGAAATCGAATTCTTGATATCAAGAAATCAAATTCTTGATATCAAGAATTGTTGTAGTGGATGATTTCGAACGCAAAAGTATTGCACGAATTCATACTGAGCGCGCCGTTTTAACATTTATTCCGTGATTCTGATTTCGAACGCAATAGAGTTGTGCAGGAATATAATTCATCCTGCCTGACCAGTGCGGTGCGGGTTGTCGAAAGTCAATGTATCGCGAGAATTCAACTAATGCAAGAATACATGTTGCCAGTTTGCAGTGCATTTACCGTCTCTGTGATATATATTATGTAACAGAATCACCCCCGTTTGTTCATGGAACAGCCCAGGGTCCAGTGAGGGGTGTTTGTTTTGGGTAATTTACATAAACTCGCCTTGTAGAGCATCTCAAGGGATGCATGCCACATCCTAACTTACAGTGCAGACCGAAATACACAGAAAAGGAGTGCAAGATAATCATATACGAGATATTTTGCCATTTTGAAGTGCATTGAATGTCTATGTGAATGTCCTTGTAGAAAATATTTTGTTGGTACTGTTTAGCCATGTTTTAAAGCAATTTATTAATATGTACACTTATTTGCTATGTCATTACGTTAAAAACAGAAACTTAATGAAGGCAACATGCATTTTTATTCTGTTAATTGTTTGTCGGTTTACGGATGGAATGAAATTGCGGCATAGGAATATTCAAAAAGAAATTGGCTTTTTAAATCACATCGAAAAGAAGTTGCGTTGGGACAAAATAATCAACATGAAAGTTTGGGACTTATCTCGGCCCCTTTTTTTTTTTTTTACCAATGAAATTTATTCAGCATTGTTATGAACCTTCATAATGTCATTTTCAAGTAAATTAAATGATTGTACCTTGACATGGTAATCCAAAATATCCTGTCGAGCAAGTTCCAGGACATTCTCCAGTAACGTCATCACAATCTGCTTCATCAGTACAATGACATTCTTGAAGACAATCAGCTCCAAACATACCCTCTGCACATGCTTCAGGACGAAATAGAAGTGATATAACGAGATTTGTAGATATGTGGAGATATTATTCAGTTAATTTGCTCCGCATAATATTTCAATTCACATTCGCCCTAATATATTATCGAAGTAATACACAGGTGCCAGTTCTTAAACCATGATAATATCCATGCATATATACCAATATAAATCCTCTTTTAAAATATACATCTTAGACAAATTTTGCGTAGGGATTCGGATTTGAAATGTGCAAGTTGTTTAAAACGAAAGGTTAAAGTACCTTTTGTATTTCAAAGTTTCTTCCTAATGTCAATAATGCTAACAGTCGTTTAGAGCACTAACTTTCATTGCAGTAGATTCCTGTATATCCAGCTAAACAGGTGCATCCATAAGGATCGGGTAGACAGATCTGACTTCCAGTACACTTGTCCAGAGGCTGACCGGGTCCACATTCAAATTCACAGTCCCAGCCAAACTTATGCATCCCACACGCTGCATGAAAATGTATATATTAGAGTGATTAATTTAAATATAATTCAAATGTTCTAAAATATTCTCCAATTTGAGAAGAGTCAAGCATGTAATATTCAAACATATTAAAATCATTCAAAACTGTTATGACCCAAGCAGCAATATTGTTTTTTCTTCTTGTTTTGATTAGGAAAAATGTCTGTTTTTGTCATTATAATCATTGGCAAATAATTATTGAATTAAATTAATGGTAACTTGTGGAAACAAAAACAAGTGAAAATGGTTCATCCTCTCACGAAGTTCATTTATAATAACCAGTGTTTCATTATCCTTACTGATATCATCATTTATTATGTTTATCATCATTGTGTTTTTTAAATAATTACATATAAAACATTTCTGTTCAATAAGTATAATAATCAGTATTAATAGCATGGGCAACTTTGACATTTGTTTAACTCTGATTGTACATGATAGTATGTGTTAGTATGTTTTTTGTTTTTTTTGTGGTTCTGTTTCTTTTCTTTTTTCCTGTGTGTGTGTGTGTGTTTCTTAGGGGTAGGTATTAAGGAATCCCTCCTTTCTGCCTATCCCAAATGTTCTCATAAATTGCCATTGCTATTTGTTATCACTATCTTGTTTTTATCATTCCATTCTGTATTTGTATGTTTTAAATGTTTTTATGAAGAGTGTTGAATAAACTTTGAATAAAATGTGAATTGAATTGTCATCATTATTGTTGTTATTATACTTATTACCATTACTTTATTATCATCATCGTAATCATTAGACTTTATTATCTCTTTTTGTTTTCTTCATATTTTATTTCCCTTTCCTTCTTCTTCTATTTCTTTTTCTTCTTCTTATTATTATTCTCCTTCTCCTCCTTCTTCTTCTTTTTCATCTTCTTCTTCTTTTTCTTCTTTTCCTTCTTATTTTAATATTCATTGTTGCTGTTATTATCATTCGGAATTACCATTACAAAACAATTAGTATATAGTTGTAAAGATTCATTTTAAGGCAAAAAATGTATTGGACATAGAAATTGAAAAGTTTCCCGTTGTAGTATTTTATTTTTTTTGTTTTGATTGTGAAAAAGTCTGTTTTTTGGCATTTGTAATCATTGGCAAATACTAATTCAATTTAACTAATAGTTACTTATGGAAACAAAACAAGTGAAAATGTGCATATTAATAAAACTAGTGTTTCATTATCTTTAATAGTTTTAGCATTTTTTTTAAAATCATCATTGTTATTACTGTTATTGGCATCATTATTGTTTTTATTATACTAATTACGATTATTTGTAGTACTGTCATCATCATCATCATCATCATCATCATAATCATTGGTCTTCTTCTTTTTCCTCTTTTCCTTTTGTTCTTATTTTCCTTTCCTCTCCTTCTTCTTATATTTCTTATACATTATTATCATTCGTCTTCTCCTTCTCCTCCTTCTTTTTCTTCTTTTCTTCCTCATCTTTCCTTCTTATTCTTGTAATTGTGGTTGTAGTTATTATTAATTGGAATCACCATCATAAAACGATTAGTTTATAATTGTAAAGACTCATTTCAAGGCAAAGATTGTACTGGACATAGAATTAACTTTTTTCACATGGTAGTATCTTCTTTCGGGATTTCTTTGTTTTACCTTGGAGGCAGTTCTTTCCAGCATGACCAGGGGGACAGATGCATGTTCCTGAGAGTTCGTGGCAAACACCTCCATTATAACAACTATCACACAAACGATCGCATAATGGTGGATTCCAACTTCCATAAGGGCACTCTGTTAATACAATAAAACATGGAAAAACATAATCTAAATCCCAAACGTATGTTGATCCCGGAGATGGGAGTTATACCCCACCCACACACATTTCTGAAGGGGGTGGCCTGTAAAAAAATACCCCCCCCCCCATATTAAGGAAATCAATCATATTTTTAAAACGTTTTTAAAAATGTATTTAAAAGTCCTACAATTTATACGATATTAAATGAAAAACCTGTCATTTTCAGCTCCATTTTGAGTCATGCATGTGTTAGGATCACAACATTCCCCCTCCATTCCACACACACACTCCTCGGAATGGACTTCGGCCACTGATACCCGAAAACAGGTAGTTTAATGAAATGAATTGACACGAAAAGACATTCCCATAACCTATGATGCATAGTGGTTCCGGCAAAAGCATACCTTAATTGCAAAGAAGTAGGTCCAAATACATAATTTTTGAAAAATGGTCACTTGATGAAAAAAGTGGCAGAACCTAATTATTTGACGGTTAAAAATCAAAATTTAATTGAATTTTTTTTTAACCACACCATTATGCCATGAAGCTGAATTTTTTATGTAAATACTTTAAGTTCTCGATTAGGCTTTATACTGCAAAAACTGTCACTCGATCATAGAAATTACAACTTTACATTCATCGATATTATTTACGCTTTACTATCATATAAACAAACATATATCTGGTCGGTTTTTCTTGATTGTTGTTACTTTAATGACCATAGCTACAGAGCTGAAGAGTAACTAGTTCCAGTGAATTTATACCCTTGCGACCAATATGCAATGATATATTTTTTCGATGTGTAAGGAAGACGAAATTCGAACCCGTTACGATGAGTCTTATGAGGCTGAATTGATGTTGATCCAACGTTCCATCCATGTACGTCACATATACACCGGCGTCTGAGATAGATGCAGATTGGATTGTGTGTGATAGACTGTCAGAACTCATTCCAATAAGTGAATTAGCCCAGTCTACATCAGTCAATTTCCGCCATCGCATCCCGTCTTCTCCTAGCATCCCTGTCGTGCTCATCACACTGAGTGTGATATCATCTCCAATATGTATTGTCTTTGTAAACCGACCATCACTGGGTTGCAATTGACCTATATAAAATAAAAAGGAAAATCGACAACAAAGGCCTTACATTCGAATCTTAATTTCATGCTGATTCAACAAAATTGCGTCATCATGTCTTCCATTCTCTCTTGCTCCCTCTCGCCCCATTTATCCTCCATTCTTTTTACATTGTCATCAACTAAACATTCTTAGAATGAAACAGTAGGGGAAACAAGTTTCAAGCATTAGCATTTATGGTATTGGGGAGTTTCTTGAGCTGTTAACATAATCATTTGCTTTTTATGAATATTTACATTAAGTTGAAATTGTTGTATTACATTTTAACGTAAACTATTAACAACTAAATTATTAATAACCTTACCAAATCAGTATGTGAAAAATTTGTCCCAATTTGTGTCTTTAGAATATTAAAGCCTTATCTTACACATGAATATGTTCAACAAACGCCCTCATTCAATGAGTCCACCTTGCATTCATCAGTTACGAAACACACACACAAACACACACCCACACACACACACACACTAATTCACTAGATGTATGAATAACTTAGTTTTTATATGTATGTGTATATGTACGGGAAGAAAGAAGAATGCCAAGAGGAACAGGTGTCATTCTACTGGCTGTCACTGCAGAACATTCGAAAAATCCCAAGCCCTCCATAGTCGCTGGAAGAGTCTGCCTTAATACTACAGACGACACATTATCGCTGACTCCTGGAGCTGTATAACTATCTGAAGTTATAGCCTCGGTCAGACGGACGAGTCTTCTGGTGGACAATGTGAGAATCTCTTCATTCTCTGAGCCGAGTAGACAGATAAATGACGCATCCAGCAGACCTCCTCCGTAGGGTGATTGAGTAGCTGCCATTAGACGTACAGGAAGGATCTGTCGCGGACCTATGGGAAAATCATTATGTTTTGCAAGTAATTAGTGTCGGCCTTCATCTTCGTTAGAGGGGAAGTAGGAGGGAATTATCTCACACTTCAACCTTACATGTTATGTTATGATGACGTTTGGTCCTTGTTGATATATACAAATGCATTTTCATACATATATTTTAAACAAAATTACCTCCACTTCTAAAACAATTTATGGGAAACCCAATGTAAATGATATATGACACTTTATGAAGTCACTTTCCCTCGAGTTATCAACTGTAGATAAAGCCTAAATAACTAGGAATGTTTAATAGGTAGATTATATACTTCAAATGATAAAGTATTTCCCTTTTTGCTGAATACTGTACAAGCATCGATTACAATGAGTGGTGATATTCTGTTTTAAGTGGATACCAACAACGGATTTAAAACAGTGGTTACACAATATTAGAATGTCACCAATCGATATATTGTTTCGTTTGTGGCATTTAAAATGTGATGTAAAAAGGTGAAGCGGGCATCATTTGAGCATGGACTATCATAGGATTATATAGAAATATAGATTATAGAAATACATGCCAATACTCACTCGGAGGTTTTTCACATGCGAACCTGAGGTATGATGTACATGGTAGTTTTCTCCATCCATTATTAACCTGCTGATGAACACATCTTTCATTCTCAAATAGGGTTTCATCACCATCCGACCAAGCAGGAAATCTGGAAAGGTAAAATATGTTCCAAACAGCAATGAATTATCCCAGTATTAATTAAAAAAACAACTTTAAAGGGCATTGTCATGAAAGGTTGAAATCGTTATGTCAGGGGTTTTCATTTAGTTAAAATGTGTATTAGTTCAAATGTAAATACAGTATAGATAATTATGCCTTCCTTGGTAACTATGATCTTGCATCATTTTAGCCTCCACGAGTTCCGCATATGAAAACACATGGAAAGTAGAATAGATTAATGACTTTCATCTATGTCGGGGGGGGGGGGGGGTGTAGGTGCCATCAACCGATTGGAAAACACATCCTAAGCTTGATGAATTTCAACTTGTTTCTCAGATAATCATGTTATTAAAGTTACACACCAGTTTCTGCCTGTTGCAATCTGTCTGCATCATGATATGATCGCAGTTTGTCATGAGTAGGGTGTGTGAGATATTGTCGTGTGCGTGTGTGCGTGTGCGTGTGCGTGTGTGTGTGTGTGTGTGCGCGCGCGCGTGTATTTGTGTGTGAAAATACAGTTTAATACATACCCACTATTATCGAGCGGAGTGCCATCAATCCATTGGAACGTACTCTCTTGATTGATATCATCAAGTCCAAACCAATACGAGTTACCTCCAGCCAGCTCAATGAGATGCAACTGTTGAAAACGTTGAGAGAATAAATTAGAACGAGAAATCACAGATGACTATTTATAATGTGTCATGATCATGAAAGTGGAATAACTTTATCGATTCGTCTGTATAGTCTATAACATCATCGAAAGTTGAACTAGTTGAAATAAGATATTTTGTTTTCCTTATAACTCATCACAGCGATATTTTACTTCTTTATAACCCTATTCCGATTGTTTTCACATAAACTACCAGATTCTCTATTTCTCTTACGTTAATTTTATTGTTTTTATTTTCATTTTTTTGCACAAACAATTGCTAAATAAAAGCCCGTTAAGGTTGTTATCACGTTTCATTTATGTATTAGAATTAATCTTTTTAATATCACAATGCGTCCTTACATTGATTTCTTCTGTTTTAGGCTGGGCAAGATCCCCTCCTTGAGCCTGGCAGTACTTTCTAGCAAACGAGTATGACATCATCGATGATTGAGAGATATAGTACAGGGTTCCATCAAGGCGACTCCACTTATATTCTGGAACGACTATGTATTCATTAAAACAAGGTGATTGCCATTATCAGACATTCATCGTGTTATAAGAATATAAGAAGAAAGAATTTCAAACCATTACGTTTCATTGCATTTTATCATAGTCATATACTGATAAAACACGAGACCAGAGATGAGAAGATCATGGATTCACTCTCCGCCATGGCACTTTAATGTAACCTACTCCTCTCCACCCATGTGTCGTTGGTAACCTGTGGTATGCAAACGTCTCCTGTGTTAGGTTTACACTGTGGGCGTCTGTAAAATGACACCTGGCTAGAGTACTCCTCAAAGAGTGGAGAATGTGCACACATTGTATTTATGAACGAACCTTGATCGGATGATGGAGATAATAATAACATGCTAAGAGATATTGTGTATGCAGTGCTGAATAAACATCATTATAAGTAGTTTTGTTAACATGCATTTGCAGATGTGTTTAGACATGACAATATTTTCAGCAAATTCAGGCAATCACCGGATCGTGTATCGCATGCCTGTGACAAACTGATATCGATATTTCCAAAGAGCATCACTGACCCAAGTTCGGATGTACTTTACTTGTGACAAATTTTTTTAGCAGATAAACTTTAACATATGACTTCAAATGACCTTTGACCTTAGCATGTAACCCTTCAGAGCACAGTGAAGGTCACCCGAGTGCAGCTGTGACCAAAGTTTGGTCACAATAGGATTGACGGTTGCGAAGTTACCTGCCACAAGATAATTTGGCAGGTACACTTTGTGACGGACGCCGGACGGACGGACGCCATTTGAATCCCTTAGTCTCGCCTCCACCTTCGGTGGACGTGACAATAATAGCAATGATGATATACCGTTCTTGCATAGCGCATATCACAATATCATATAATAATATTTATCTCTGCATTTCCAAACGATATTGGATATTATTAGCCCTGCTTTTAATCAAAGCTCTTAACGCTCAGTGCATTCAAAGAATAAACCCTTAATTAAGTGCCAACTTACTACAACTGGGCCAAGTGTGGCAAATGTAATTAGTGCCTTGCCAAAGGACTTAAGTGGCGCAGCACGGACTTGAACCCTCTCTTTGTCGCATGTAAGATAAGATGCATAAGAGGTTTTAAAGGCTGTGAAGTGGGGCATTTTGTAGAGAGACAGGTCGCTTTACATTCTCGCACTTTTTCATGATCTCGTAATTTTACATGTCAATGTGAGATAAAATCAATAGAATTTCGAGTTAAAACTTTCAAAAATATATCTTCTAGCTTAGTATACTAGCATATATGTTTCTTCATGATCATTCCAAACTTTGCAACGATGGAAACCCCGTGGTACTAGATCCACAATCCGGTGACTTATCCACATTGGCAAAACCCGCTTATGGGAGGGGGGGGGGGAGGGGGTTAAAATTTAATTTAAAAAATAGAATTGAAGGTTTCTGCAACTCGACAACTGTGGATTAGCGGCTCTCTTATAAATTACTAGTTCAATTCAATAGACTTTTAAGCAATTGGAAATAGAGAGAGAAAAGAAAAATGAAATGTTGGCTATGAAACAGAAACGGTCATAGTGTTAGGTCTAGTGACTTACCCTGATAGCGTTCACATATGAAGGGTTGTTTGCGACTACACGCAATATCAAGCCATCCCATGTCTGAATCAGAAGATAGAGTGGCACAATCTTCATCACCATCGTTGTCGGGTTCAGGATCCCTCCATGCTGAATACCTGTGTGTATTGGATTAAGAAGAATGCAAAAAAAAAAAAAGCATGCAGGAATAAACAGACGGTTATACGAAAGAATGGTTCTATAAAATACAATGTCCTATTTTCTTCTTATTTAAAGGGGGGGGGGGAAGTGTATTTTGTTGTAATTTTTTTTTTCTTTCTGAATTGTAAATTCAGATAATTCTGATGACTGCTCTGTTCTCCCACCTCCTGACGGGATGACTGATCTGTCAAGCCCAAAGGATGCACAAGTCAACTGGCTTACCCCGCTTCAAGAAATAACTTGATATATAATACTACTACCTCATACCAAAGGAGGAGAAGAAGAAGAAGAAGAAGACGAAGAAGAAGAAGTAAAAGAAGAAGAAGAAGAAAAAAAGAAGAAGAAGAAGAAGAAAAAGAAGAAGAGAAGAATTCTGATGATTGGATTATAATGACCTTTGTCATATAAGTGCACCGTCTTATATTAAACTTGTTAGTTTCTTAACTGGATTTTTGAGCCGAAACATCCATAAGAATATATCCGGGAAGGGGGGGGGGGGTACTCATATAAAAAGACATAGGGGTGTGTCGCTCTAATGGGTCACTTTTTCACAAAGCCCAAAACATGGGTTCCATTTAAAACAAAAATATCACTAAACATGGGTCCGTTTTTTTCTCAAAATCTCAAAATTGTTCGGGTGTTCGCATGGCAAACACCTGAAAATCGTGAAAAACGGGCCTTACTTCGAGAAAAATCCCCCAAAATGACCCTTAAAAAATAGTACGGTTTCGAGTTTTGAACTGCACACCCCCGTCCAAACCAAATTTGAGTATTCCCCCCTCCCCAAATTCAATCTTAATCGAGAAGAAACTCATGACCTTAATGTATTCGAAAAACGAAGTATGCACTACTATTTTAACCAAATTATTTTGATTGCAAATTTGAAAGTTGTAATTTTTATGCGGATTTGTTTTTTAATGCACTTGTACACAATATTTATAAACAAGTATACTGACACACATCCTCCTTTGCATTACGACATGCAAAATTTACTTTTTGTGTTACTACCGACTGCAATAATTTCATTATCAAAACATAAGTTTACAATCAAAGTATAATCAAGAAAACTGTTACGCATACTTGCTTTTCAGACCAACAAATTACATCAATTAATGTTTATCGAGTTACAATGAAAAATGTGCCGGATTCTTATATTTTTATTTTTGGGACTAGTATGTGAACCTACCTAAAATGAAAGGACATTTTACACCTCAAATAATTAAAGAATAATATAAGTAACTTAGAGTAAGGCAGTTATTTCAAAGTAGAAACGGATAAGTATGCACTATAAAATAATTGAACCTACTGTAAAGGTGTTCCATCGATCCATGTAAATGTGCCTTCTACAGCTTGGTCAGTCAAACCAAAAAATACAAGGGTATTTAATACCGAAATTCTGCCATGAAGAAAGGTCTGGTAAAAGGAAAATGGAAATGTCACCTCATGAACATCGATTTCATAATTAAAATGAGTATTACAAAATATAACAAACGAATACAAATAAAATCAACACAAGTCAATCGCCTGCTGTGAACCTTGCGGTAACTAAAAAAATAAAACTCTTCTGGCGCTCAGTAGAATATATTTTAAAAGTAAAGACCAGTAATGGTCATGCGATTGCATTGTGAAAGAAACGTTGTGGAATCGATCAGAAAAGGTTGATCATCTAGCATCTAGCATCTGCAAGGTTCTGGAATCATCAAAATGATAAGAAATTTGGCCCATTCTTCGTAAAGTTACAAGCACTATACACAGAAAGATGTATATGGGACTACCCTATATCTCTCACAGTCCACGGGAGAAACAAATTTACCAAATATATGAATTAGTAGGCGGTTTCCCGGCAAATTTTGTATCATCATGTATTAGTCAAAACATATTCTTTCACATGATTGGTAAAGAGAGCTTCTATTTCATTTTTTGAAATTGGGGCTCTTCCAATACTGGTCTTTACCTTTAAGTAAAAATCATTTGTTCATTTGAAGCTGCTGAAAGACACTATAACAGGACTGTTCACGCGTCATGGTCATGTAAATTAAAACAATAATAAGAAGTAATATTTGAAATATATAAATTAAACTATTCAAAACTCTTCATATCACGGTATAAACGTGAATGAAATAGCGGCGTCATCAGAGAATGATCTGTTTTGAGATGTATCGGAAAGCTTCGAACACAAGGATTGGGGATGACAGTGTCTAAATGAATGTTTTATTATCTCCGCTATCAACTAAATATCACGCTTTTTGATATTATTTAAATAGTCATTCACGAGTAACCAGTTGGCCTATTACGTCACATACGTCATTCAATCGTGTTATTATGAAAAAATATTTATTCCCTGTACGCCATAGCGACTGACTTGCAAAATAGCTATGTAAGTTTCCAAGGTGTTAAATTAAATACTAATAAAACAACAGAAAGTTCATAGGTTTCATGATAACAACATTTTGGATAACATTAGCTGAAAGAAAAGAAGTATACTTGAACATACGCTGATATCGTGTGATTTGATGAGTGCTAAATCAGCTCCATGATACTGACAATAGATCCGTGCATCTGAGTAAGACCGAGCCAGCCATGACGGAGAGATGAAATAATCTAGACCACCGAATGATACTTCACTGCTTCCATCATATACTGTAATAAAACAGACTTTCTATTTGAGAGTGTATCGTGGTGAGTAAGATTGTGATTTTAATGAAATTGCGTCGACTATTCTCTGCACAGTGTAGGCATTCCCCAGATTCTACAGAGCTCAATACTTTTATTTTCCAAATATGTATGCAAAAAGTGAACGATTGCATTGGTTGTCATTTCTTAAAGATAAATTTTATCTGAAATGTTTATTTCGTCGGTGTAGGAATACGAAAGAGTTAAAAACAAGATTATCCCTTTTTTCATGAATCGAACAATCGAGGTGGCATTTTTTGTAGTAAGAGAAAGTTACGAATGCAAAGTTCTACAACAGCCATACATCCCATGATGGTATGATACAATTATTCTATTGTTATGTTGTAATGATAACGGATTTCGGTTAAGGAGTAGCGCAATACTCCAAATATCTGAAAAGCATTTCAAAATTCTGCTTGTACGAAACATATTCCAAAGAGAATAGCTCTGCGATCGATTTCTTACACTAAACGAATTGCAAACTTCAGCCCTTTATCCGAATGCTAACCCGACCCTTACACAAACCCCAACCTACAATCCGAATGCCGTATGAACCCAAGACAATACGTTTGTTGCAATATAGCCCGGAACAACAATCACTAGAAAACAATAAATGTTGGATCATCAATATTCATACCTCGTGTACGCTCACAGATGTACGGCAATGAATAAGATGAAGGCTGGTCATACCATGATAGACTATCACGTAGACCAAGACAACCCCAGGAGTCAGGATTATCTGGTTCCGTGATATACCAATCGTTATACCTTAGAGGAAAACACTATATCAATTATGTTCGCATTATGATCGTTTTTATTTATATTATGATCAATAATATAATAATAATATTTGGAGTAGTAGCATTATTATTTGTTATTATCATCATCCTCATCATTATTATTATCAGTAGTATTATCATTATCATAATTATTATTATTTTATTGTTCGTGCAATATTGAGAATAATCATAAAAGTTCGGAAATCCATCATCAAAGCGAATTTGAATTTAAATCTTTATTCACATTAACCTCACCCCCCTCTCCCTTAGATGCTACAGAAATACTGTGAGTATGTAGCATGCAAAGAAATAGAGCAGAAATCTGGTCATAACATCATTATCTTGTATTGTTGATCCGAGCTTTTTATTTTCCATCTTCTTGCTATTCATCTGAGACACAGATTTTAAAAAGTATGCTAATAAAGTATATAATTTAATTGAAACTGGATACAACTAAACGAGAAGTGTTTGTAGGAGAATTGTAACTACAGATTAACTTCAATGTATTCTTTTATCTTGACAGATCTCGACAGAGCAAACCTATGAGGAACATACCGGAGTGGAGTATCATCCAGCCAGTAGAAAGATCCCCTGTCAATCATTCGAATCCCGAAAAGGTAACAAAGCCATATATCACTTGGATTAAATGGAGGCAGAAGCTCTTTGAGGAATGCCTGTGAGCAAAATGGAAAAGAAAGAATCATAATAAATTCATGATTTATTCACAAGTTAAGTCAGAATGACAAACCTTAGCGTAAGCTAATAATTTTCCATGTGTTTTTTGTTGGGGTCCCTCTATCCATCTCTCTCTCTCTCTCTCTCTTTTGCTTCTCTCTCCCCTCTCTCTCTCTCTCTCTTTATCTCGCTATCCAATTATGATGTATAAACTATGCATGTCAACGGCAAATGTCTTTTTCTTAATATTGTAAATTTTTCATATTATCTTGCATATTGCGACGTACTGTTTAAATTTATTTAAACATTTGTTTTATTATTACGTCTTTCATCCTTTGAAAGAGCAATCAAACATTGATAGCGAGGTAGTTGTAATAGAATGATAAGAAAATCATGGCAGGTGTGGCAGAGTGTCAAAAATATTATTCTAAATCTAATCAGGTCTAACACTGCAGCATACAAGTGACTGGGGCAAAAATTACAGATGATAGAAGTATTGCTCAAATTTGTAATGAACATTTTGTTACATGTGCTCAAAATATAACAAGTGGTATCCCAAAACATTCTGAAATAATGTTAGATGCCACTGAGATTATAAATATAGTAGGCAAATTTGAGCTACAGCAAGTCACGAGCGCAGAAATTGAAAACATGGGTGATGATAGGGCGACCAGATGTGATGGAATAATTTGCCGTCTTTTACAAATATTGTATCCTAACCAGTCAGGTTTTTGAATTGCCTTCTTCACTCTTCTGTAACATCTCTAATGAAAGTTGTAAACCAGTGGGCTTTAAATTTAGATTACAACAAGTGAACAGGTGTTGCTTTCATTGATTCGAGGAAAGCATTTGACACTGTTTATCACGATATTCTGGTACATAAATTGACAGCCTGTTCTGATACTATATTCAGTGATTTTGTTATATCTGTCCAACCGAGAACAGATGTTTTGTTTTAAAGGGGTTACCTCGAGTTCCTCAAAAGTGACGATGGAAGTCCCACAAGTTTAAATTCTAGGGCTACTCCTTTTTTCTATCTACATAAAAAGTTTACCCAAATGTATTCATGATGGCATTGTTGGTTGGTATGTATGCTGACGACACGACTCTAACAGTCAGCGGGAGTAATGTTACAGAAGTAGAACAAAAGCTAACCAAAGGTATGGAAAATGTATTTTCTTAGTTCGTAAGTTCTAAATGGAGAAAAGGATCTTTCTGTCACACTAAACGGCAGTTGTAATTTGAAACGAGTAAAAGTGTCATAATGTCTGGGTGTCATGATTGACGAGGAGTTACGTTGGAAGGAACATGTGTAAATAGTTAATAAAACTGCTCAACAAACATAAGTGTAATTAAGCGAGCCAAAATATATGTTCCAACAAGATCTCGAAAACTCCTATATAATGCCATCGTTCTTCCTCACTTTGATCATTGTTCCTCGATTTGGACTGAGCGTCTGAGTGATGATGTATAAATCAATGCATAACATGACACCAACATATTTAAACAAAGATTTACGTCATGTCAGTTAACTACATGATCACATCACAAGACATGCTGTAAGGGATGCAATGCGTGTCCCTAAATTTAGGACGGACACATATAAACTTAGTCCTCTAATTTCTGGAATTAGAGTATGGAACCAACTTGAGAGTTCTTTCAAGACGTCACCTACCTTGAACAGTTTTAAACACACTCTAAAAGCCCTGTTACCTACAGATGACGTGTAAGTGGACTGTTTTTTTTTTCGTGCGAAGCGAACCAATCTTTCCTATTTGCAAAATTGTTACATTTGGTTGACATGGTTATTGAACTGAATCCATTTTCCAGCTATCTTTTAAACAACCAAAGGGTATTAGTTAAAGAGCAATTGAACGTAGATATGTATATAACAATGTTGGTATCCCGTGTGTTAAGCTATATCAGACTATACAAGATGTACGTTTTCAATATTTTTTTTTCTTTCTTAAAAATACGTGGTTATCATCTAGTTTTATTTTATTTTCATTCATGTTATTTTCATGTTTAAATGCATTTTCTAATGAAATTGAAAAGCCATTCACATATTTCTTTTAATTCAGTTATTTCATGACTGAGGATCCGATTAATTTGTATTATAACTGTCTATATGCGTGTATATTTATCTATTTAGTTTTTGCTGCTGTTATTTGTTTTATTCTTAACAAACAGGGCCTCATGGAAGACCATCAAATTGGTGATATATGCCACCCTGTATAAATATCAGAAATAATACATAAATACATAATGTAAACAAATATTTTATTATACTTACGTTGACTTCGGCTGTCTTGATGATAGCCAAATCACCGCCGTAACTTTGACATGTTTCCCTGGCATCACTTGGCGTTGCACGAGGTGTGTACTTGATGAGATACTGAGATTCATCGAACTCTTGCCATCTACAGTCAACGTCTGTTTATATAACATTAAATAAAACATTATGCTAAAATTAGATTACATCAACTGAACTTTAGTTTAATAAAAATTCTTCAAATGTTAGATAGGCTATCAAATCTATAATGTCAAAGAGCATAGATTACCCGTTCACAAGTATATTAATAATAGCGCTTGTCATTGTATTCAGGCATAGTACAAATCGTTAAAAGGCAATCTAACCCGTGTAATAAGTTCATTTTTACGAAAGCACACACACACACACACACACACACACACAATTGTGACAGTTTGAAATTAATCGCCTCAATAATAAGATAATTATGAATGTTTGCAAAGCGAGACCACTAATTAGGTGTGGATCTCAATAGCAATCGGGTCCGTGGATTGTGACGTGGACACGGACTACTCTCCCGTTTGCCGTGTACAAAAATATCTGTAACTTCGATTTGTGTCGTTTCTGCTTCCTCCCTCGGGGCACTACTGAAAATATATAATTACAGCAAGAACACTCTTTGATATTTGTATTGATATGATATATGGACCGAAACTTCGAGGGCTTCAAGAAGCTTATCGAAATGATATAGTGGATTATATACCTCTCTTTAGAAATCTAGCCATCTGATTGGTCGAAATTGCAGTCGTGATGTTAGCGATTCCCGCCTACCAGTCAATAGTCTTTTTAAAGATGCCCGTTGCCTCTGGTAACAGGCCGAATAAATAGATTGTGCTAATATAAGGTTTTTATTTCACTGATCCAAGTGGTTACTTGTTTATATTACCCTTATTGATAACATATTTTGTAATTTGCAACCTTTTCCATCTTCAGGTATTATAATATCAGATCTTTCAGATCATTTCCCCATCTTCACTAAAGTGAACTTTCGTAATACTGCTCATAAACATGAAAGTAAATATATTCGTAAAAACAATCCCACTCGCATTGAGAAGTTTCGAGAAGCACTAACGGCAACTGACTGGAGTGCAGTTTTACTTGAAAAGGATGTTAATATTTCATTCAACAATATTTTTATTAAGTTTTTGCTACTCTATGATAAAATTGTTCCGCTTTCCAAATGTAATACTAGAAATCGTAAGAAAATTCCACGTATGCCATGGGTCAGTGCTTCCTTGTTGAAGTCTATCAATAAGAAGAATAAGTTGTATTATTCTTATAAAGTTAGTGGAAGAGAATCATCACGTACACGATATGTTGATTATAAAAACACCCTTACTTGAGTCTTGCGTGCAGCAAAGAAAACTTATTATTTTGCTCAGTTTCAAGCAACTTCAAACGATATCAAAGGAACTTGGAAAGTGATAAGAAATGTGTTCAAGTCAAAGAAAAAAATTCTGATGTAAAGAATATTGAAATTGATGGTCGTTTAGTTGAAGATAAGAATATTATTGTGGAAAAATTCAATGATTATTTTTGCAGTATTGGTCCTAATCTGTCACGGGCGGTTCCTTCCTGTCAAAAATCTTTTAACGATTTCCTGAAAGAATCTAACAAGAAAAGCGTATTCCTTTTCCCATTAGTTAGGGAAGAGTTGCTTACTATTGTGAATTCGCTTAAGGCTGGGAAAAGTCCTGGTTACGATGGTGTCAATAATGACATAATTAAACAGGTTATCTTAGGGATTATTCAACCCCTTATTAATGTTTTTAATTCATCAATTTTAAAAGGAATAGTCCCTGAAAACATGAAAATTGCAAAAGTCGTACCCGTTCTAAAAAAGGGACATCCTCAATCTATTTCAAATTACCGTCCTAATTCCTTTCTAACCTCCTTCTCAAAGATCCTTGAGAAAGTGATTTATGTTAGAACTTTAGAATTTTTCAACAAAAGTAAAATATTCTCAAATTTTCAGTTTGGGTTCCGAGAGAAACATACTACCTCTCATGCCTTGCTGCACTTTATAGATAAGATTTCACAAGCAATAGACAAAAAGATGCACACAATTGGTATATTTCTTGATTATTCCAAGGCATTTGATACTATAGATCATGAAATTTTGCTAGGGAAATTATCGCATTATGGTGTCAGGGGCACAGCTCTTGACTGGTTTTAAGAGCTACTTAGCTGACAGGAAACAATTTGTTACTTTAAACGGTTTTGATTCAGGGTTACAGAATGTCACATGCGGCGTTCCTCAGGGATCTCTCCTTGGTCCGCTCTTGTTTATTGTGTATATTAATGACTTTCATTTCTCATCTGATGTTTTGTCATTCATTTTATTTGCTGATGATTCCAGCTTGTACTATTCACACAAAAATCTACAAACTCTGTTAGAAACGGTTAATTTCGAACTAAGTAAAGTTACTTTGTGGATTCAAGCAAATAAATTGTCTTTAAATCTGCAAATGACAAATTATATGTTTTTTTAGTAATACAATCAAAGTGCTCCCAGGAGATGTATCATTTAATAATGTATTGATAGATGGGTATCATCAACAAAATTCCTTGGTTTGCACATTGATGAGCAAATGAGTTGGAAAATTCATACACTGTTGCTCATAACGGTGGAATATTTTTTTTATCCCAATTTATGGAATTATTTTAAAAATAATTAAAAAATACTAGATCTAGATAATAGTATACAGTCTCAGATTTTATTGAATAATAATTTGCCAATATGTGTTTTGCGTGACTGCTAAAGCATGTATATTATGCTACTATGTTTATCAACTAGGGGACCTATGCCCTTAAGTCATAAATGACAGTAATGAGGATTAATGCCTTACAAAAGGGCACTAATATAGCACATCGACACGGTGTTGATCCTGGGGCCTCACAGTTACGAGGCTATTGCTTTGTCACTGAACCATGACTGTACGCAGCCGGGGCTAGGGTAGGGGGCAGTTTCCATAAATTACAAAAAAAAAAGAAAATGCAATAAATATTCAATAATTTATTGCATTTTACCCCGGTCCCCAACATAAAAAAATCCTCTGGACGGCCATGCATTATGGCTCAAGGCATGGGCACACAGAAGATTTGTTTATCTTCTCGATAAATACTGTGACTCATAGAGTAGTTCATTTTTGTAGTTATTATGGTGCCAAGATATATTATGTATTACTATAAATGTAAATTTTCTTCTTGATATTAATATGTGTCTAACTGAATGTTTTTTTCAGATTGTCAACCTCTTATTCCCTCCCCCTGTTGTCTTGTGCCCGTTGTGTGCTGTGCCTATTGTCGATGTGCTGTAGTCTTCTATTATTTCTCATATTTTCTCTTTTCTCCCGTCTTGTCTAGTCTCGTCTCTCGTTTTTTGTTGTTGTTGTTGTTGTGTGTATGTACACTTCTTGTTTTTTATACCCCCTTTTCCCTATTTGTATTCTTGGGAAGTCACAAATATCTATTTATCATGTTTATCCGGCTCAGAGGGGACCCTAATAATTACAAGCTCTGCTTTTACCAGGGTCTCCTCGTCTTTCTTTTAGTTAACTTTGTTTTTATCATTGCCATAATTTGTTATTTTGCATTGTAAATGTGTAATGATCCAATGTTATGCTCTATATGTCATTTGAAAGAAAGACGAATAAATATCTTATCTTATCTTATCTTATCTTACTGTACATTTAGCTTTCCACTCCGTTATGCTTCAGCGCAATCCTGACCTACATTCATTCTCTCATGTCTGCTAGCTCTTGGCTTCTATTGTTCTGTCCCTATTCATTCATCCTAATGCACATTACCTGCCATAGCACCACACACACACACACACACACACACACACACTCTTTCTATCTCTTAGCTATTCAACCCAGCACACTATAGGCACATGGCACTCTATCTTTAACAAGCTTTTCTATTGGTTACTTTTCTTGTCCAATCTTGTGATTGGTTATTATTGTTGGATGGACTGGATGTCAGCCATCTTGGCAGCCATTTTTGTGGTTGTATTGAAATCTAACAGTGCAGCTCAAGTCATCAAACATGCAAGACTAGGTTTGTCTTGTGTGGTTCCTTACACTAAGATCCCCATTGGTTCACGTGTAAACATTTTCTTTGTGCGAGCAAGGACACCATACAGTGCTTTTTGTCTGCGATTCCCAACTGTCAGTCATTTTTCCAGCGAAGATTAACAAACAGTTTATCAGATTTTCCGTGATGTTTTAACCAATCTTTACTCGATAAAAGGATAAGGTAACCATTCTTGTTAGTTTTGGAGGGTTTCAATTCGGCATATAAAAGAGATATCGACTGCTTTAGTATTGGAGATCTGGCTGTTTTAAAGGCTCTCGGGAACTTGTGCACACCAATGTGCGCCTCGGGGTCATAGCAGGATGTGCGCATGTTCCCTTGAGCCTTTAACACAGCCAGTCCTCTCAAAGCAGTCGATATCTTTATACTATTTTAAATTTACTTTACTCATTGTTCTTCAGCGATCAACATTTACTTCACCTAGAAGAGTGTAAGTGAATTATTACCACTTCTTATTGATTTTCTTCTTTGTTTTAATCGAGGATCCTTTTTTAGGACCATTTTTCTTTATTGTGCAATTAGTTCCCGGAATATTTTTTGCATTTTGTTTGTAATCATTTCTACCACACTCAATTAAATCGACAATTGATACGAGTATAGTTAACACTGTAATAAAAATAAACTATCTATTTTTTTTGTTCCGCTCTTATCATTTGAAATTAACTTTTTATGATTACAAAAATGAAAGCCCGTCTAGAGCAGAGATTACAGCTGACGATCCTCGAAATGTGTATGAGAAGGGAAAATGCTTTGTATCGTTATTTAGAAGCAGAATGGTTTTCTGATATAATGGATATCACTTTTGGGATTATTTTTTCGTCATTATTGTTAGTATTTGTATTAATCATTTTCATTGCGCATAATTGGTTCCATTGTTTACTTTTTTTTCGTTATCGGTTATATGATGGTTACATTGGATCCCCCCACTCTCTCTTTATCTTCGTATCCTATTTTACTAATAATAGATAATTTAAATTCACACGCCATAAATGAGAGCTGGGCAAAAAATAGTAAACGAAATTCGATTGTAAACATTCTGTATCAAGAATTGTCTGCAAATATTGATCTAGAATACGTTTACAACGTTATCTTACATGCTCCTTCAAAACTAAACATGGCGAATATCCAAAACGACTTGAAATACCTACCGATAGGTATTTGGCAGATATGTCGTCTAGTTGATGTGCAGGCTACTCGATTCCATCGTCCATGTATTGGGCCAGTGAGGCTCGATCCAGACCTCATCACAGCACAGTAAGGTGGTTGTTGGTCCGTATATAGAGGAGAATCCCAGTAGGTGTACCTTGAAAGTGATTAATTCATATAAATTAAATATGATTAGCGATACAACTTGTATTTATGCATATAAGATATAAAACTCTACTACATTACGAATCGAGTGTCTTTGGAAAAAAGTATATTGAATCTCCTGTTGAATTAATTTAAAGTGCCTATGACTAATATTGTAAAGGTATTGAAATGGTAGTTTTTAGCCTTTTACTCTGAGTTTTTCATTCATCCGTTGACAAAATTGAGCTTAGAGCAAGTATTAAGCTGTAGATTATCGTAGCATGAGGAATTATTGATAACAGATTAACAATTAAAAAATAACAGATTTGTTTCGTGAAGAAAACCTAATTTCATCTTTTTTTCGTTGGGATACAGAAAACCGTAAGACGCAAACGTGATTTAGTGGCGTGACACGCTTTCAGAGTCGGTCATTTTGTTCTCATTCGTTAGGCAGAAAGGTGCCGCCCACCCCTCCTTTTCAAATGGCTAGTGCACCTTTTCCGCACTCATATACTTATAAGTCAACATAAGTATAATGATATATATAATCAGGTAATGAGGAAATCATTAAGGGGAGAAAAAATAGAAAAAAGGAGTGGCATTATATCACGATGATAGCTGATACATACCCAGGGGCCGTTTCATCAATCCATCTGTATGTACCATCCTCATCCATGTCTTCTAAGCCGATGTAATAGTGACCTCCATCTGTTAATAATTTCCTGGCTATGAAATCCTGTATATGTTATAAATGCAACATCATGAATGTGGATGTTTACATCAAAGTGGCATTAATACCATCACCATCATACTCAAAAGCTAACTACGATTATGCCAAGTGAGTACTTCGGTTATAGCACTAAATTTGCATGTAAGCTAGAATTTGCACTTGTTTTAGTCAAACAGTTACAGTGTAAAATTTAATATTCAAATTATAAAGAAAAAAGTTACTTCATGCTGTTTTCTTACTTTGTCTACTAACAATTTTCAGGGAGGAGACATATTACCATATGTATCTTTTTGGGCAAATTTGCAGAAGAACATAGAATACCCCTTAATAATTATCAATCATTTTCATTTTTTGAGAAATGATCTATCCTTCGTCTTTCAATTTATATGTTTGGTATTACCAGAACATTTTGTGTCATATATCTGATATAGATTTAAATATAGAGTTTGTAATTACTATCTTTTGAAATAGTAGAGTTATAATCGAATTCAGAAAAATGGAATCCATTCTATTTGATTTTGACAATTCTCAAACGTCTTAATTAACACACATCGAGTCTTATCTACTAAAGATTCAACCTTTTCCGGTTTTCTCCTGGTTTAGTGTCACATGATTGTGACCAGTAAACAATGGTTCGTAGTAAATATAATACTTTGCACTATAGCCCGAAATAGACTTAAGTATACATCATACATTTCTCCTTGTCACTATTCATCAATAAATAAAAATCATAAGCTTTAAGGTTATTCCTACATATTATTGAAAAGGACACAACAGGAGGAATCAGGAAAATTGAAAGACAGTAATCATCTAAGTTACAACCCGGGGGAGGGGGAGGCTACTCGCCTAATACGCCATACGGGGATGTGCCGCTCTAATGGGTTACTTTTTGCCAAAAGATCCCCAAACAGGGGGTTTGATTTTGTGCTGCAAAGTCCCTAAAAGTGCCTCCACTTTTCAGAACTTGGCCTTAAACATAGGTTACTACTTTGTTCTGGATAATATCTCACCTATAGTATCGCTAATTAAAGTGAAAATTCCAGATACAAAATCCGGCAAAAATATTTGAAATTATTTCGCTTTTCCATCCAAAGTCCTCATCGATGGTCGCACAGATTTATCATTAATTTGAGCTCCACTTCTGACTGATTTATAAACAGGTAATTCTAACCCCCCCCCCCTCCATGAGCGTAGGCAAAACAAACATTCTGGGTAAGATATAAACGAAGGATCATAAATTATGATTTGTTGATATCAGCCTTGGCAATATTTCAATGCCGTATTTGGTCTGAATAAGTAAAAAGTTGCCAGAAATCCGGATACTTTATAGACATAGTATGCAACGTTTCAGTAGAAAAGTTATATAATGTGTTTAATTACACGTTTTGCTCCATAAGAACCGATACATATATAATGTAATATACGGTAAAAGTACGTACGTACATTTTTTTCAGCTGATTTGATGATTGGCATGTCACCCCCTAAGCTTTGACAGTTTGCACGTGTTTCAGAGAATGTCCTTTGACCATCATGGTAGAAGACATACTGATAACCACCATACACATTCAACCCTGATGTAGAACACTCCTGACATTCAACTGTAATATAACAAGATACAAAGCATCAACACGGTAATCTTCACGGTCGGGATTCACCATAAACCCCTTAATTAGTAAATGCTCACTTGCTGCAGGAGGGGAACGAAAGGAGTGGAAAGTCTTTTAATTTATTTAAACGCATTCGTGAGCTATAAAGCGTAACAATGGGATGTGTAACATTCCACTTGGTTTTGAAGTTCCATGCTCCGAGCCGCGCTTCCACTGCGGGGACTTTCGGAGGCCAGGCACCAGTTTCACATGTATTACAAAATATCAAATTACAGGCAAAATTTCAGTGTAAATTATAACTTTATGTGGGGATAGTATTGGGAATAGTGCATCAAACAATTCTTCAAATTTAGTACTCGACCCTTCCTATAATTTGTGTGCCAGAGTTGGTAGAAGAAAAAATATATCCTGACAAAAACTCAATATTTTTGGATGTATGCATGTTTTAATGTCCCGTTATTTAATCCATGATTTACAATCTTCGATAACTTTAAGTTTGCTAATGCGTGTTTTCGATTGTTTTTTTATATTTTTGCAGTTGGAAAAAGGATGAAATTACACAAGTTTGTGTTTGTGTTCTACCCATTACACATTCGACAATGGATGGGAAATTACTGAAAGGGACAGCGAACAGTTGCTGTGAAACCGTTTTCTGATATTTTAAGCGCTCTTTTATCTCACCACCTGGTCAAAAGTCGCAGATTAGCGCATAACCTTTCGGCGGCTTTGAGCATGGGGTCAAAGGAAAGCGGCTTGATTCCACTCCTTTCTCTTACCTCCCTGCTTGCTGCTAAGATCCTTAGACAAGGTTTATTGCCCACATTTCTCCCTCCCCATGCCCCTAGGTGTAATCAATTGGTACCTGTCAATGCCGAGGAATGTATAAAATGTCGAGCCCACAGGAACAGCAGTTTTAAGAACTTGAACGGGGCGTTGTGGCGTGCGCCTGTAATCCGGCTAAAAATGGAAGTTACAAACAGATTCAGCCAAGGACGCAGGTTCGAAACTGAGTCACGTTTTTTCGGATGGTGACGTTAAAGGTCGGTCCGCAGACGTAAATAATCATATCTGATTGATACACGTATGTAAAAGCCCAATTACAAACACGCCTACCTCGGCTGTAAAAATAGGACCAAATCATCATTATTCCTACTGTGTTAGGCAACGATATATTTTTGTCAATGTATAAGTTCAGCCTACCGAAATTTAAATAGGGCCTAAATAACAAATATTGTATTGCCCTTTAGGTGCCAGCACCTGGGTTGGTCGGTCGATTTTTTCCCCTCGTTGGGTTGTTATTTATTAAAACATCAAAATTAAAATATTAACAAAATAGATAAGGATGAAAAGATAGGAAACATCAACAAAATATTTCTCAAAATATGAATAGTCCTGAACCTAAAAATACATGTTTGAAGTATGTAAACATAATTTCATTTTGACCCTCTTGTGGACACATTTGGTAGGAACATCCAGTAAGTTTGATACAAACCTGTTGAAGATGAAAGAATCCATATCAGAGTAAGAGGCAGGAACACTCTAAACCATCCAAGTACTGTATCCCCAGACATTGTAAATATCACAAAAACACAGAGAGTAAGATGCAATGCCCAATAGTGAAGTCCACTATTGCATATATGAATTCCTCCCTATATATGTACACATAGCACGAAAGATTACACTTTAAGTCCTGATACGGCAGAGCAACTTGGAATGGCCTGTGATATGATTCCAGTTCCCAATTATTGTGACTGAGTATTAAAACGGAAGTCGAATATGCCGGGTATCAAATTAAAGACAATGTACTTCCTCCTTGTGGGTTAACACCCCCTAAACCGAGGGTGGTGGTACGTACATGTACGAGAGCTACTGAGGCATGATGAGGTGTACCGCGCGAAGTGAAATAAATCATATTTTTGATAACACATTCGTGGTAGAACCGTGAACAGGTTTGTCTTTGTGAATCAGTCATGTGATTCACGGACAAAAAGACACTTGAATATGCTATTATGATTATCAGGAAAAAAAACCTCAATGAAGGTCATATTTCCATACAATGACGCGGGAAAGCCGAGTAGGACTTATTTGTACAAAGTTACTTCCCTTTTCGAGGCTCATCGTTATTCATTTATTTATATTTTCTAGTTTTATTTCAAGAGGGTGGTTTTATTTCAAGTACATTTCTGGACCTGCTCTCCCAGAGAGCATTCAATTGACATAAAAATATGTACAATAAAAACATGAATTCAAAACATACATACGAAGGTAAAAATATACATGGCATATACAATAATTCAACTCAAATTGATATCAAGAAGAAAAAGGGAAAAAAGAGTCAATATAGGTAACATAATAACACACATAAACAATTAAAAGAGAAAAAGAAACAACAAAAACAACTATCAAATTGAGAAAACTAAATGAAATGTGATTAATAAAGGTTAAAGTAACATGGATTTAGATATGGTGGTGATAGGTCGTTGTTGATTTTGAAAATCAAGATGCATTTCTGATATTTTATTCTTTCCTCTACTTGCCATTTCAATTTACTCATTACATTATTTTGGGGTGTAAAATATTCGGCACGAAGAACTAATCGTGCATATCTATTTTGTAATTTGTGCAACTTTGTTAGACTTTGTTTGGAAGTATTTCCCCCATACTGAATTACAGTAGTTTAAATGCGGTAGGATATTAAATACAAAAGTGACATTAAGAATCGCATCAGTAAAGCAGGGGCAGCTTTCCAAAGGCTCAATAACATCTGGGGGGTGTTTCACAAAGATCCTAAGTAGAACTTAACTCTAAGTTGGACTTAAAAATTATGGACAGCCATTGGAGTCTTTAAATGAAATATATTCAAAAGCAGAAATTCAAGTATTTTAGACTTTTTATTAATTCCACATCCAGAACATGAAATCTCCTTGATGATAGAAAATATAAATGATTTCAATAAACAATGAATGCCTTTTAAAATAACTTTTACAAAATATTTTCAAAGATGCTAATGGCTTTCCATATTTTTTACGTCCAACTTAGAGATAAGTTCAACTTAGGATCTTTGTGAAACACCCCCCTGGACATCAAAAAGCATTAGTAGCCACAGGAAGATGTATCAACCACTCATCCTCTCAATACCGCTTTATGGGGCAGAATCCTGGACATTTAGAAAAGAAGTTAGCAACAGGCTAGGCTTCAAGTGTTTGATATGGCATGCCTCCGTCGCATAATGGGGGTGACAAGACTAGACAAGATCCTATCAAAGTATCCTCAACCTCGATCAAGATGTTGTGGACCAAGTCTCCACTAAAAGACTCAAATATTTTGGCCACGTCTTAAAGACCGTCAATACTACTGGGCCAGAAGGGATTAGACCACACAGCGAGGTCACTGACAGGGGGCTGTCTAATTAACTCAGCTCTCAACTAACATATGAAAGAGAGGATCTTGGGGGACCGACAGGCACCGATTGGGGATTTTTTTTTTTTTATATAGAGGGAGCAAGTAGCTAGCTACAAGTAGGACAGTGGGGCTTTAAGAATGAAACCCACAAGATACCCCCAAATTGCTGTTGAAGGAAATGTCACAGGAAATCGACCCAGAGGCCGTCCACCCAAAAGATGGCTTGACTGCATCTCAGAGGACTGTAAAGCAAGGTCTATAACAAGGCTGACATATGCGTTAAGACGGGCTGCAGACAAAAATACTTGGCATACCATCACCATGAAGAAGCCATCACGAGGACCCTGGCCTGCGTGGACGGCATAAGTCAAGTCAATCAAATTATTACGGGATATATAATGGCGTATCCGTATAATGAAGGCAATCGTACTCGATACTTTCTTAACAACTGTTCTTATATGTAGCGACCACGTTGGACATTTGTCATAGTGTTACACCTAGATATTATATACTTTCGACTGAGTCGAGTATATTATCACTGTAATGAATACAAATATTATTATTATGAATTTTTCTTTTAGAACCAAAGAGTATTGTTTTGGGTTTTATTTACATTTAAAACATTTTGTTGTTACGATACTCGAAAGGTCTTTTTGAAGATTTCATTTACAAACTTTATAATTCTTTCCATGATGAAACACTGCCGTTTCATCTGCACATGAAGAGTTTAATTCCAAAAGGAGATAAATCCACTTTTGATGAAAATTGAGTTATTGATTTCAGTACATTGATTACTTCAGAGCCCGTCTTTCAACAGAAGTATTTACCTAAATTTTGTGAACAATTATGAAAAATGCACCTTATAATATCACTTTTCCATAGACGCCTGGTCAAAATGTAGTGAACAAATTCTACTTTTTCTGAAATTTCAAAAATTAATTTAGCTCCTTTTGGAACTAAACTCTTCATTTATAAGGATTTTTTTGGTCTCAGAATGGAGTTGCAGATTACAAATATCATTCACGAAGAGGCAAAAAATAAATGGCCCCAGCATCGATCCTTGTGGAGTGCCTGATTTCACAGTTGGAAAAGTACTCTTCGTCCCTTGCAAGAATACACATTGTTGCCTATTGGATAGATATGACTCAAACCACTTAAGTTCAACTCCCCCAATACCATAAAATAACATTTTATGAAGAATCAAGCGGTGTGGTATAACGTCGCACGCCTTTTTCATGTCAAGAAAAATGGCTCCAGTGACCAGGCCTCTGTCCATATCATCAAGTAAAACCTTCGACTATTTCAGTCAAGAATGTCAGAGTTGACTGCCCGGGTCTAAACCCTGATTGACGTTCACTTAACAAAGATTTTTTTTTTTTAAGTTAGTATAAACCTGGTTGTGGACAGCCTTCTCAAATATCTTCGAAATCGTAGGAAGAACAGAATTAGGTCGGTAGTTAGTTAAATGCATTTTGGTTTCACCTTTATGAATACGTTTTTTTTAAAGGCAAATTTGAATTGATGAAGAAAGTTCCTTTTTGACAATGAACAATACTATTGAAACTCTAGCAATATGTGGGGCAGCTATTTTAAGTAGCTTTGGAGGAAGATCATCAATACCAACTGCTTTTGAAACCTAAAGCTTGAGTAGCTCTTTTAATACAAAACATTCTTCGATCTCTGTAAATTCTAAATTATGTTCTGTTTGCGTTAATGTTTCTCATGCATTTATTTGGAGATGAGAATCATTCGCTTCTGTTATTGGCTTTGGATATTATCAAAACTTTCAATAAACATTTCTGCTACCTTTCCTTTCTTTACTAAAATTTGGTTATTTAGAGATTTTATATTCGAATTGGCATCCTTCTTTGGGAGTAACTTTTCATATCATTACCATTTCCAATGCAACGCTTCTCATAATATTGTTTCTTTAAATTCTTGTTCAGTACATTTGCCCTATTTCTGAATTCGTTAAAGTTTTCCCAGTCGTCTGTAGTTTGTGTTTATCAAATTTGCGTTTAAAATAATTCTTACCTCTTGCGATACATAAATATTCGTTAGTAATCCAAGGTGATCCCCTAGAACGTTTTCTTACTGTGACATACGATACATGAAGATCACAAATGTCTTTGAATTTACGTTTGAAAATATTCTACATATTATCAACATTTTAATTGTTTAAGTACAAATTATCCCAGTTTATATCCTAAACATCATTTAAACAAAAAAAGTCATTAAAGTATCTAAATGAACAGTAGGTACTCACAAAACATACTTATGGAGGGTGGTGGTTTTACTTTTGATATAAGGTAAATCAATAAATGATGACTTGGGCGGTCTAAGTGATCATTAGACCGATAGACTGTGTGCCACTTTTCAGTGATTTCAAATTAATTGACACAGTAATTAGATCAATAAGGGTTGTACTAATAACGGTTATACGTGTCGGGGTCCTGATCAGCTATTGCACATTGTCACACAGATCATTTATCTGCTTTGAAAGATTATCATGAGTTAGCATATTGCAATTTAAATCACCTAATATTACAATATCGTTTGATAGCGTACATTTATTTTCTAAATTAATTTCTAGGTTATTAAAAAATACACTACTACTGTTAAGGGGGCGATATACAATTCCAAGATTCTTTGATTTGTGATTGTGTAGTCTAATCTCTAGCCACAATAATTTCGAACTCACCGTCTTCAAGATCTGTTTTGTATAAAACATCCAACTCCTCCTCCCTTTTCATCTCTATCAAGTCTTTCGAAATGATACCAATCAATTAGTAACAATGAATTACGAATGTTTTCACTTAGCCATGTTTCTGACAAGTTCAGAATTTCGTACGGATTTTGATTCAAATAAAATTGCAAATCATCCACCTTTTGTCTAAGACTTCGAATATTTAAATGTGCAATTTTTAATCCATTACCCTTTGGAAAGTCATTTATAGAGGTACAGGTATTCGTACTTAAGTCATTTAATTGCGTGGCGACAAAATATGATTTCACGCTTGTGTTTGTATAATAATTTTCAAGGTTTAATATGACGTTATGATACTACTCCTAGACAGTTTGTTTTTAAAGGATGTAAACTGCACAAATAATGTATTTTTGTCAACGGTCCCTTTGCATCCATTGCGTCGTGATATGGAAATAACGAAAATATAATTCAGTTAGGGTTTTCTGCTTGGTATGATGGTATCTGTTGTTACAATATCTCGACCATTGTTAGTAATCAGCGAGGCGTCAACTTTATCTGTATACCTGTCAACCGAGCAATACACACTTGCATTGCACTGGGTTTCGTAGGGAAAGCCCCTGTATAATCAAACTCAGCAGTGTACTTTATAGCTATTACACTTTGGCGATGATAGTCTTGATAGACACATTGGCTGAATTTTCATGGTGCCAACCTTAGATGTGGCGTAAGCCCCATGCCGCAATGCTCTATGATAGTCATGCCCCTTAACCTAAATTAGACGTTAAAACGGACGCAAAACCTGATACTAACCAAGAACAGAACGTTCGAACACTTGAAAAGGAATTTTGCTAAATATCACTGGCCGTGGGCCCATGACACTTCTATCTGTGTCTCTTAAATCTTCAAATCACTTTGTCACTGCTCTAGGGTCGGCGTTTTCTTTTCATGACCGAGGGGGGGGGGGGGGGTGCGAAATGCGAGGGACGAGGGAGCGTAGTGAACGAGAGGGGCGAAGGGAACGGAACTGACTACCCCCTTGCAAGTTTTGAAGTTTTGTTGTATAAACAAAATACATTCCTTAGCAAAATTGTAGTATAAAAACGGAACACAGATTTTCGACAATATTTACTTGTAAGTTTTAATAATAATAATAATACAACAATAATAATAATAATAATTATTATGATAATTGGATTTATATAGCGCCTCTTCCTAAGGCTACAAGGCAATGCTCTCTTAGACTATCAACAATTTCAGAGGAGTTGTACAGGTAATTTGTTAGTTGTTTTTTGAAGGATATTAATATTATGCGAGGGAGCGAGAAGATTTTTTTATTTTTATTTATCTAAACGCTGCACTCTTTGGCCCTCCACAGCCTAAAAGTGTGTTGCAGTCTTTAGCCAGTAATTGCTATACATTTTTGTGTGTGCACTTTTTCAACTCGCTCCTCAAGTTTGAGATGCTGGTTGCCCGAATATCAAAACTTTAGATATGAACAAATGCCAAAAGTTAGAGTGTCTACAGTCCCCCCTCCCCCTCCCCGATTAGTACGCCTATGCTCATTAAAGGAGAATTCTATCCTGATATTTGTATAGTTTTACTAGAAGTAGAATGAAGGAAATAAACAGGTCAGTGAAAGTCGGAGCAAGTGTCGATTGAAATTAAGAAAGTTATGAATTTTGGAAGGTGCGACTAATAAAAAACAAATAAACAACGCTGTCATGTATTTAGCGAGGTCTCCTCCCATTTGTAATGTACCCCAAAATACACATATTTTCATTTAAAGAAGTTTTCAATCATACATTATGAATTATTGCAAGTATGATTTCATGCAACCCCTGTATGAAACAAATTTGTTCCATCATCAATAACTAAGACAATGTTAGTTTATGAACATTTCTGTAGAGAACACAAAATTGTCAGTCAGTGTTTCACCGATGACAACTACAAAAATGTAAACATTTTAATCGGATATTGTTCCACCTTCCATAATTTGTTTCCCTTATGTTTCTGCTTTTAATAAAACAAACTTAATATCAGGGTTGATTTCCCCCTAGATTTATCCGTTTTTTAAAGTAATTATGTGTTTCGAGCATTGAGGAATGCTTATTGTTGAATTGTTGAATTCAGCGTTATATAGCAATCAGTCAAATTTGACTATTATCATTAACTACATTTCAGTTGTTGCTCTGTGTACACGTGCAAAAGTTGAATGTCAAAACGAGATAGATTGACTGATGAGTGGCCCTTAATTAAACTGTGTTAGAACGGTAGGGGGCACTTATTACAAAAGAAAAGGACACTTTTAAAGTAAAATGGGCACCTCTAAGATTTGAAAAGATGCAACTATCGTAGGTGAAGAGGAGACTTATCAGAGGTAGTAAGAGGAACTTATAGAATTGTGGAACGGCATCTATTAGAAATAAAAAGGGGCATTTATCTGAAGTAAAAGGGGATATCTTTCCTATGTTAAAAAAGAGTCCCTTTACAGGTACTAGAATGGGGGGATGTGCCCCCTGCAACCCCTGCCCCCCGGCTCTGTTCTCCAGTCTATCACTTTGTGTTTCTCTCTCTCTGTATGCCTGTCTCTCTTCCCCTCTCTTCCTCCTCTCACACCCTCTCTCCGTTATCTCCTTCATTCTCTATCTCGCTCCTTCGGCTTCCTGAAATATCGCTGAACTTCAAACAATCACCTTTCAATGATAGGTCTTTATTGTATATACTACAGAAAGATTATGTTGAGTCATGCCGTAACATTAAGACAATTTTTTACGATCCTTTTTCTCATTGCAGAAGGTCATACCATAAAACGCAAAAACAAATATTTAAAAAAAATGTTTACATAAAATATAATATATTATTACCCATTGAAACTGTGGCCTTTCACTGTGCATTCGTTATTCTGCCGCTTAAAAGCAAATTCAACATTTTCATTTCAAACATTTACGTAATTCATCCCATGGCTCCCTGACATATACTGCTTTCTTTCTTTCGTCTTATTTTCGCCTCTCTCATTTCCCCCCTTTTTTTTCATTCTACTTTTTATTGAACTTAATCTACGTGCTCAATAGACTGTTTTTAAATATACGAGCGAATCTAAAATTTACAAGCTTAGCTTTTTACTAGATTACCCTATATTTCATGACAACTAAATTTGTCTAATTACAGATTGAAGACCGTCAGTAGTCTTAACTAGTTTGGCTAGGATGGTTTATACCACACAGCGAGGTCACTGACAGGTGGCTATCTCATCAACTCAGCTCTAAAATAACATAAGAAATAGAGGATCATGGGAGACCAACAGGCACCGATTGGGGAAATTTTCTATATAGAGGGAGCAAGCAGCTACAAGTAGGACAGTGGGGCTTTAAATACCATGCAATTGTATTTATATCTTCGTATGTTATTTCGACTGTATTTTTACTTTCACGGCCTGATATTACTGTATGTATTTGTACACCTATTGAAAGAACAATTCTTTTCATTCCTGTTGTTTATTGCTTATGATTTATGTAAGAAATGTGAATCTTTGTGAAAGATGAAGTATGAAGAAGAAAAAAAATGAAAGATAAACCAAAACTTTTTTGAAGCCTAAAACATTAGACACAACTTTCATATCATCGTATTTTTACTAAAATTAGAATGGTTTATTTTTTGAATAACTATCAAATGAAAATATGTTAGGGGAACCCATCTCACAAAAGGAACCTTATTTACAAGCATAATGCTTCTAAGGTTTCCTCTTCATTACTGTAGATTAAGTTAGCATCCTTTGTATTTAATGACTTGCATGGAATCGTTTTTATAGTTTTAATATTACCTATCTATCTAATATATTTATACGTTTTGTTACCTTGTAAATGCGTTACTTAGTAAATTCTTTTCATATGCAGATAAGGTGGAAATAAAACCTAAACACAAAATTTAAAAATTATTCACCCATGTATTACAAATCTAAAAATGCTTAAATAATCAGACGGATTAGTTTTGTTAAGAAATGTTCAAAGTGCTAATTGACGAGTTTAAACAAAACAAAGTAAGTATATTTTGGAGGTATTCTTTATTGTTTGTACATTTTTTATGTTTACATAATGTGCATTCTATAATTATATTTATCAGGACTCACATTTGATATGTGCCTGAACATAAAAGTTGACTTGGATTACATAATCTAATTCTATTGATTAACTTCTAATTCTAATAGTTAATTATTAACTAAAAATACACCTTTACATAATACACGCCTTCATGTTAATTTTAATATGCATAATCTATGTCTATCTTCAAAACTTATTTTTTATATTTTATCGTTCAAATCTACTACCGTTGACCTATTAATCAACTTGAATTCCACTGCTTAGTAGTCGTAGGAGCAGCTGTATTAATACTAATACTACTACTAATAATAACAAGAATAATAATTATTGATTATTTATTCATTATTTTCCACTAATGTAGTAATAATGCTTATCATCAGTAATAACAGGCAATAACACTAGTAATCAATACAGACAAAAAGTACAGTAGAACATTGTATATTGTCCTACTAATATATCAAAACACAATTAACAATATGGAATATGCCTTCGTACTTTATGGCATACGTGTATATACATGACTCAATAATTTTCCCTCTATTTGCAACTGCATGATACATTTTCATGTCCTGTTAACGATTGAACAATATAATTACTATAACCTCTCCTTACGTTTGCAGACAGAGGATACTTATAGACCTCCCAAGAAACAATAGGTTTATTCATTAGTCATTAGTTTAATTAGTTATATTATTTTGAATTCAGGGTCAGTGTTAGTGTTAGGGTCAGGGTTAGGGTTAGGGTTAGGGTAGTATTCCAGTTTTTATGATGTCCTGATAATGTATCATTTAGGGTTATATATAGATGTCCTGTTAATACAACATGAAAGGTTATATATATATATATATATGATATATATATATATCCATTTAAAGAAACTAATCCCATCCACTGACAGACAATAACACTATACGGATCAATACAGAAAAACAAGTACAGTAGAACATTGTATATTGTCTTACTGATATATCAAAACACAATTAACAAGATGGAATATGCCTTCGTACTTTATGGCATACGAGTATATACATGACTCAATAATTTTTCCTTAATATTTGCAACTGCATGATACATTTTCATGTCCTGTTAACGATTGAACAATATAATTACTATAACCTCTCCTTACGTTTGCAGACAGAGGAAACTTATAGACCTCCCAAGAAACATTAATAGTCATTGGTTTAATTAGTGTTAGTGTTAGGTTTAGGGCTAGGGTAAGGGTCAGGGTAATATACCAGTTGTATGGTGTCCTGTTAATGTAACATTTAGGGTTATATGTAGATGTCCTATTAATACAATATGTTATGTCGGGGCCTTTTTACTATTTGGTGCATTGTGTCGATGTCATGTTTAATATGTTTTTCCAATTTCTCACCGATTTTGAATGTAATTATTTCCTATTTCAATGTCATGCTTTTGATGTCTTTTTATACATGATTTTGATGTAAACGCAATATGTAAAATACCACAATGAATTCCCATGTCATTATTGGACGAAATAGAATTGAATTGAATTGAATTAAAGAAACTAATCCCATACCCTGACCTTCATGTATTGGTGGGAACTAAGGTCCGCATCTATTGATTTGATTTGATTTATTTACCAACAACAGCAATACATTTCATACAATGATTTTACATATACAAGAAGAAAAACTATTAGATGGTAAAAGTGACCAGATAATAGCATATGTGCTAGTCGAGCCTAACCCCTTACACAGCTTAACAAAGTATTTTGGTACAAATCAGTTTAGAAAACGTAACAAAACAAAAAATAATGAATTTACTATTACAATCGATACTTTAAAAAAACAAGAATACTCAACAATGTCTTACAATATACAAACTGATAATGTAAAATATAAATTGTGTAAATAAGCAAAATGTACCCAAATTTGTTAGGCATGACTGTGTGAGTCAAAAAGGAAATAGGAAATATTTCAACTGATCCCCGATATCAACAGATCTGGGAGTAACGAGAATAGATATGGTAAATAAAAACAAAGGAGCACAGGACACAGAAAAGAAAGCCTTTTTTTCTTTTTTACTTTTCGTCATGGTATTCTAATATGCTACATGATGGTAAACGCCCAAATCCATCAGCATAGTTATTCTTCCACTCATTAAGATACACTTTAATATGTCACGATTAGTTTTAAATCATGGTTTCATCGTCACTGAATTAATAATTGAAACATGGACTTATTTAATAAATTATGTCTCTCAAAATTATAAAAACTTGTTTTTCTTGATAATTCTAGATCATTGTTGGATCTTTCTTCTTCTCATAATATATGCAAATCTTAATTAGCACATTAAGACTGTATTTAATGTTTGATTATAGTAATGTTTCAATGCCTGGTACGTTGACATAATCTTTCTCTATGGCGTCATTCAATTCTTCGTAGTTAGCTCCTTGATCAAGTTTCAGGGTATGAGGGTCGGTAAGACGTTGCACCCAAACTATGGAACACTATACCATTAGAAATAAGACAATCATCATCAGTTGAAATATTTAAGAAGAAACTTAAGCACCATTTGTTTATGTCGTAGTTTTAATATTGTATAATTATGTCGTAGTTTTTATAGTGTATAATTATGTCGTAGTTTTAATACTGTATAATTATGTCGTAGTTTTAATATTGTATAATTATTTTGATGTTGTACAAGAGCGCCTTGAGCAGTCTTTTAGAATGGATATGTGCGCTTTATAAGTTGACATTATTATTATTATTATTAAGAGTCTAAGCATCACTATTCAGATCCAGGTAGGTATGAGGGTCGGCAATATCATTGTAGCCCTGAGCAACGGTATTAATATCTTGGTAGGTATGAGGGTCGGCAATATCATCGTAGCCCTGATCATCAGTATTAATATCTTTGTAGGGATGAGGGCCGGTAGGAATCTCGTAGCCCTGAGCATCACTATTCAGATCCTGGTAGGTATGGGTGCTAGTATTAAGATGTTGGTAGGTATGGACGTCTGTCTGTGACTGATCAAATACAGGGTTCTTATACTGCGGAGACGAACCGGACTCCTTCCCTATAGACTTAGTAGAGGCTGATTCATTGCTGAAAGTTAATGATATGAAAGCAAAGATAAATTTCATTGACGAAATGCATAATTAAAGGAATTATCAAGTCCCAATAAATAAATATATAGAAAAACACATGGGAATTGGTATGGTACTTCTGAAATGCATGTCATTAAAATAATAATCCTTTCAAGAGAGTAGCCAGAACATTTTAATAGCGTTATGCTTTAGGATATATACATAGGGTACCAATAAATAGGTACAAATTAACTCCTGTAAACATGACAACTGATATGTGGGAATTAGTACAAAATGGTACTTCTAAAGTACATGTCAGTAACATCATAATTCTTTCAAACATGTTGCCCTGGTTTCCCTTTAGAAAGCGTTTTGCTTCATTATATTTACATTGAATAGCAATTTAAAAAATGAAGAAAGTAATTAAATAAATTTGTAAATGTTCTAAAAATACAATCATACTTCAGCTTGTATTATCATGTCCATACGGTATTAGCCCTATGCCATGGGGAAATACGATGATAATGGACTAATGAGAGGGACAAGATAAGTACAAGGTATCTCTCTAACCTTCTTCGCTTGTAAAAGATGATGATGAGCACTATAACGATAACAATCACAACAATAGCACCAACAGAGCTTCCTACGACAGTTGCTGTTGAACCTGAAGGAACTCCAGTTGAATCTGATTGTGGTGGAGAAGAGGACGATGTGGGAACTAGGATGGTATAGAAAGACAGGAGTTAGACATACCGAGGGAGCATTATATAGAGTTGATAGATAAATGATAAATGAATCCGGTACAGTCAAACCTGCTCTAGTGACCACCTGTCTTCAAAGACTACATTTCCTGGCTCCATTAAGTGGTCTTTATCGACAGAGCTTCACTGTACTAGCATATGATCATAATTGATTGTAATGATTAATGGTATGTGAACAGACCGGTCCCAATAGGTTGTTTGCACAGCTAGACATGATGATTCACCGTACGGAAAGATGTGCGTGTGTGCGTATGGCAAGCCGTTTTAACATTTATTCATATTTCTTGATATCAAGAATTCTATTCTTGATATCAAAAAATGAATTCTTGATATCAAGAAATCGAATTCTCGATATCAAGAATTCAATTCTTGATATCAAGAACTACCATTGCTTTACAACGTAAAATTATTTCTTGATATCAAGAACTACCATTGCTTTACAACGTAAAATTATTTCTTGATATCAAGAAATCAAATTCTTGATATCAAGAATTGTTGCAGTAAATGATTTCGAACGCAAAAGTATTGCACGAATTCATACTGAGCGCGCCGTTTTAACATTTATTTCTATTCTGATTTCGAACGCAATAGAGTTGTGCAGGAAAATAATTCATCCTGCCTGACCAGTGCGGTGTGGGTTGTCGAAAGTCAATGTATCGCTAGAATTCAACTAATGCAAGAATAAATGTTGCCAGTTTGCAGTGCATTTACCGTCACTGTGATATATATTATGTAACAGAATCACCCCCGTTTGTTCATGGAACAGCCCAGGGTCCAGTGGGGGGTGTTTGTTTAGGGTAATTTACATAAATTCGCCTTGTAGAGCATCTCAAGGAATGCATGCCACATCCTAACTTACAGTGCAGACCGAAATACACAGAAAAGGAGTGCAAGATAATCATATACGAAATATTTTGCCATTTTGAAGTGCATTGAATGTCTATGTGAATGTCCTTGTAGACAATAGAAAATATTTTGTTGGTACTGTTTAGCCATGTTTTTAAAGCAATTTATTAATATGTACACTTATTTACTATGCCATTACGTTAAAAACAGAAACTTAATGAAGGCAACATGCATTTTTATTCTGTTAATTGTTTGTCGGTTTACGGATGGAATGAAATCGCGGCATAGGAATATTCAAAAAGAAAATTGGCTTTTTAAATCACATCGAAAAGAAGTTGCGTTGGGAAAAAATAATCAACATGAAAGTTTGGGACTTATCTCGGCCCCTTTTTTTACCAATGAAATTTATTCAGCATTGTTATGAACCTTCATATGTCATTTTCAAGTAAATTAAATGATTGTACCTTGACATGCTGATCCAGACCATCCTAGCGAGCAATCTCCAGGACATTCTCCAGTGACGTCATCACAATCTGCCCCATCAGTACAATGACATTCTTGAAGACAATCAGCTCCAAACATACCATCTGCACATGCTTTAGGACGAAATAGAAGTGATAACGAGATTTGTAGATCTGTGGAGATATTATTCAGTTAATTTGCTCCGCATAATATTTCAATTCACATTCGCCCTAATATATTATCGAAGTAATACACAGGTGCCAGTTCTTAAACCATGATAATATCCATGCATATATGCCAATATAAATCCTCTTTTAAAATATACATCTTAGACAAATTTTGCGTAGGAATTCGGATTTGAAATGTGCAAGTTGTGTAAAACGAAAGGTTAAAATACCTTTTGTATTTCAAAGTTTCTTCCTAATGTCAATAATGCTAACAGTCGTTTAGAGCACTAACTTTCATTGCAGTAGATTCCTGTATATCCAGCTAAACAGGTGCATCCAAAAGGATCGGGTAGACAGATCTGACTTCCAGCACACTTGTCCAGAGGCTGACCGGGTCCACATTCAAATTCACAGTCCAAGCCAAACTTATGCATCCCACACGCTGCATGAAAATGTATATATTAGAGTGATTAATTTAAATATAATTAAAATGTTCTAAAATATTCTACAATTTCAGAAGAGTCGAGCATGTAATATTCAAAAGTATTAAAAACATTCAAAACTGTTATGTCCCAGGCAGCAATATTGTTTTTTCTTCTTGTTTTGATTGGGAAAAACGTCTTTTTTTGTCATTATAATCATTAGCAAATAATTATTGAATTAAATTAATGGTAACTTGTGGAAACAAAAACAAGTGAAAATGGTTCATCCTCTCACGAAGTTCATTTATAATAACGAGTGTTTCATTATCCTTACTGATATCATCATTTATTATG
Source organism: Strongylocentrotus purpuratus (assembly GCF_000002235.5). Lineage (NCBI taxonomy): Eukaryota > Metazoa > Echinodermata > Echinoidea > Camarodonta > Strongylocentrotidae > Strongylocentrotus > Strongylocentrotus purpuratus. The sequence continues at coordinate 1,836,296 of NW_022145526.1, forward strand.
TTTATCATCATTGTGTTTTTAAATAATTACATATAAAACATTTCTGTTCAATAAGTATAATAATCAGTATTAATAGCATGGGCAACTTTGACATTTGTTTAACTCTGATTGTACATGATAGTATGTGTTAGTATGTTTTTTGTGGTTCTGTTTCTTTTTTTTTCCTGTGTGTGTGTGTGTCTTAGGGGTAGGCTTTCATATAAGGAATCCCTCCTTTCTGCCTATCCCAAATGTTCTCATAAATTGCCATTGCTATTTGTTATCACTATCTTGTTTTTGTCATTCCATTCTGTATTTGTATGTTTTAAGTGATTTTATGAAGAGTGTTGAATAAACTTTGAATAAACTGTGAATTGAATTGTCATCATTATTGTTGTTATTATACTTATTACCATTACTTTATTATCATCATCATAATCATTAGACTTTATTTTCTCTTTTTGTTTTCTTCATATTTTATTTCCCTTTCCTTCTTCTTCTATTTCCTTTTCTCCTTATTATTATTATTCTCTTTCTCCTCCTTCTTCTTCTTTTTCATGTTCTTCTTCTTTTTCTTCTTTTCCTTCTTATTTTAATATTTATTGTTGCTGTTATTATCATTCGGAATTACCATTACAAAACAATTAGTATATAGTTGTAAAGATTCATTTTAAGGCAAAAAATGTATTGGACATAGAAATTGAAAAGTTTCCCATTGTAGTATTTTATTATTTTTGTTTTGATTGTGAAAAAAGTCTGTTTTTGACATTTGTAATCATTGGCAAATAATAATTCAATTAAACTAATAGTTACTTATGGAAACAAAACAAGTAAAAATGTACGTATTAATAAAACTAGTGTTTCATTATATTTAATAGTTTTAGCATTTTTTTTTAAATCATCATTTTTATTAGTGTTATTGGCATCATTATTGTTTTTATTATACTAATTACGATTATTTGTAGTACTGTCATCATCATCATCATTATCATCATCATAATAATTGGTCTTCTTCTTTTTCCTCTTTTCCTTTTGTTCTTATTTTCCTTTCCTCTCCTTCTTCTTATATTTCTTAAACATTATTATCATTCGTCTTCTCCTTCTCCTCCTTCTTTTTCTTCTTTTCTTCCTCATCTTTCCTTCTTATTCTTGTAATTGTGGTTGTAGTTATTATTAATAGGAATCACCATCATACAACGATTAGTATATCATTGTAAAGACTCATTTCAAGGCAAAGATTTTATTGGACATAGAATTAAAAAGTTTCACATGGTAGTATCTTCTTTAGGGATTTCTTAGTTTTACCTTGGAAGCAGTTCTTTCCAGCATGACCAGGGGGACAGATGCATGTTCCTGAGAGTTCGTGGCATACACCTCCATTATAACAACTATCACACAAACGATCGCATAATGGTGGATTCCATCTTCCATAAGGGCATTCTGTTAATTCAATGAAACATGAACAACTATAATGTATATCCCACACGTACGTTAATCCCGGAGATGGGTGTTATACCCCGTCACACACACGTACACATTTTTTAAGGAGGGTGGGGGGAGGGGCTGTACAAAATACCCCAGAATAAGGAAATCAGTCATATCTTTTAAAGTTTTGAAACGGTTGAAAATCAAAACTTCATTGTAAAAAGTTAAAACCACACCATTAGGCGATGAAGCTGAGTGTATTTTGTAAATATGTGTTAGTCCTCGATTAGGCTTTATACTACAGAAACTGTCATTCAATCACGAAAATTACAACTTTGCATTCATCGATATTCCTTATTCTTTACTATCGTATTAACCAAAATATATCTGGTCGGGTCGGGTCAGTTTTTTTCTTCTTCTTGATTTTTGTTTTTTTAATGAACATAGCTACAAAGCTGAGGGGTAACTAGTGTATTTATACCCTTGCGACCAATATGCAATTATTTATTTTAGATGTGTAAGGAAGACGAAATTCGAACCCTTTACGATGAGTCTTATAAGGCTGAATTGATGTAGTTCCAATGTTCCATCCATGTACGTCACATACACACCGGCGTCTGAGACAGATGCAGATTGGATCGTGTGTGATAGACTGTCAGAACTCATTCCAATAAGTGAATTAGCCCAGTCTACATCAGTTAATTTCCGCCATCTTATCCCGTCTTCTCCCACCATCCCTGTCGTGCTCATCACACTGAGTGTGATATCATCTCCAATTTGTATTGTCTTTGTAAACCGACCATCACTGGGTTGCAATTGACCTATAAAGAATAGGAAAGAAAAATCGACAACACCTTACATTCGAATTTTATTTTTTTGCTGATTCAATTAAATTGCGTCATCACGTCTTCCATTATCTCTCTCTCTCTCTCTCTCTCCCTCCCCCTCTCGCTCCATTTATACTCCGTTATTTTTTACATTGTAATTAACTAAACATTCTTAGAATAAAACTGGACAGTAGGGAGAAATGAGTTTCAAGCATTCGTAGTTATAATATTGAGGAGTACTTTGAGTTTCAACATAATCATAGCATTTGCTTTTCAGAAATATTTCAAATGAGTTGAAATTGTTTGTTGTATCATAATTTTAATATAAACTATTAACAATTAAATTGTTAATAAACTTACCAAATTTGCATGTGAAAAATTGATGTGTCCCAATTGTGTCTTTAGAATGTAAAATTTTAGAGCTTACATATGAAAATGTTCAACAAAAGCCCTCACTCAACAATTCCACCTCGGATACTTCATTATAATACGAAAAACGCACACACTAATTTACTAGAGGTATGAATAACTTAGTTGTTAACTGTTTGTGTATATGTACGTGAAGAAAGAAGAATGCCAAGAGGAACAGATGTCATTCTACTGGCTGTCACTGTAGAACATTCGAAAAAACCCAAGCCCTCCATAGTAGCTGGAAGAGTCTGTCTTAATACTACAGATGATACAACATTGCTGTCTCCTGGAGCTGTGTAACTATCTGAAGTTATAGACTCGGTCAGACGGTTGAGTCTTCTTGTAGAGAATGTGAGAATCTCTTCATTCTCTGAGCCGAGTAGACAGACAAATGAAGCATTCACCAGACCTCCTCCGTATGGTGATTGAGTAGCTGCCATTAGACGTACAGGAAGGATCTGTCGCGGACCTATGGAAAAAGCATTATGTTTTTCAGGTTATTGGTGTTCGCCTAGCATCTTCGTTAGAGGAGAAGTAAGGGGAAACATACATAACGTTGCCAAGGCGATAACTTATCTCCAATTCAACTTTACATTTCGTATCTTATCATAACGTTTTGTACCTTTTGATAAATACAAATACATGTTCATACATATATTTTCTAACAAAATTGCCTCCACTTCTAAAACCGAATCTTATAACAATTCATGGGAAACCCAATCTAAATGATATATGACACTTTATGAAGTCACTTTCCCTCGAGTTATCAATTGTAGATAAATCCTAAATAAATAGGAATGTTAAATATGCAGATAATATATTTCAAATGATAAAGTATTTCCATTTTTGCCTCGAAAATACTGTACAAGCATCGATTACAATGAGTGGTGATATTCTGTTTTGAGAGGATAACAACTACGGATTCAAAATAGTGGTTACACAATATTAGAATGTCATCAATCGATATGTTGTTTCGTTTGTGGAATTTCAAATGTAATGTAATAAGGTAGAACGAGCATCGTTAGAGCATGGACTATCATAAAGGAGTGCCCCTGAATATAGATAATAGAAATATAATGACAATACTCACTCGGAGGTTTTTCACATGCGAACCTGAGGTAGGATGTACATCGTCGTTTTCTCCATCCGTTATTAACCTGCTGATGAACACATCTTTCATTCTCAAATAGGGTTGTATCACCATCCGACCAAGCAGGAAATCTTAAAAGGTAAAATATGTTCCAAACAGCAGTGTATTATCACATTATTAATTTTAAAAAACACTTTAAAGGGCATTATCATGAAAGGTTGAAATCGTTATTTTAAGGGTTTTAATTGAGCTAAAATGTGTATTAGTTCAATGTATTTACAGTATAGATATTTATGCATTCCTTGGTAACTATGATCTTGCATAAGTTTAGGCTCCATGAGGTCCGCATATGAAACGGGTGGGGGGGGGGGTGTGGGTCACATCAACCAATTGGAAAATACATTCCAAGTTTTATGAATATCAACCTGTTTCTCAGATAATCATGTTATTAAAGTTACACACCAGTTTCTACCTGTTGCAATTTGTCTGCATCATGATATGATCGCAGTTTGTCATGAGTAGGGTGTGTGAGATATTGTCGTGTGCGTGTGTGTGCGTGTGCGTGCGCGCGTGTATTTCTGTGTGAAAAATACAGTTTATCACATACCCATTATTATCGAGCGGAGTGCCATCAATCCATTGGAACGTGCCCTCTTGATTGATATCATCGAGTCCAAACCAATACGAGTTACCTCCGGCCAGCTCAATGAGATGCAACTGTTGATTACGTTGAGAGAATAAATCGGAAAGAGAAAATCACCGATGAATATTTTTAATGTGCCATGATCATGACTGTGGGATAATGTTATCGATATGTAGGCTTATCACGTTGATACAAAGCTTCTCCATAACCTTTTACACCCTTTCCCGATTGTCTTCGAATAACCTACCAGAATATCTATTTCTCTTACATATTGTTATTGTTTCTATTTTCGGTTTGTGCACATACAATTGCTAGATTAAAGCCCGTTAAAATATTTATCACGTTTTATTTATGTATTCCATCCTTCGGAATTGAACTTCTTAATATCACGATGCGTCCTTACATTGATTTCTTCTGTTTTAGGCTGGACAAGATCACCTCCCTGAGCCTGGCAGTACTTTCTAGCAAATGAGTATGACGTCATCCAGGATTGAGATATATAGTACAGGGTTCCATCAAGGCGACTCCACTTATATTCTGGAACGTCTACATATTGATTAAAACGAGGTGATTGCCATTATTAGATGTTCATCGTGTTATACGACTAAAAGAAGAAAGAATTTCAAACAATTACGCATCATTGTATTTAATCATAGTCATACTGATAACACCTGTAGCCGAGGCTGAGAAGATCATGGAATCACTCTTCGGCATGGCACTTTAATCTAACCTACTCCTCTCCACCCAGGTGTTTTTGGTATACCTTCTCCTTTTTGGGATTTACACTATGTGCGTCTGTAAAATGATACCTGGCAAGAGTACTCCTCAGAGAGTGAAAAATATGCACATATTGCTTGAGTGGACAAACCTTGACCCGATGTCGCAGATGATAATAAAAGGTTAAGAGATATTGGATATGCAGCCCTAAATAAACATCGATATAAGTAGGTTTGTTAACATGCATATTTGACCTTAGCATGACCCCCACAGCACCATACCGTGAAGGTCCCAAACTGCATCTGTGACCCAGGCTTGGTGACAATACGATTGACGGTTGCCCAAAAAATCGTCAAAGATAATCTTCCTGGTAAACTTTAACATATAACTTCAAATCACCCTTGACCATTGCATGTAATATTTGAGATCATTATATAATGTGAAGGTCCCCCGAGAGCAGCTGTGATCGAAGTTTGGCCACGATAGGATTGACGGTTGCGAACATACTTGTCACCAGAGAATTTTGCAGGTACAATTCGTGACTGACGCCATTTGAATCCCTTATACTTGGTCTACATTTGGCCTGCGATTAGTCTACGGAGCCCGTTTCCTGCCGGTATCCCCTTTCCCGTGCGGCCTCCGTACGGAGGCAGAAGATGTGCGTGAGATTATCGTACGGAGTCACGGGCTCCGCAGGGCTCCGCGGCCTCTACAATTTTGTTTCGCAGAAAGTTATACAAATATGAAAAATCGTAGGCCCTTAGTCCGTAGACATGTCGTAGGTCTCATTGCACAATCCCCGCACGGGTATCGCGCGGAGAACTCGCGCTGATCGCGCAGCAATCGTACGGTTTTCTGGTGAACATGGAGGCAACACAAAGCTTGAAAATGGCACGGTAGTTGCACGGTCACAGTGCCTCCTCCTCGCAACCTTTGCACGGAAGCTGCAAGGGCTCCGTACGATTTCCGTGCGAAAGCTGCGGAGACTGCACGGCTACTGCATTGAAATTGCACGACTTCCGTATAATCTCCTAGCAGCCTCTGTTCGGATTTGCCCCGGCCTGCCTCCTAAGGCCAATACATAAAATGGCACGCTGCTCGTAGATAATGCAGCATAATTACCCTGGCTTTAGCAGTGCAGCTGTTACACGCGCTGCGTTTCAAGGAATCAATTCCTACCACGTCCCCATTTACTTCACCTGGGTGGAGTGTGGCAAGTCAAATGACTTACCCTGATGCCGTTCACATATGAAGGTTTTCTTGAAATTACACGGAATATCAAGCCATCCCATGTCTGAATCGGAAGATAGAGTGGCACAATTTTCATTCCCATCGTTGTTGGGTTCAGGGTCCCTCCATACTGAATACCTGTGTGTATAGAATGAAGGAGAATGCAAAACCAAAAGCATGCAGGAGTAAACAGATGGTTTTACGATAGAATGGTTTTAAACAAAACTTGTCTTAAGACACATTTATTCAAAATTGCTTTTTATAATTGACTTTAATACTCTTTTTGCATTGACGTATATTTCATATGTACTGTCATTTGTAGGATTATTTCCTTTTTTTGTTTGTTTAATATGTCATTATTTATCATTGTATTTTGTTTGTTATAGCATTTAGAGACTCCTGTGGTAAGCGCTTTATAAGCACCGTTTTTACCAATATTATTTTTAGTACAAAATTGTGTGTCTTCTTTCTTATTTTTTGGTTGGGTATAGGGGCGGGGGTTGTATAGGCAGAAATTAAATCCGAATTCTGATGATTGGATTACAATGACCTATGTTATATAAGTGCACTGTCTTATAAATTTGCTTTAAAATGTTTACTTCCGAAAGTGGATTTTGAGCCGAACCATCCATAAGAAAATATCTCAATCAAAAAGTAAGCTTCCCGACATCACTTTTCAATCTAAATCGACAAAGAACCAATGAAGATTAATATATACGAAAAGCATTGTATGCACTACTGTTTCAACGATATTATTGGATTGCATATTAAAAAGTTGTATTTTTTATGCGGAATATTGTTTCTTTTAATATGAAAATATGTATTTACCAGTTAAAACACATCGTCCCTTGCATTACGACATGCAACATTCTTTTTGTTTTCGTTATTAACGACTGCAATAATCGGATTATCAAAACAAAAGTTAGTGAGTGTGATCACAAAAATTATCACGCATAATCTGCTTTTTAGACCAACAAATTACATCAAATCCTTTTTTTTTCGAGTTACAATTGAAAATGTCGGCGATTTTTTTCTTAGTTTTTGTTTAATCTATTTTTTCAAGCTGCATAAAACGAAAGGAATATTTTTACAAATCATATAATTATAGAATAGTATAAGTAATTTAGAGTTTGGCAGTTTTTTCAAAGTAATAACGATTATGTATGCATTATAAAGTTATTGAACCTACTGTAAAGGTGTTCCGTCGATCCATTTAAATGTGCCTTCATCAGTTTGGTCAGTCAAACCAAAAAATACAATGCTATTTAATCCCAAAATCCTGCCATGAAGAAAGGTCTGGTAAGAGGAAAACAGATATGTCAACTCCTAAATATCCGTTGTCTTTTTATGTTTTTCATATTTGCATGGCTGTAAAGCCATTTTCTTCGATTTCATAATGAAAATGGAATTTAAAAAATAAAGTCAACGAGTCAATAGCCTACTGTGAACCCAAAAGGCGGTAACTAAAGAATTAACCCTCTTCTGGGCTCAGAGGAATATATATACAAAGTAAAAATCTTTTGTTCATTAGATGCTGCTAAAATATACTATGACAGGACTGTTCATGCGTCATGGTCATGTCAATAAAAACAATGATAATAAGTAATATTTTAAATACATAAATTAAACTATTCACAATAATATGTCACGATATAAACGTGAATGAAATTGCGGCGTCATCAGAGAATAATCTGTTTTGAAATAAATTGGGATGCTCCAAACCTAGGGATTGGGATGACGGTGTATACATTAATGTTTTATTATCTCCGCTATCAACTTAATATTACGCTTTTTGATATTACATTCATAGTCATTCACGAGGAACCAGTTGGCCTATTACGTCACAAACGTCATTCAGTCGTGAAAAGATATTTATTCCCTGTATCAATAGCTATGATACTTCCAAGCTGTGAAATAAAATACTAATAAAACAACAAAAAGTACATAGGTTTCATGATAACAACATTTTGGATATCATTAGCTAAAATAAAAGAATTATACTTGAACATACGTTGATATCGTGTGATTTGATGAGTGCTAAATCAGCTCCATGATACTGACAGTAGATCCGTGCAACTGAGTAGGACCGAGCCAGCCATGACGGAGAGATGAAATAATCTAGACCTCCAAATGATGCCTCACTGCTTCTATCATATACTGTAATAGAATATACTTTCTATTTGAGAGTGTATCGTGATGATAAAGATTGTGATATTCACGAAATTGCGTCGATTATTCTTTGCATAGTATAGGCATTCCTCTGATTCTACAAAGCCAACTGTGGGCGTAGCGGTCGACGGTACTTTTGAATGTTCGACTAAAAGGGGTCAGAAACAATTTTAATTGTTAAATGTGTATGCAAAGAGATAACGATTGCATTTGGTGTCATTTCTTTAAAATAACTTACATCTGAACTGTTTATTTCGTCGGTAAAGGAATACGAAAGAGTTAAAAAATAAGATTATCATTTTTTCGTGAATCGAACAATAATATTGAACTGACATTTTTTTATAGTGAGAGAAAGCTACGAATGCAAAGTTATACAACATCCATACATCTAATGATGGTTTGATAACATTATTGTATTATTATGTTGTAATGATAACGGATTTCGGTTAAGGAATAGCGCAATATTCAAAATATCTGAAATTATTTCAAAATTTTGCTTGTACGAGACATATTCCAAAGAGAATAGCTCTGCGATCGATTTCTTACACTAAACGAATTGCAAACTCTAGCACTTTATCCTATAACAGGCGCGGATCCAGGGGGAACGGGCCTTGCCCCCCCCCCCCCCCGCAAAAAAAAAGAGAAAAGGAAAAGAAGGGAAAGGGAAGGGAAAGGGAAAAGGAAAGAGGAGAGAAAGGGAAAGAAAGAAGAGGAAGAAGAAAAGAAAAGGGTGAAGGAAATCGGGGGCCGTTGCCCCCCCCCCCACCCCTAAGCTTCCGGGCCCCCTGGATTCCACCTAGGGCCCTAAGGCGGGCCCTTAGATGCTCATCTGACGGTAATTTAATGCCAAAACCCCTGATTTTGGGGGGATCCGCCAGCTGGACCCCACGCCAAATAGTGTCCTGTCATTGTCACAAAATGATGAGGTATCCACCCAAAAATATGCTCATCTGACCTTTATTAAACGCCTAAAATCCCAGAGCTTCCGGGGGCTCCACCGCCTCGACCCCACCAGGGGCCCTAAGGCGGGCTCCTGAATGCCTATCTGACCGGAATTTATTACCTTAAACCCCTGAGCTTCCGGGGTCGGACAAGGTATCTAAATGTGTTTATCTGACCGCAGGCGCGTAGCCAGGGAAGGGGGGGGGTGGGCGGTGGGGGCGGTCCCCCCAAAATCACCGGCCAAAAAAAAAAAAAAAAAAAGGAGAGAAAAAGAAGAGGAAGTAGGAAGAAAAAGGACCAGACAAAGAACATCTTTGAAATTCAGACAAGGATTCAGAGTAGAGAACGGAACAACGCATCGTCTTCTTCTTTCTCTAATAATTTAATGAAACGTCAAAGCTTACACGCTTCACGCAGGAGGGGGAGAGGGGGACTGAATTCAGAAGAGGATTAAGAGTCGAGAACTGTACTACGAATCGTGTTGTTTCTCTAATGATTTAATAAAACGTAAAAGCTTCCGTGCGTCGCGCGGGAGGGGGGGAAACTAAATTCAGACGAAAATCATTTTCGAGAACGTTACGACGAATCGTCTTCTTTCTCTAATGATTTAATGAAACATCGAAGCTTCCGCGCTTTGCGCGGGAGGGGGGGAACTAAATATAGACAAGGATTATGAGTCGAGAACGGTACAACGAATCGTCTTCTTTCTCTAATGATTTAATGAAACGTAGAAGCTTCCGCGCTTTGCGCGGAAGGAGAGGAAACTGAATTTAGACGAGGATTATAAATCATAACGGTACAACGAATCGTCTTCTTTTTCTTATGATTAAATGAAACGTAAAAGCATCCGCGCTTCGCGCGGGGGGGGGGAGGAAACTGAATTTAAACGAGGATTAAAAGTCATAACGGTACAACGAATCGTCTTCTTTCTGTAATGATTTAATGAAACGTAAAAGCTTCCGCGCTTCGCGCGGGAGGGGAGGAAACTGAATTTAGACGAGGATTATAAATCATAACGGTACAACGAATCGTCTTCTTTCTCTAATGATTTAATAAAACGTAAAAAATCTTCCGCGCTTCGCGCGGGAGGGGAGGAAACTGAATTTAGACGAGGATTAAAAATCATAACGGTACAACGAATCGTCTTCTTTCGCTAATATTTAATGAAACGTAAAAGATTCCGCGCTTCGCGCGGGAGGGAAAAAACTAAATTCAGACGTGAAATATTTTCGAGAGCGGTACAACGAATCGTCTTCTTTCTCTAATGATTTAATAAAACGTAAAAAATCTTCCGCGCTTCGCGCGGGAGGGGAGGAAACTGAATTTAGACGAGGATTAAAAATCATAACGGTACAACGAATCGTCTTCTTTCGCTAATATTTAATGAAACGTAAAAGATTCCGCGCTTCGCGCGGGAGGGGCGAATTAAATTCAGACAAGTATTATTTTCGAGAGCGGTACAACGAATCGTCTTCTTTCTCTACTAATTTAATGAAACGTTAAAGCTTCCGCGCTTCGCGTGGGAGGGGAGGAAACTGAATTTAGACGAGGATTATAAATCATAACGGTACAACGAATCGTCTTTTTCTCTAATGATTTAATGAAACGTAAAAGCTTCCGCGCTTCGTGCGGGAGGGGAGGAAACTGAATTTAGACGAGGATTAAAAGTCATAACGGTACAACGAATCGTCTTCTTTCGCTAATGATTTAATGAAACGTAAAAGCTTCCGCGCTTTGCGCAGGAGGGTAAAAACTAAATTCAGACGAGGATTAAAAATCATAACGGTACAACGAATCGTCTTCTTTCGCGCGGGAGGGGGGAATTAAATTCAGAAAAGGATTATTTTCGAGAGCGGTACAACGAATCGTCTTCTTTCTCTACTAATTTAATGAAACCTCGAAGCTTTCGAGCGGGAGGGGGGGGGGGGACTGAATTTAGACAAGGATTAAGAGTCGAGAACGGTACAACGAATCGTCTTCTTTCTCTAATGATTTAATGAAACGTCGCAGCTTCCGCGCTTTGCGGAGGAGGGAGGGGGGAAGCTCGCCCCTCCCTGCACCCACCCCCCCCCCCCCAAATTACGTCACTGCTGGTCACCATTACGTACCAATATTTGGCTCGCATAATTTCAAATTTGGGCCCCCCTAAGAAATCCTGGATCCGCACCTGTCCTACAATGCTACCCAGACCCTAACACTAACCCTAAGCTACAACCCAAATGCCGTATGAACCCAAGACAATACGTTTGTTGCAATATAGCCCGGAGCAACAATCACCAGAAAACAATAAATGTTGGATCATCAATATTCATACCTCGTGTACGCTCACAGATGTACGGCAAAGAATGCCGTGAATCTTGGTCATACCATGAAGGGCTATCACGTAGACCAAGACAACCCCAGGAGTCAGGATTGTTTGGTTCCCTGCTATACAAATCATTATACCTTGGAGGAAAAACGCTTAATAAATTTAGTTCGCGTTATGATCGTCTTCATATGTATTATGATTAATAATAATAATACTAATATTTGGAGTAGTAATAGCAGCAGCAGCACTAGTATTATTGTGATTATTAGTATAATCATCCTCATCATCATTATTATTATTATTAGTAGTAGTAGTATAATTAATATCATTATTATCATTTTAATATTATTGTTCCTGTAATATTGATATTGATCATGGAGGTTCGGAAATCCATCATTAAACTAATTTGAATTTAAATCTTTATTCACATTAACCTCAACCTTCCCTCCCCCTCAGATGTTACAGAGATAATGTGGGTATGTAGCATGCGAAGAAATAGAGCAGAAATCTGGTCATAACATCATTATCTTGTAATGTTGAGCCGAGCTTTTTATATTCTCTCTTCTTGGTATTCATCTGAGAAACAGGTATTAAAAAGTTTGCCACTATATTTTTAATGGAAACTGGATACATTTAAACGAAACGTGTTTGTAGGAGAATTGTAACTACAGATTAACTGCAATGAATTCTTTTCTCTTGACTGATTTTCACTGAGCAAACATATGATGAACATACTGGAGTGGAGTATCATCCAGCCAGGTGAAAGTTCCGAAGCCGATCCTCCGAAGCCCGAAGAGGTAACACAAATATGGATCACTTGGATTAAATGGAGGTAGAAGCGCTTTGAGAAATGTCTGTAAAGCAAAAATGGAAAAGAAAAAAATCATAATAAATTCATGATTTATTCACAAGTTAAGTCAGAATCACAAACCTTAGCGTAAGCTAGCAATTTTCCATGTGTTTTTTGTTGGGGTCCCTCTATCCATCTCACTCTCTCTCTTACTTCTCTCCCCCCCCCCCCCTCTCTCTCTCTCTCTCTCTCTCGTTATCTCGCTATCCAATGATGATGTATAAACTATGCATGTCAACGGCAAATGTCTTTTTCTTAATATTGTAAAATTTGTATCTTGCATATTGCGACGTACCGTTTAAATTTATTTAAATATTTGTTTTATTCTTACATCTTTCATCCCTTGAAAGAGCAATCAAACATTGATAGCGAGCTAGTTGTAATAGAATGAGAAGGAAATCATGGCAGGTGTGCAGAGTGTCAAGCATATTATTCTAAATCTAATCAGGTCTAACCCTGCAGCATAGAAGTGAATGGGGAAAGAATTACAGATGATAGAAGTATTGCTCAAAATTGGTAATGAATATTTTGTTACATGTGCTCAAAATATGACAAGTGGTATCCCAAAACATTCTGAAATAATGTTAGATGCCACTGAAATTATAAATACAGTAGGCAAATTTGAGCTACAGCAAGTCACGAGCGCAAAAATTGAAAACATGGGTGATGATAGGGCGACCAGAGATGATGGAATAAGTTGCCGTCTTTTAAAAATATTGTATTCTAACCAGTCAGGTTTTCACCTTCTTCACTCTACTGCAACATCTCTAATGAAAGTTGTAAACCAGTGGGCTTTGAATTTAGATAACAATAAGTTTAATAACAGGTGTTGCTTTCATTTATTTGAGGAAAGCATTTGACACTGTTTATCACGATATTCTGGTACATAAATTGACAGCCATTGGATGTTCTGATACTAGTATTCAGTGATTTGTATCATATCTGTCCAACCGTGACCAGATGGTTTGCTTTAAAGGGGTTACTTCGAGTTCCTCAAAAGTTATGATGGAAGTCCCACAAGGTTAAATTCTAGGGCCACTCCTTTTTCTATCTACATACAAAGTTTACCCAAATGTAGTCATGATGGTATTGTTGGTTGATATGTATGCTGACGACACGACTCTAACAGTCAGCGGGAGTAATGTTACAGATTCTGAAGTAAAACAAAAGCTAACCAAAGGTATGGAAAATGTATTTTCTTAGTTCGTAAGTTCTAAATGGAGAAAAGGATCTTTCTGTCACACTAAACGGCAGTTGTAATTTGAAAAGAGTAAAAATGTCAAAATGTCTGGGTGTCATGATTGACGAGGAGTTACGTTGGAAGGAACATATGTAAAAAGTTAATAAAACTGCTCAACAAACATAAGTGTAATTAAGCGAGCCAAAATGTATGTTCCAACAAGATCTCTGAAACTCCTATATAATGACATCGTTTTTCCTCACTTTGATCATTGTTCCTCGATTTGGACTGAGCGTCTGAGTCATGATGTATAAATCAATGCATGACACCAACATATTTAAAGAAAGATTTACGTCATGTCAGTTATTCTACATGATCACATCACAAGACATGCTGTAAGGGATGCAATGCGTGTCCCCAATTTTAGGACGGACATATATAAACTTAGTCCTCTAATTTCTGGAATTAGAGTATGGAACTAACTTGAGAGTTCTTTCAAGACGTCACCTACTATGAACAATTTTAAACACACTCTAAAAGCCCTGTTACCTACAGATGACGTGTAAGTGAACTTTTAGGGTTTTGTTTCGTGCGAAGCTAACCAATTTTTCCTATTTGCAAAATTGTTACATTCGGTTGACATGGTTATTGAACTGAATCCATTTTCCAGCTTTCTTGTAAACAACCAAAGTGTATTAATTAAAGAGCAATTGAACGTAGATATGTATATAACAATGTTGGTATCCCGTGTGTTAAGCTATATCAGACTATACAAATTGTACGTTTTCAATCATTTTTTCTTTCTTAAAAATACGTGATTATCATCTAGTTTTTGTTTTATTTTCATTTATGTTATTTTCATGTTTAAATGCATTTTCTAATGAAATTGAAAAGCCATTCACATATTTCTTTTAATTCAGTCAATTCATGACTGAGGATCCAATTAATTTATATTATAACTGTCTATATGCGTTTATATTTATCTATTTAGTTTTTGCTGCTGTTATAATTTATTCTTACCAAACAGGGCCTCATGGAAGACCATCAAATTGGTGATATATGACACCCTGTATAAATAACAGAAATAAATTAATACATAAATACATAATGTAAACAAATATTTCATTATACTTACGTTGACTTCGGCTGTCTTGATGATAGCCAAATCACCGCCGTAACTCTGACATATTTCCCTTGCAGCACTCGACGTTGCGCGAGGTGAATACTTGATGAGATACTGAGATTCACCGAGCTCTTGCCATCTACAGTCAACGTCTGTTTATATTACGTTCAATAAAACCATACGCTATGTTAAAAATAGATGAGATCTACTGAATTATTAAAAAGTGAAAGTGAGCACTTATTTTTTTCTTTCTATTTTGACCCCAAAATTTAGAAAATCGCGCTGGCCGATAATTTTTCTTAAACACCCCCCCCCCCCTTGAGCAAACATGAAAAGGTACATTTCTGGTCACAATTAATGTTACGTTTTTCCGTCTTCTTCTTTTCTTTTTTTGGCCGGGGGGGGGGGGGGAGGCCCGCTCGGCCACCCTCCCCCTGGGTCCCCGCCTGGATAGTTGTGAATATTAGTATTAATAGTTATCATTGTGTATAATTGGTTCCATTTACTTTTTTCATTTTCGGTTATATTATGATGGTTACATCTCTCTCTCTCTCTCTCTCTCTCCCTCTCCCTCTCTCTCTCTCTGTCTCTCTCTCTGCCCCTCTCTGTCTCTCTCCGTCTCTCTCTCTCTCTCTCTCTCGCTTCGTTATCCATTTTACTTTAAAATGATTTAAATTACACGCCGTAGATAAAAGCTGGGCCAAAAAATTGAAAACGAAATTAGATTGTAAACATTTTGTATCAAGAATAGTCTGCCAATATTGACCTTGAATATTGTACAACGTTATCTTACATGCTCCTTCAGAACTGGACTAAACATCCTGAATATAAAATACGACTTGTATAACCTACCGACAGGTATTTGGCAGATATGTCGTCTTGATGATGTGCATGCTACTCGGTTCCATCTTCCATGTTTTGGGTCAGTGATGCTCAATCCACTCCTCATCAAAGCACAGTAAGGTGGATCCGTGTTGGTATATAGAGGATCATCCCAGTTGGTATACCTTGAAAGTGATTAATTCATATAAATCAAATAGGATTAACGATAAAACTTATATACATGCACATTATAATTTCCACAGAAACACTGAAGATATACAGCTCTTTGGGAAAAAAGTACATTGAATCATTTTGTAAATTAATATGAAGTGCCTATGACTAATATTGTAAGGGCATTGAAATGGTAGCTTTAGCATGTTACTCGGAGTTTTGTCATTCATGAATTGACTTTAGAGCGAATTTTAAACTGTAGATTATGGTAGCATGATAAATAATAATAATAACAGATTTGTTTCATGAAGAAAACCCAATTTCATTTTTTTTTTCGTTGGGATACAGAAAACCATTGGAACACAAACGTGATTTAGTGGCGTGACACCTCTTCAGTATTCTACATAAATTTAGGTTTCAACAATGATTGTCCAATTATTTGACATCAGCCATTTACATTTTTTGAGACGTGACAGTAATTTGTTTTTTTCAGGAAGAAAATTGAAGATTTTGCATGGCTCAGAAGAATCCTGGAATATGACGATTTGATCAAAATGTGATTCATAAGTAAAAGTTAAATGATTCATTAAGTTTTTTGACCCAGATTAGCATTTTATCATAAAATGATTTAAATAAAGCTTTAGAGTTTCACAATAAATTTCTCACTAAACAACAAAGTAGGTCATTTTCAATTTCTTGTTAAAATTGATTAGGAGTGAAAGTGCTGCCCACTCCTCCTTTTCAAATGGTAAATGCACCTTTTCCGCACTCGTATACCTATAATTCAACATACTGACATATCTAATCAGGTAATGAAGAAATTAGTAAGGGGAGAAAAAAATTGAAAAAAGGAGTGGCATTATATCACGATGATAGCTGATACATACCCAGGGGCCGTTCCATCAATCCATCTGTATGCACCATCCTGGTCCATGTCTTCTAAGCCGATGAAATAGTGGCCTCCATCCCTATCTGTTAGTAATTTCCCGGCTATGAAATCCTGTTTATGATGTAAGTACAACATTATACAATTTTTTCAAGGGGGGGGGGGGGTGTTTGTAAATTTGAAAATCGCGCAGGTCGAAATTTTGCTCAGGGGGGGGGGGGGGGGTAGTGATCAATATTTTTTAATATTTTTTTGCCCCCGAAATTTGAAAATCGTACCAGACGATATTTTGCTCGAGGGGGGGGGGGGGGGCGTACGCGCCTGCCATCACCATTAGTACTCAAAAGCTGACTACGATTATGCCCAGCGAGTTCTTCGGTTATAGCACTAAAATTGCTTGTAAGCTAAATTTTGCACTTGTTTTGGTCAAACAATTGAGAGTAAAATTAAATATTCAAATGATAAAGACAAAATTTATTTGATGCTGTTTTCTTTTTTTTGTCTACCAAAGATTTTCAGGGAGGACATATATTATTGTGTGTATCTTTTTGGGCAAATTCGCAGAAGAACATAAAACATCCCTTAATAATTATCTAACATTTTAATTTTTTGAGGAATAATCTATCCTCCGTCTTTCAATTTTTTTGTTTACTATTACCAGAACATTTTGTGCCATATGTCCGATATTGATTTAAATTAAGTTTTTAATTAATACCATCTTTTTAAATAGTTGAGTTATAATCGAATTCAAAGAAATTGAATCCATTCTATTTGATTTTGACAATTCTTAAACGCCTTAATTAACACACACCGAGTCTTATGTACTAAAGATTCAACCTTTTCCGGTTTTCTCCTGGTTTATTTAATGTTGTCACATGTTACCAGTAAACAATGGTTCGTAGTAAATATAATACTTTGCACTATAACCCTAAGTAGAGTAAACTATACATTATAGATTTCTCCTTGTCACTATTCATCAACAAATAAAAAATAATTAGCTTTAAGGTTATTCCTCAATATTACTGAAAAGGAAAGAACAGGAGGAATCAGGAAAATTGAAATACAGTAATCATCTAAGTTACAACCCGGGGAGGGGAAAGCTACTCGCCTAACACGGTATACGGGGATGTGCCGCTCTACTGGGTTACTTTTTGCCAAAAGATCCCCAAACAGGGGGTTCGATTTTGTATTGCACAATCCTTAAAAGTGCTCCCACTTTTTAGAACTTGGCCTTACACATAGGTTACTACTTTTTTCTGGATAATATCTCACCTACAATCACCCTAATTTAAAGTGAAAATTCCAGATGCAAATTCCCACAAAAATATTTGAAATAATTTCGCTTTTCATCGAAAGTCCTCGCCGATGGTCGCAAAGAGTTATCAATATTATTAATTTGAGCTCCGCTACCTCCGGAGTATGGTTGTCGAAGGGGGTAGTGGTCTAGGGGTAGTTGTCCGGGGGATAGTTGTCCTATTGGGTAGTTGTCTGGAGGCAGTTGTCCGGGGGTAATTAAATTATAATTTCAATTTCAATTTATTCAACTATAACAAATACATATACAATAATCAATGAAAATATAAAAAATATGGGGTTAGGAGAACCTGAAGAAGTTTGAAAACAAAGTTGTGGTTGGGGCACCAACCATGACACATATATCGAAGAATTAACAAAAACAACATTAACGGGAAAAACAAATACAAAAAGATTATAAAGACCTATATGAGCATTAGACATTTACAGCAAAGCACCAGCAATGAACGCACACAGCACACGGCGTCAAGCGGCACTGCCTCCCTATATGCGTCCCTTGCTGCTGCTTTGCAGTATAACAAAACATTACAAAAAAAGAACATGTGGAGCAAATTATTTTTTTATACTGCGAGAACAATTCATTCTTCAAGTGTTTTTTAAAAATTTATCAAGATTTTTACTTAGTTTAATATCATTGTCTAGGTCATTCCATAACTCAATATCATTACAACGTAAGGATGTTTGACTAATTGTCCCGGGGGTAGTCGTCCTAGAGGGTTTTTGCCCTAGGGGGTAGCTGTCCTCGGGAGTAGTTGACTTGGGGCAGTTATTGGGGGTGGATGTCCAGGGGGTAGGTGTCCTAGAATAATAATTACAGTGCTTATATAGCGCCTAACACTTACTTTGTCAGAAGTCTCTAAGCGCTCTACAATAATGCAGCATAATTACCCTTGCTTTTTAATAGCAGTGCAGCTGCTAGAACCCTATATATCATTGTATAAAAAGTATGTGTTGAGGTTCAAATAGCATATTAGAATATGATTTGTTCATTTCAGTATTGGCAACATTTCACTGCCCTATTTGGTCTGAATAAGTAAAAAGTTTCCAAAATCCTGATATTTCATAGAACTAGAATGCAATGGTTGGAAGGAACTTGCCACGTTTCATTGAAAAAACTTTATATTCTGTTAAATTACAAGTTTTGCTGCATAAAATCGAATAAATAAATAATGTATGACGTTAAAAGAAGGTACGTACATTTTGTTCAGCTGATGTGATGATTGGCATGTCACCCCCTAAGCTTTGACAGTGTGCACGTGTGTCAGAGAATGACCTGAAGATACCATGGTAGAAGAGATACCGATAGCCACCAAACACTTCAAACCCTGATGTAGAACACTCTTGACATTCAACTGTAAGATAATAAGATACAAAGCATCAACACGGTAATCTTAACGGTAAAGATTTACCATAACCACCTATATTGGTAAATGCTCTTGACTCTCATACGAGACGTCGATTATCTTCTCTTTTCCCCTCTTTCGGCTGATATTTTTCAATTTTGAAAGCTTTAATACATATCTTTTGATTCATTAAACATTTTTTTAACAAAAAACGATTACGATTTTTTAAAGAAAAAGCTAACAGTAGATTTTTCGATTTTTGGACCGGTCGCAAAGGGCAATGCAACAACTTCTTTTTAAAGCCTAGTGATAGCCTCAATAATAAAGCAGTTGCCAATTACAGTTCTTTAATTTTCAAACATTCAAAACGTCCTGTTCACGAAAACGTGACTGATTGACTGGGAATGAACAATAAACAAGTGTCAGCACTTTTTACTTTCATAGGCAAACCCATGCTCTTTTGTTCAATTAAGTTTATTCATTTCCATACAAATCACATTACAAGAACACATACATTTGCAAAAGGTACTATAAAAATAACATGTAAAATATTTCATTATAATATACATAAATACATTAAAATATGAAACAATAATGGAAAAAGGGAAGTTATAGGAACCTAAATAAATGAGTCTTCGAGATATCTCCCCAAAAATAATTAAACAAAATGTGATGAACATAATAAAGATTTGAAATTATATACAATTATTTTGCCCCAGAGAGAACTGGTATAGCAACAGAAAAAAAAACAAAAAAAAACATACAAGCCCTACAAATACACACACACACACACATTTCTATATACAAGGTGGAAAAGTATTCTACTCAAAATCACATGTGATTAGATGCTGCCTTACACTTCTTTTAAATCCATTGTAATTCGTTATGGATGTTATTTTATTAGGTAAAGTATTCCATATTGTTGGTGCTTTATGTCTGAAAGAAAATAATACATAAGATTTTTCAACAACCCACATATGATATTTATTTGTATTCCTCGGATTATATGTATGAACTGCATTATTGAGTGAAAGCATATTGTTAAGTGAACTGGGCAAAAAACCTTGATTGTGTTGAAATAATAAAATTGAGATGCAATATTGTTTAATTGATACACATCAAGAGTCTTGAGATTCATCAATAATGATTTTAGTATGGGCACGATAAGAAGCTAGAGAGCAAATTCTAACCACTTTCTTCTGCAACAAAAAAGATAGTTCAATTTCGACTTGTAGGTATTTGCTCAAACAGTATTGCAATAAGTTAAATATGGTGAAACAAATGTATCGTACAACAATATCAATATGCTTTGAGGTAAAACTGTGCGGAGTTTACCAACGATACTAACACTATTTGACACTTTATAAGTAATAGGCTAAACAAAATATGGTCAGTCCATGACCTACTTTCATTAATGAAAACGCCTAAAAACTTAACTGTGTCGTTGCGAAATTTTTGGCCCGATTTCAAAATGTTAACCCCCCCCCCTTGACAAAATCCTGCAAACGCCACTGCCTCTAGGTGGAAGTGTTTAATATTGATATATGTATAACTAAACACAGCAATGATTCCCTCATCAAGATCAAGAGTCCATAAAGTATATCTTTTATCCTTTTTTTTAATTTCATTTCTAAACAAGATCTTCAATTGCAACAATGTTGACAACCACAATTGACACGGTACAGATTCCTAATACCTCGGATATCACATGATTGTCAAAATCAGTCAGTACAAGACTAGTGCAGCGGTTGTGATGGGCAGACAGCAATAACTTGATTCGGGCTGCAGCTTTAAACACCTCACATCAGGCCCCGATGAACGTTTTTTAAAGTAGGGGGGGGGGCTAAAGTATTTATGAACAGGTAGAGCGTAGCGTAAATTGGCGTAGGGTCCAGGGGGAAGCGCCCCTGGAAGCTCGGAGGTTTGAGCAGGCCAGGGGCAAATGAGGTCATTCAAAGGGTGTAGGAGGCATCAACAATAAAGGGCACTTTCCGGGAGAAAGGGGCACCTACTAAGGGAAACCTCAAAGCGAAAATTTACAGTTTTTTTAGACCTTGGTATATACCCCTACAAAGTGATTACAGGGATGATTTCAATGTCTGTTTCTCTCTTAACATGGTCCATACTGTTTAAGCATCACACATTAACTTTGTAGTTGGTTTGTGATGGTAAGAATAATTTTTGCGAGCGAGCGAAGCGAGTAAGCAAAAAATTTGGATTTGTGAGGTCGCAGTGAAAAAAAATTACATCTTATAAAGAAGAAAAAAAATCCTGATGGGGGTTTAAGCACAATCTAATCATGAAAGACTGAAAAGATCTTTAATATGAACCATAAATATATCAACTTTAAATACGAGCGAGCGTACCGAGCCACACTTGGGTGAAATTAAAGAAAAGTTCCTCTTAATCCCTTTAAATTAGGAGCACTTTTTATGGGGGGCACATATCCAACGGGGAAAATGACACTTATTTGAAATGAAAAAGAGCACATGTCAAAGAAAAAAGGGGAATTACCAGAGGTGAAAATGGGGCACTCCTCGCACTTTATAAGGGGCACTCACCAGAAATAAAAATAGGCACTTATGACAACGGAAAAAGTGCAATTTTCAGAAGAAAAATGGCACTAATCAGAGATAAAAAGGCGCACTTATTACAGAGTTAAAGGGGGCACCTCTCAAATTTTAATAAGGGCATGCACTCATCGGAGATGAAAAGGGGCACGCTTAAGAAAGAACCAAATCTCACGCACACATTATGCAGTGAGTAAGTAAGTGAGTAATTACGTCCTGCAGGACACAACACAAATCCCAGGTTGGTTTCCGGAAGCTGGAGAAGAATCCTTTTTGCATCGTATACTGATTTTAATTTTTAATGATTTACGCATCTATCCAATCCGTCCATATAGTGTAACAGTAACAACCCATCTGTGACACTAATAAACGATGTGCATGAGACTAATTTTATTCGGTATAATTTACATAAAATAAATATTATGGGCAGATTGAAAAAGAAAAATTTAGACTGACAGGTCGTCTTCTGTGCACCTGTTCAACTGAATGCAGTGTTTTTACCCAGATTCTGGTGATAAAAATGGGTAATTTTCTGAATAAATCAGGCTTTTACGACCACTTTTACGGAACTAATTTTATGAATCCGCGAACTGCCGAATTTGGAAGCTTTGCCGACATGCTTCACGATGCCTCCGTGTTTTTACTTTTTGCATTTTTCTATTTTTTCGTGCTTTTTTCCTTAATTACGTTTGCTAAGTCGCGCTTTTATGTAGATAAAATATGTGGTCTCGCATTTTGCAGGAATTTTGTTTCCGGGGCCTTGCCCTTTGTTTGGTTTCTTTCTAATTCTCTTTAAAATACTTTTTTTCAAATAAGAGGGGGGGGGGGCTCGAGCCCCGCCATACCGCGGACCCTGTGTAACAGCATGATGATTTGACAGATGGACCTGAAGTTAACCGAGTCCTGAAATAATTTTGAACGTTGTAACTTGTACGCCCTAGTGTAGGGAGATCATCGGCATTTTGTTTCTATCATAGGCCTAAAACACGAATTAGGGCTAGTTTTGAACTGAAAACAACCCAAAGCTCGGCGCATGTCCAGCTGAACCGCGGGAGCTTGGCCTATATACGGATAGGTGAGGACCCTGGGTCCACTCCTAACTCGTGTTTTAGCCCCTCTTTCTTCCCTTTTCCTTTCTTTTCCTTTCCTTTCCTTTTATTCGGGGGGGGGGGGGGGCAGGCCCGTCGGCCCCCCCCCCCCCCCGTGGATCCGCGCCTGACTTTAGCTAATTTTAGCCTGTCAGGGAAAATTCCTGAAAACAAAGAACAATGAAAATAGAACATAATGGTTTTAAAATGAAATGAATAACTTTTTTAACAACTTTGGGATCAACATCATCTATTCCACAAATATTTACCCAAAATTGGTTAAAATAATCAGAAATAATTTTAGGATCATAGATATCTTGTCCATTGAATGATATAAAAGGACTTTTTTTAAAGATTTACAAAGAACATCATTAATTATGTCTCATGTCTTTTTCATGCTTCCTTTGGCAATTTGGAACTTTAATCTGTAAACAAATCCATTTTGCTGTACTTAGAATATTGTTTACCCGATTTCTAATTCTGTTATATCTTCTCTTTAAAGTTGTTTCGATCATTACAAAATTCTTTATATAATCTGTTTCTCTTATCAATTTGACGCAAAATACTACCAGTGATCCAAGGCTGCTTCATTTTTATTTTCCTTGGTTTATTTTCTTTTATTATAAAAGTTTCATTATACAAAGTTGTTAAACAAATCTAAAAAAATATTATAAGCTTCATTAGCATTAGAACAACGAATTGTTCCAGTTCAGTTTACATTACATAACAACATCTTAAAATAATCAATAGTTTCTTCATTAATAATCCGGCTGTAACGCAAAGGGTCACACTGAATGTTGAGTTTCTGTTTAGTAATTTGAAATATAGGAACATGATCAGAGATGTCATTATAGAATAAACATGAAGAAACATCAAAGTCAAAATGGTTAATAAAAATATGATCTATTAATGATGAAGTTGTGGAGGTAATTCTTGTAGCTTTGTCAATCAAAGGTAGCAAGTAGTTAACATATATAACACTTAAAAAGTTACTAACTGCATTATGTTTATGCTGTATGATATTTACATTAAAATCACCTATTATGTAAATACGCTTGTTTTCACGGTTCATTTTTTCTAAACATTTATCAAATTCTTCTGTAAATTCTCTAAGATTGGATTATGGTTTTCTGTTTATAATCCCAACTAAAACTTTCTTTTGTTTCTGTTGTAAAATTTCGATAAATAGAGATTCATAGTTAACAGAAGAAATTTTACCATTTATCTCGTATTATAATATGCTCTGGGAAATTTCAAAGAGTAATGTCGATATTATTTTGTTATTGCAAAAGAAAGCAGTACGTCTTTGTACGAATTCTTCTTATCGTGAACATTCAAATCCACTGTGTTTTTTTTTTTTATATCTGTATCCTGCAAACCGCACTTTTTATGTTCCGCTTACAAAACGGGGAACGAATAAACATGTACACTCGTATCCCACAAGACACGTTCCATCTGAGAAATACAAAAAACGTATTAGCCTTCAAATCCATTCGACATGCTGGTCCAGATACTTGGAATTCACTCCCTACTGTAATTCGAAATCTGAAGTCGACATACTCTTTCAAAATAGCTGTAAAACTATGCTCCTAAACCATTACCAATGATTCGTGCTTTTATCTTCATTTTATGTATGTTACTCATTCAACCTCTATTTTCCATGACCTGGCGTCATGTCTTCTAATGTCAGCAGGTGTCTGGTATTTTGGAATTCTATAGTCTCCCCTCTTTCTATTTATCTTTTCTCTTTCTATTGCAAGTCATTCTCTCTCTTCATTGTGTTTAATATACACATATGCTGTTAGTTTAGTTAAGATTAGTTCATTTGGGTTTAATCAATAATAGTTTAGTTTAATCGAGGGCTACAAGCATTTCAAGCTTCATGCTTACGCTGTATTCCTCCTATACCATGTTAAATATAACAATAATAAATGTTCTATACGTATTGTCTATGTTCTATACAATATGAGTATCATGTATTGTACTTTGAAAGTAAATTATATCACACTGATCGACAGTATGTATGTTTAAAATATGATATAGAAATCAATAAATCAAATCAAATCAAATTAATTAAATAATAAATAAATATTTATTTAAGAGCGTTTAGAGTTGTCGTCTTTTGAAACAACCTCCAACTACAAATAGGAGTAAAGGATGACTGTTACTTGTATTAAAACGTAAAACATACAAACAACATGTTATGTTCTATTTAAACATTAAACAAAACTGTTTTGCTTACATACCTGTATGTGTAAATTATATTATTGAATGACACACTGTAGTTTATAACAAAACAAAGCAAGCTGATTAAACATCTATAGTGTAGAGGTTGTAGAAATTGATCATCTGATTGAAATGTTAACATCCTGTAACATGGGAAACAAACCATACATTGAAAAATGTCGTTCATAACATGTATAAAAAGAGTATGTTTGTAAGTGAATTTTATAAGGAGTTTTAATGACTACAATCGATATTAGCTTCATATTTCACTCTGTTAGATCACATAAGCATGTTTAAGTACACGTACTTGCAATGAACAGCAAAGCTACGGTCACAAAAGTTCGTACGAACGATGCGTTAGTACGAATCTCCCTGTTCGTAAACAAATGCCAGAGTGACTTCGTAGAATTTCGTAGATGGGGCATAATTTCTTACGTCTTTGTTACGTTTAATTTTTCGTTTTTTCTTCTTCTTAAGAATGCCTTGAGTGCTTCTTACCTCAGACTTACGGCCATCTTGGCCTGCAAATGGGACATAGTACCTTTACTGACCCACATATTTGTTGGTGTAGTTAATAGCAGATGAGTTTTATACCATAGTTATTAGATATGCTATAGTATAGTAATAATGACTGCTTTTAAAGACATAGAACGCCTCTGGCAATAGCAAAATTGTAACCTCCCCTTGAGCGTTTAAAATAACTATGTCTCGAATATTAAAGCAGTCTTTATTAATTTTATATATCGAAAAAAAGAGTCAACTTATGACACCACCTTGGCTTTTCTCTAGTTTATCTGCACACATGTATCAACACAAAATTATGGCATCTGCCATAGACTTTTGTCTCAAAAAGTGAATGCGTAACAACATTCAAGAACAAAAGGCAGCGGGGTACAAGTTCCCAGAAATGATTTCCACTCAACAAAATAGCAGATATTCTGTGCTTTCAAATGCGTTTCGCCCCAATTTATAACGTCAATGGTATGGTCGAATCGATGCAACAATGTCATAATTCGTAGTAGTAGTTTAAATGTTGTATAGCTGCAGCGACGTACACGTATGCGCACACAATTACCAGATTTTAACACGTGAACCATTTTATTTCAGCAAGACTGAACTATTTTGCCGGTAACTGGAATTTTGCCGGGATTTTATTGATTTACTAGAACTATTACATAGGTTTGGCATTTTTCGTTTATTTACGGGAATGGCTAAAACCACGACTGCAATTTCGACCAATCAGATGACTGGATTTCTTAAGTGAGGTATATAATTCACAATACTATTGTAAGAACTCATAGTATTCATATCTGGTGAATAAATAAGGAGATAGATTAATCTCCAAAATTTGCATTTCTCAAAAATATGAATAGTCTTGATCCTAAAAATACACATTTGAAGTATGTTAACATAATTTAATTTTTGACCCTTTTGGGGGCACATTTGATATATGTATTTTTAAAAAATACAGTAAAACATTCAGTGAGTTTGATACAAACCTGTTGAAGATGAAATAATCCATATCAGAGTAAGAGGCAGGAATACCCTGAACCATCCAAGTATTGAATCCCCAGACATTGTCAATATCACAGGAACACAGAGAGTGAGATGCAGTGCCCAATAGTGAAGTCCAATATTGAATATATCAAGTCCTATGTACAGATAGCAAAACAGATTGCGCTTGGAGTTATATCCATTTGAGCTGTATACCCTCATACGACAGAGCAGCTTGGAATATCCTGTGATCTGATTCAAGTACCCAAATATTGTGACTGAGTTTTGAAAAGGAAGTCTAATATACCAAGAATCAAATTAGAGACAATGTACTTCCTCCTTGTGGGTTGGTCGGTGGTGGTAAGTAAATGTATGAGAGTTATACTGAGGCAGGGGAGTACGCATGATTTTTTTGAGGGGGGAGGGGGGGGGGGGGTTAAAATTTGAAAATCGCGCCGAAACTTTCGCAACGACTCAACCAGCCGCTGAATCAGCAGGGGAATGGGGGGGGGGGGGGGGTAGGATTTCATGAACAATTTCGCAACGACTCAGCCAGCCGGTTTAAGGGCCACTCTAACCAAAAGCGGGCTAAAAAATGAAGAAAAAAAAATGACATGTAGAATAATTTTTGACAGAGATTCCGAACATGACTCATTTAAAATGATGACTCAGAAGGCTCAGAAAAAGCTGTTTATGACGTCACTGCAGGCGCCTCTCTGGTGAAAAGGAGGTCGATTCAGGCATTGAAATTTCGTTAAAAAGGCAAACTATGTTATTAATTGGAACAAAAAAGACATTTATCCGACATATATTATGCACTTGATAATCCCAGAACGTTTCTGGCAATTTCGTCATTCCTAATATAAGATCCTTAGTTTAAGGTCAAATCGGACATGCCCGCAATTACGTCAAATGCGTTATCAAGGCCACGTGACCGTATTACCTTTTTTCGAGGGGCGTAGCCCAGCAAGCGTGACGAGAACTGTGAAAAATGGATGGTTATCATCATATTTTGGTCAATTTAGAGATTCTCCGAAAAATCAGAGGCTGGAATAGTAATGCGTAGAATAGTATTCATGTTTTGAAAGTCTGTGTTATTTGGGTTAGAGTGGACCTTTAACAAAAGGAAAACTTAAACCTCTCGCTAACATATTTCCTTTGTTAAACCAGATTTTTGACAAAAGCTAAAACCCAGTGTCGGGATTAAATTTTAGATTACAATGTAAGATTACATTGGTTTGTTGTTATACGACCGTCTGTTTTCGGTTAAGGGCTCTCTTAGGATAGGACCTACTGAACGATATTAAGGAAGGAGCCCCTTTAAAAAAAAATCACTTCAGAGTGAAGGGGGCAGGGGCGTTGTTCCGGAGCCCCCTCATCATACAGTGCATAATCACGTTGATTTTTGTTACCTGAATACTGGATACAACTGAAAATAAATTCATTTAAGGGTGTGGGCGGGGGCGTCATCCCGGAGCCCTAAAATAATATATATATGGTAAAATAACATTGATTTTGTGTTGTATATTTGCCGTATTTGGTACGGCTTCTAAGGACTTACTGAACGATATTAGGTTTGGAGCCCCCAACACTTTATTCATATATGTGTGATTTGTGGGCGGGGCCTCGTAATAGAGGCTTCTTCTTTTCTCATTAATAGAGTTTGATGGACTCTATTTGTCTTACAAGACAATGGTCAGCCTTTCAAGAACCTGGAAAGGCTCAGAGTCAACGGTTAGATAAGTGAAATGTCTCTGTGGCATCATCGTACACTTTACAAGCCTCCTTGTTTCCCCCTTTTTTGTGATTGAGATGGTTTAAAGGAGCAATTAAGCCCCCCCCCCCCCCACCGGTGCCTCCTGTACAGATGTGTATCAACATGTTATAATTATAATTTGTATGATCTTTATACTCACAGCGGTACGAATGAATACATTGAATATATTTACTTAAAAAGGCACAGAAAATTGGAATGGAAACTTTGTCAACCATGAGTTCCCATTTTCGACCATAACATAAATGTCGAAGCATTAGTAATCAGGTGGGCTGTATAACGTACAGACCACCTTTTAATTTCGTTAGAATTGCCTTTATTTATTAGGTGGTCTGTTGAAAACAGATCACCTATTGTTTTCGTCAGAATTTTCTTTCTTTATTTATTTATTAGGTGGGCTGTATCTAATACAGACCACCTTATAATTTTGTTAAAATTGCCTTTATTATTATTATTATCAGGTGGGCTGTATATCGTACAGACCACCTTTTAATTTCGTTAGAATTGCCTTTATTATTTATCAGGTGGGCTGTATCTAGTACAGACCACCTTATAATTTTGTTAAAATTGCCTTTATTATTATTATTATTTATCAGGTAGGCTGTATATCGTACAGACCACCTTATAATTTCGTAAGAATTGCCTTTATTTATTATTTTTATTCTTTATTTTTCTTATTTCGAACCACTTTTTTGTAAGCACGATTACTTAAAAATGGCTCAATCAAATGCCTTCAAATTTGGCACACATATCTATAGGCATATGTACAAAGCACAATAACGTTTTTAACATTGACCTTTACTGATGACGTCATCTAGGCGCCATTTTGTAAAATTTTACGAAAATCAATTCATGATCATATCTTCATAACCAAAAGCTATTTCTCATTCATATTTATCATGATCAAGGTCAATATCCGTCCGGTCAATTTGAGGTCAAATAACGCGCGCGTGCGCGTACGTCCACGCGTCAATGCGCGCGCAAAATTTTGAAATGCTCAAAATCGTCTCAAAATCATTTTGCATACGTTTTAGGCCATTCTAAGCATTTTATAAAAAATCGCGCACACGCGCATGCGCGCGCGTTTTCGCGCGTAAAACTATTGCACAACATAGAATCGCCATTATTTGTTTTTTATGATATTTCTCATATTTTTTCGAGGAATTTGATACCATGTTTATCTCTTTGGAATGAACTGTGACCTTCAATTTTTTTTCATATTTAAATAGAGTATGAGTCGAAGATATGATTCCATGTCTCATTTGGTCATTAAGTGTATCGTGACATCATCACAATGGCCTTGGAACTCAAAATACGAATTTGCATATTATGACGTCAGCATATTTATGGAAAATTGATTGTATCTCTGTAAATATTGATCAATTTTCTTCAAAATTTCGATATGTTGTAGCTAAGACAATTCTCTACAAGCTTAGTAATAATCATTTTTCATTTTAATGACGTCATCATAGTGAAAATCTCGATTAAAGGCCTCATGTCAAAAGGCCTTCATAATTTGCGTTATCCCTATAGAAGGTGAATTTCGTTCACGTCATGAAACTACATGATATTGTTTTTTAAGAATTTTTAAGCAGTATCTCGCTTATTTTTGCTCTATTTTGTCTCAAATTTAAGTTAATCAGCCCACCTATACTTGTTTCAAACAAGTATTATATGTCTAGTTTATTCTATATTTTTCTTATTAGGTGGTCTGTCAACGACAGATCACCTATTGATTTCGCTAGAATTTTCTTTATTCTTTCTTTCTTTCTTTCTTTCTTTTTATTTCTTCCGTACACTTTTTTGTGCACACGTTTACTCGAAATCGACATGGTCAATTTCCTTCAAATTTTGTCAGTCATCAAGCCCTATGCTTTCAAGTCTAATTTACTTTTTCAAGGTCATTAGGTCATCGTGACGTCATCCAGGCGCCATTTTGTAAAAATCAGGTCATTATCATATCTCAATAACGAGTCATCAAAAATCAACCATATTTGGTATACATCAATTTCAAGTCAAAGGTCAACTAAAAATGTCAACAAAATCCGTGCGCGCACCTTGACGCGCACGTACGCGCGCATCAAAATTTTAAAATGCTCAAATTCATTCCAAATTTTTTTTTCACACGTTTCAGGCCATTGTAAGCATTTTCAAAATTTGCGCGCGAGCACTTATATTTTTTGCGCGTTTCCGCGCGTAACCGCGCGTACTAACATTTTGCAACATGGAATTGCCAAATTTTCACTATTATATTAATTACATTTTTCCAAGCATTTTGATACCTTGTTCACCTTTTTTTGACCAGTAATAACGCAATGAGCGTCCGTCAAAGTTTACAGTACGCGCGGATCTGCGCTATCTGTATCCACAATACATGTGCAAAAACATGCCTATACAAAATTCATTGTAACTCTTCAGAATGGATGGTTAACCCCCATTTTTTTAAATATTTGGATAGATTATGAGTCGGAGATATGATTTCATGTCTCATTTGACCCTCAATTAACTCATGACGTCATCATAATGGCCTCCGAACTCAAAATTTCAATTTTCATATTATGACGTCAGCAGATTTTTGGAAAATTGATTGTATCTCTGTAAATATTGATCA
Source organism: Strongylocentrotus purpuratus (assembly GCF_000002235.5). NCBI lineage: Eukaryota > Metazoa > Echinodermata > Echinoidea > Camarodonta > Strongylocentrotidae > Strongylocentrotus > Strongylocentrotus purpuratus. The sequence goes on from NW_022145526.1 coordinate 1,867,489, forward strand.
ATTTTCTTTCAAATTTTGATATGTTCTACCTGAGAATATTTTCTACAAATGCAGTAATCACGATATTTCATTTTGACAATATTATCATGGCGTATTTTTGCGATTAAAGGAGGCATGTCAATTTTTTACATTTTGCGTGTATTCTCTATGGGACATGACTTTTTCTCAAAACTGGATTCTACATTCTCGTCTTTCGCGAGCAATATCTCCGTCGTTTTATCTTTGTTTACGCTGAGCTTTAAGTATGTGTTAGCTGAGACAATAAGCTATCACAAGTGTGCCCTTTATTTTTCGATCAGATGCCGGGATCATGCTCATATTTCACTTACAAAGTGGGATTTGAGAATTCCATTTTCCGTTTACGCGCACGTTTGTGTTCGTAATGGTCGTACGCAACGTAAAATCTCCTTTTTTTTGTCTATCATAGTATTGCCCATTTTATTCCGAACAATTTGATACCATGTTTATCTCTTTATGATCATTAATAACGAAATGAGCGTCCATTCAAGGTAAATTCCGTTCGAACACTCAATTAACTCATGACGTATTTATGATGGCCTCCGTTCAAGGTAAATGTCTGTGCGTCATAACGGTAAATTATTTCTCATTCATATTTATCATGATCAAGGTCAATATCCGTCCGGTCAATTTCAGGTCAAAAAACGCGCACGTGCGCGTACGTCCGCGCGTCAATGCGCGCGCAAAATTTGAAAATGCCCAAAATCATCTCAAATTTTGTTTGCATACGTTTCAGGTCATTTTAAGCATTTTATAAAAAAATCGCGCACACGCAAATGCGCGCGCGTTTTCGTGCGTAACACCATTACACAACATAGAATCACCATTTTTTTTTTTCATGATATTTCTCATATTTTTTCAAGGAATTTGATACCATGTTTATCTCTTTATGACCATTAATTACAAGATGAGCGTCAATTCAAGCAAAATGTCCGTGCGCGCGAGCTCTTTTAATACATAGCATATAAGGGCAAAAACATGCCTATACAAAATCCATTATAGCTCTTTGGAATGAACTGTGACCTTCAATTTTTTTTTCATATTTAGATGGAGTATGAGTCGAAGATATGATTCCATGTCTCATTTGGCCATTAAGTGTATCGTGACATCATCATGGCCTTGGAACTCAAAATACGAATTTGCATATTATGAAGTCAGCATATTTATGTAAAACTGATTGTATGTCTGTAAATATTGATCGATTTTCTTCCAAATTTCCATATGATGTAGCTAAGACAATTCTCTACAAGCTCAGTCTTTTGCATTTTGATCACGTTATTATAGTGAAAATTACGATTAAAGGGCACATATCAGAAATTTATTAAGTTGCGTGTTATGCCTAAGGAAGGTGAATTTCTTTCACATCATTGATCTATATGACATTGTTTTTTTTAGCAGTATCTCGCTTATTTTTGCTCTATTTTGTGTCAAATTTTAGTTGACCAGCCCACCTATACTTGTTCCAAACAAGTATTATATGTCTAGTTTATTTATTTCTTCACTTTTTTGTGGACAAGATAACTCAAGATCAGTTTGATCAATTTCGTTCAATTTTAGCACAGTCATAAAGCATTGCCATAAGACGTGACAGGAAAATTTTCAAGGTCATCAGGGTATCGTGACGTCATCCAGGCGCCATTTTGTGAAATCACATTATCCATCATATCTTCATGATGCATCAACAAAGGTCATTCATATTCATATCACATATATTTCAGGTTAAGGGTCAACAGGTCATGTCATCAAAAGTCACATTAAGGTCATGACGCGCGCGTACGCGTGCGTCAAAATTTTAAAATGCTCAAAATCACTTAACTATTGAACAAGAGTACGAATCAGGTCATTTTAAGCATTTCAAAATTTTCCGTCCGTACGTGTCCACGCGCGCGTTGCGCGCGCTCACAACGCGCGGAAAAGGTCATATTCAAATTTGTTACATGATTTAGATTCCTCTTACCGTAAATGACAATTTACATTATTTTCAGTAACTCTTGACCTTTTATAAGGCCGTGAGCGCGCGTCAAAGTTCAAAATCCGCACGTGCTGCTATGGGCAATATAATGTAAATTTGATCAAAAACATCTCATTTTAAAAATCAAAATAGCTCTTCAGATAGTCCATTGACCCCAACTTTTATATCATGGTTGGAAAAACTATGAGTTGGAGATATGATTTCATGTCTCATTTGACCCTCAATTAACTCATGACGTCATCATAATGGCCTCCGAACTCAAAATTTCAATTTGCATATTATGACGTCAGCAGATTTTTGCAAAATTGATTGTATCTCTGTAAATATCGAACGAGTTACTTCCAAATTTTGATACGTTTTAGCTGAGACAATTCTCTACAAATAAAGTTGTCACAAATTTTCATTTTGACGAAAGCATCATGGCGTATTTTTGCGATTAAAGGAGGCATGTCAATTTTTCACATTTTGCGTGTATTCTCTATAAGACATGACTTTTTCTCAAAACTGGATTCTACATTCTCGTCTTTTGCGAGCAATATCTCCGTCGTTTTATCTTCGTTTACGCTGAGCTTTTGAGTATGTTGTAGCTGAGACAATAAGCTATCACAAGTGTGCCCTTTATTTTTTGATCAGATGCCGGGATCATGCTCATATCTCACTTGCAAAGTGGGATTTGATAATTCCATTTTCCGTTTACATGTAATCTCTATGGGAAATGTTTTGGTATATCGGTAACGCATTTGACTTTCGACCTCGAGGTCCCTGGTTCGAGTCCGGGTGTCTCCAACAATTTTTTTTCTTCATTTTTTTTTTTTTTGCCCTTTCACTATACCATCTCCTTTGAATATTAAAACACGTAGTATCGCAAATAATGTACTAAACAACTATATTTACTTTATTATTACCATATTATCACTTGATCCATTACTTTTTGCGTGTAGTCCCTATGGGAGATGACCTTTTCTCAAATCTGGATTCTACTTTCTGGTCTTTTGCAAGCAATATCGCCGTTATTAGGTGGGCTGTATCTAAAATACAGACCACCTTATAATTTTGTTAAAATTGCCTTTATTAGGTGGGCTGTATCTAATACAGACCACCTTATAATTTTGTTAAAATTGCCTTTATTCTTTATTTTTCTTATTTCCACCCATATTTTTGTGGACAAGATAACTTGAAAATGGCTGGATCAAATGCTTTGAAATTTGGCACACATATGTATAGGCATATAGAGAAATTAAAATAACGTTTTCAACCTTGACCTTGACTGATGACGTCATCTAGGCGCCATTTTATGAAATTTTCTGAAAATCAACTCATGATCATATCTTCATAACCAAAAGCCATTTCTCATTCATATTTATCATGATCAAGGTCAATATCAGTCCGGTCAATTCCAGGACAAAAAACGCGCGCGTGCGCGTACGTCCGCGCGTCAGTTTACGCGCAAAATTTAAAAATGCTCAAAATCGTTTCAATTTTTTTTTGCATACGTTTCAGGTCATTATAAGCATTTTATAAAAAATCGCGCACACGCGCATGCGCGCGCGTTTTCGCGCGTAACACCATTACACAACGTAGAATCGCCATTTTTTTCTTTCATGATAATTTCCATATTTTGTTTAACAATTTGATACCATGTTCATTTCTTTATGACCATTAATATTAAGATGAGCGTCCATTCAAGGTAAATATCCGTGCGCGCGAGCTCTTATAATAGATAGCATATATGGGCAAAAACATGCCTATACAAAATCCATTATAGCTCTTTGGAATGCACCGGAATCCTCAATTTTTTTTCATATTTGGATAGAGTATGAGTCGGAGATATGATTTCATGTCTCATTTGGCCATTAAATGGATCGTGACATCATCACAATGGCCTTGGAACTCAAAATACAAATTTGCATATTATGAAGTCAGCATATTTATGTAAAATTGATTGTATCTCTGTAAATATTAATCGATTTTCTTCCAAATTTCGATGTGATGTAGCTAAGACAATTCTCTACAAGCTCAATGTCCACTATTTTTCATTTTGATCACGTCATCATAGTAAAAATTACGATTAAAGGGCACATATCAGAAATTTCTTAAGTTGCGTGTTAAGCCTAAGGAAGGTGATTTTCTTTCACATCATTAATAAATGTTATAAACGATGTAAATATGTTCATTCAGGGCCCCATGGAAGACCACTACTTGCTGGTGAATGGGCTACCCTGTCAAAAGATCAGAAATAAATAAATAAATAAAAATTAATCTATATGACATTGTTTTTGAGCAGTATCTCGCTTATTTTTGCTCTATTTTGTGTCAAATTTTAGTTGACCAGCCCACCTATACTTGTTCCAAACAAGTATTATATGTCTAGTTATTCTTTATTTTTCTTATTTCTACCCACTTTTTTGTGGACAAGATAACATGAAAATGGTTCAATCAAATACCTTGAAATTTGACACACATATGTATAGGCATTTAGAGAAATCAAAATAACGTTTTCGACCTTGACCTTGACTGATGACGTCATCTAGGCGCCATTTTGTGAAAATTAACTCATGATCATATCTTCATAACGGAAAGTAATTTCTCATTCATATTTATCATGATCAAGGTCAATATCAGTCCGGTCAATTTCATGTCAAAAAACGCGCGCGTGCGCGTACGTTCGTGCGTCAGTGTGCGCGCAAAATGTATAAATGCTCAAAATCGTCTCAAAATTATTTTGCATACGTTTCAGGTCATTTTAAGCATTTTATAAAAAATCGCGCACACGCGCATGCGCGCGCGTTTTCGCGCGTAACACCATTACACAACATATAATCGCCATTGTTTTTCTTTCATGATATTTCACATATTTTTACAAACAAATTGATACCATGTTTATCTCTTTATGACTTTATTAACGGAATGAGCGTCCCCTTAACATAAATGTCCGTGCGCGCGAGCTCTTGTGATACATAACATACATGGGCAAAAACATGCCTATACAAAATCCATTATAGCTCTTTAGGATGCACCTGGACCCCAATTTTGGTTTCATATTCGAAAAGAGTATGAGTTGGAGATATGATTTCATGTCTGATTTGGCCATTAAGTGTATCGTGACATCACCTGAATGGCCTTGGAACACAAAATATGAATTTGCATATTATGACGTCAGCATATTTATGGAAAATTGATTGTATCTCTGTAAATATTGATCGATTTTCTTCCAAATTTCGATATGTTGTAGTTAAGATAATTATCTACAAGCTCAATAATAATCATTTTTCATTTTGATGACGTCATCATAGTATAAATTTCGATTAAAGGCCTCATGTCAGAAATTTCATAATATGCATGTTATGCCCATAAAAGGTGAAATTCGTTCACATAATGAATCTACACGATATTGTTTTTTAAGAATTTTTAAGCAGTATCTCGCTTATTTTTGCTCTATTTTGTCTCAAATTTTAGTTGCCAGCCCACCTATACTTGTTCCAAACAAGTATTATATGTCTAGTTTCCGCTTGGTTTTTGTTGATTTTGGAGTATGTTGTAGCTGAGACTATATGCTATCTAAATGTCCCCTCATTTTTTTCAATCAGATGTCATCATGGTCTGTTGATGATGATCATCAACATCATCATGATCATGATGATCATCATCATCATCATCGTCATCACCATTACTATCAAGATCATCATCATCATGATCATCACCATGATCATCATTGTCTACATGTCTATATAACTTTTCCCTTTCTCAATACAGTAAATATTATAATCTATCATACGACTTGAAGACAGACCACCTTATTCGTCCTCGTGACGAATTAAATTCTAGTTATTCTTTATTTTTCTTATTTCTAACCACTTTTTTGTGGACAAGATAACTTAAAAATGGCTGGATCAAATGCCTTGAAATTTAGCAAACATATGTATAAGCATATGTACAAAGCACAGAATTTTTTTCAACCTTGACCTTGACTGATGACGTCATCTAGGCGCCATTTTGTAAAATTTTAGGAAAATCAACTCATGATCATATCTTCATAACCAAAAGGTATTTCTCATTCATATTTATCATGATCAAGGTCAATATCCGTCCGGTCAATGGCCGGTCAAAAAACGCGCGCGTGCGCGTACGTCCGCGCGTCAATGCGCGCGTAAAATTTTGAAATGCTCAAAATCGTCTCAAAATCATTTTGCATACGTTTTAGGCCATTCTAAGCATTTTATAAAAAATCGCGCACACGCGCATGCGTGCGCGTTTTCGCGCGTAAAACTATTGCACAACATAGAATCGCCATTTGTTTTGTTTCATAATATTCCACATATTTTTACAAACAAATTGATAACATGTTTATCTCTTTATGACTATTAATGACGGAATGATCGACCTTTAAACATAAATTTCCGTGCGCGCGAGCTCTTGTAATACGTAGCATATATGGGCAAAAACATGCCTATGTAAAATCCATTGTAGCTCTTTAGGATGCAAGGTGACCCCAATTTGTTTTCATATTTTGATTGAGTATGAATCGGAGATATGATTTCATGTCTCATTTGACCCTCAATTAACTCATGACGTCATCGTAATGGCTTCCGAACTCAAAATTTTAATTTGCATATTATGACGTCAGCATATTTATGGAAAATTGATTGTATCTTTGTAAAAATTGATTGATTTTCTTTAAATTTTGATATTTTCTAGCTGAGACAATTCTCTACAAATCCAGTTGCCACGATTTTTCATTTTGACAAAGGCATCATGGCGTATTTTTGCGATTAAAGGAGGCATGTCAATTTTTCACATTTTGCATGTATTCTCTATGGACATGACTTTTTTTCTCAAAACTTGATTCTACATTCCTGTCTTTCGCGAGCAATATCTACGTCGTTTTAGCTTTATTTATGCTGAACTTTGAGTATGTTGTAGCTGAGACCAAAAGCTATCTCAAATGTACCCTTAAGTTTGTCTCAATTTTTTGCTGGATCAGCCCACCTATACTTGTTCCAAACAAGTATTACAAATCTAGGTTTGATAATGTTTTCCACATTCTTTCTAGCACCTGTTTTTGCCAGAAGAGTACTTTGTTTTGATGCTCATACCAGCCATTGCTAATACCAGGAAATAGGAAGGAACATGGATTCTCTGAGGGTCGAACTAAATCAATTCATCAGTTGTTATATTATTACATCTGTGGAGGCCAAACCTAATACGAACCCAGAAGAGAACGTCCGACCACTTGAAAAGCAATTTCCTATGCTAAATAAAGGAGAATTCCATCCTGATATTTGTATAGTGTTAAAGGTAAAGACCAGTTAAGGTCATGCCATTGCATTGTGAAAGAAACGTTGTGGAATCGATCAGAAAAGGTTGATCATCTAGCATCTATCATCTGCAAGGTTCTGGAATCATCAAAATGATAAGAAATTTGGCCCATTCTTCGTAAAGTTACAAGCACTATACACAGAAAGATGTATATGGGACTACCCTATATCTCTCACAGTCCATGAGAGAAACAAATTTACCAAATATATGAATTAGTAGGCGGTTTCCCGGCAAATGTTTTATCATCATGTATTAGTCAAAACATATTCTTTCACATGATTGGTAATGAGAGCTTCCATTTCATTTTTTTGAAATTGGGGCGTTTCCAATACTGGTCTTTACCTTTAATAGAAGTAGAAAAAGGAAAAAAAAACAGGTCAGTAAAAAATTGAGCAAAAATCGATTGAAAATTAAAAAAAAGTTATGAATGTTGGAAGGTGCGACTAATACAAATCAAAGAAACAACTCTGTGATGTATCTAGTGAAAACAATGTCGAAGCATTAGTAATTTTAATAATGTTTTCCACATGTTTGCTAGCACTTGTTTTTGCCAAAAGAATACTTTGCATTGATGTTCATACCAGCTGTTGCTAATGCCGCAGTCACACCTTTGCGTATTTGGCTTGCGTATTGGCAAGTCGTTTTTAACATTTTTCCTATTTCTTGATATCAAGAAATTATTTTCTGTTGTAAAACAACCGTAATTCTTGTTATCAAGAATTAGATTTCTGGATATCAAGAACTCATTTTTTGATATCAAGAACTCAATTCTTGATATCAAGAAATCTGTTTTGGATATCAAGAAATATGAATAAATGTTTAAACGACTTGCCATAAATACGCAGCAATACACAAGCCAAATACGCAAAGGTGTGACTGAGGCATAACGCCAGGAAATAGGAAGGAACTTGGATTATCTGAAGGTCGAACTAGATCAATTCATCCTCACGTTAATAAGTTGCTATATTTTACATCTATGAACGCCAAACCTAATACAAACCTAGAAAAGAACGTCCGACCACTTGAAAAGCAATTTCCTATGCTCATTAAAGGAGAATTCCATCCTGATATTTGTATAGTGTTAATAGAAGTAGAAAAAGGATATAAACAGGTCAGTAAAAAATTGAGCAAAAGTCGATTAAAAATTTTAAAAAAAAGTTATGAATTTTGGAAGGTGCGACTAATACAAGTCAAAGAAACAACTCTGTGATGTATCTAGTGAGGTACTAACAAATACATATATTTTCACTTAAGGAAGTTTGAAATCATACATTGGCCCTAAATATAATTATTGCAAATATATGATTTTATACAACTCCTGTATGAAACAAATTTATTCCATCTGCAATAACTAGGAAAATGAAGTTCATGATATTTTCTGTATAGAGGAAGTTGGAGAGGAGATCGCATAATGTTGTCAATTAGTGTTACACTGATGACAACTTCAAAAATTAAAAAAGTTTCAGACGTTTTCTAATTCCAAAATCACAACGTATACACTCGGTTGCTATAATCCACTAAGACGCTTTATAACCCACTAAGACTGCATTTATATGAAGGTCTATAGCTTACATATTTTTTCTTCAGCAATAACTCTGAACATGCATGGAATGAGAATTGCTATGTCGTTGGTTTTCTTATCGAAAGCCGTTGATTTTTCATATCACGCTGTTAGGAAAGTCAAAGGGACTTAGTCACTGAGTAAAATGAAATACTGATATTCCCTTTGATTTCCTAACAGGTCGCAGCCATCCATTTGCAAAAGACAGGGGCGTAAATCCGTACCGAGGAGTGGGGGGGGGGGGATGATCGGCGATAGCCATCACAATACTAGCACGAGCACACGCCCACACTAATTTACGCAAGCGCGCGCAATCGCGCACGCACGAACACACAACACACACACACACACACACACACGCACACACACACGCACACACACAAACGAACGAACAACAAACAATATTAGAGAAAGAAGACGATTCGTTGTACCGTTCTCGAAAATAATCCTCGTCTGAATTCAGTTCCCCCCCCCCCCCTTCCCTCCCGCGCGAAGCGCGGAAGCTTTTACGTTTCATTAAATCATTAGGGAAAGAAGACGATTCGTTGTACCGTTCTCGACTTTTAATCCTCATCTGAATTCAGTTTTTCCCTTCCCCCCTCCTGCGCGAAGCGCGGAAGCTTTTACGTTTCATAAAATCATTGGAGAAAGAAGACGATTCGTTGTACCATTCTCGACCTTTAATCCTCGTCTGAATTCAGTCCCCCCCCCCCCCCCCTACCGCGCGAAGCGCGGAAGCTTTTACGTTTCCTTAAATCATTAGAGAAAGAAGACGATTCGTTGTACCGTTCTCGACTTTTAATCCTCATCTGAATCCAGTTTTTTCCTTTTCCCCCCTCCCTCCCGCGCGAAGCGCGGAAGCTATTACGTTTCATTACATCATTAGAGAAAGAAGACGATTCGTTGTACCGTTCTCGACTTTTAATCCTCATCTGAATTCAATTTTTTCCTTCCCCCCTCCCTCCCTCCCGCGCTAAGCGCGGAAGCTTTTACGTTTCATTAAATCATTAGAGAAAGAAGACGATTCGTTGTACCATTCTCGACTCTTAATTTCTTTAAAAAGGGGGTGGGTTTTTTTCTCTTTCTCTTTGGACTCCTGAGAAATGTAAAAAGGAGGTAATAAAATATCTTGAATATCATAGAAAAATTGATCAAATCCCGGGATCAAATTCCTGAAATTCCTGCTAACTTTGAAAGCTCATTCAGGATTATTTCATTTTGAAAAGTAAAAGCATTGACCCCCAGTCCCCCTCGATCGAGTAGAGCTCACCTGAAATTGGGGAGGGGGGGGGGGTTGTACATTTAGCAGTGTTCCGGATTTGGGTGGTGGTCTCCAAGGTAGGAAAAGCCAGCGAAAAGCCGGCGAAAGGGGAATTCAGAAATGTTGGCAGTCCTGAGATATAGGGTGGGGAAGGGGGGGGGGGTCATTTTAAAGGGCGGGAACGAGCGTACGCGTACCCTAAATAATTGGGACTTTTAGATTTGCACGTTGACAGCTTTGACTGCAACGTGTGACGTCATTTTAAGGCACCGCGCATGCTTCACGTCGTCTCAGTCGGCGATCGAGAATGCGTCAACCTTGATTTTCCTAAATCTAGTGCGGTACTAGTATATGCCGCGTGCGCATAAAATATACAATTTCTCAGGTAGACAAAGGAACATCCCTTCCCTGCTATTATGTAAAAATGTGTAGAACATGCAGGTGTCACATGCATATTCACCTGTTCTATACTTTTTTACATAATAGCAGTGAAGGGATGTTCTACCACAGCAATAGGCCATTTTCCTAATGTAACCAAATTTAATGCATAGGTCTTTGTGAAGTGTCTCAATACAAACCATTTCATTCACCTGATAAGAATAATAGTATTTCAATAGACATAATCCTAACTGCTTACATTAGTTGTTGCCAGGTTGGACAAACATTATTGCTTGACCTACCTAGCAGCACTTAATATATGCAGTTTCATTCTGACTATTGAAATACTATTATTCCTTTCAGGTGAATGAAATAATGTGTATTGAGGCACTTCACAAAGACCTATACATTAAATTTGGTTACATTACGAAAGTGGCCTATTGTTGAGGGTAGAAAGAGGGTCTGTATATTTTGTTCTCTTTCTTTGTCTGTCATGTTCATAGTGTTACTTCCTGCACGCATGTGTATCGTCGAGTGCAATCTGTAGTCAACATGGGCAGTTGAGTACGTTGACACGCATGATCAGTCGGCGTTCGTTGTGTTCTCGTCCACTCAATCTAAAAGTCCCTAATACTAAGTGGGGGAGCCGGGCATCTACTGTACATGATTGCACTTTTTAAGCGCTCGCGCGCTGGCGCACTTTACGTCTGGGCTATATAATAATACCTTGCAAAATAACGGAAAATTATTCTAAAAGTTTATGAAGTGCTTGTTCGCGCACGTCGCGCAACTATACTCTTAATGATCGTGACATACTATATCCGTGTAGGCTATATATACAGTTATACTTACATTAAAAAAATAACTCATTTCTCATGTATTATGCTAAAATTGAAACAATCACATTTTTCTTCTTCTTCTTCTTCTTCTTCTTCATCCTTTTTTTTCTCTTTTTTTTTTGCAATATCAGGGGGGATGATTGTACAGGCTATCCCCCCTACTTCAAGCCAGGGGGGATGCAGCCCCCCCCCCCCCCACCCCCCCCCGGATTTACGCCCCTGGCAAAAGATTACCATGATACTGAAATAACGATAACCAGATTATGTCGGTCATTACATTTCGTGTTTTGTGTTTGTTTGTTTGTTTCTTTATGTTTGTTTTTTGTCGTCCTTGTTATCGAGTGTTTTAGTATTGTGAGGGGCGGGGGGGGGGGGGCGGGGGAGCAGGAGTTCTATTTCTTTTGTTCTATTTATCATATATCTCTTTCCTACTTTTTATCATAACCTTTTTTTTTAAAGAAAATTTGGAAAAAATATTGTGGAAAAGACAAGAATTAATTAGAAATCTTTATGCAAGCAGGACGAGGAAACTGTAAAAAAAAATCTGCAAAAAATATTTTATATGAAAAATTTATTTGTAACTTTATTTATTCGAGATTATTTGAAATTTTGTATAAAATGTTATAAATTATTTGAAATTTTCTTTGAGAGAAATGAATAAAAATCTATGAAAACCAAAAACACATTGTGCATGGGCAAATTCTATTTTGCACCCCACCCTGACCTGTCCCTTCAAAGGAAATGTAACTGCTCCACTATGGTAAACACTACATTATATAGACAATGTTTCAAGCTACATACATGCAGTGTAAGGGAACACTGCATCTTTTATAATGCGAGGGAGCGTAGCGACCGAAAGACAAAAATTGAAAAGGTACCTTCTATACAATCGAGCATGCACATGAAGTCAGATCAGGGAAGGAGGGGGGGGCATTTCAAAGACTTGCTTGCAGGGAAACAAATAATTTATAATTGATAATTTATGATCGAATTTCTGTGTGGAATGAAATCTGTTATAATATAAAACAAAGTATACCTCCCTTATTACACAACCCCACACAAAATGGTCTACCATCCCAATCTGTTATTTCGAAGACTTGCTTGCAGGGAAACAAATAATATATAGGACTCTACAATTGATAATTTATGATCGAATTTCTGTATGGAATGAAATCTGTTATAATATAAAACAAAGTATACCTCCCTTATTACACAACCCCACACAAAATGGTCTACCATCCCACCTCCCCCCACAAAAAACACGCACTCACACACCCATATAGACTTACTTTCTCTATCCGACAGAAATGGCGCCTTCGCCGACAGAAATTTGGCACGTCTGTGTGCTTTGGGGTGCATGGGTGTGTGTGTGTGTGTGGGGGGGGAGGGCTTAAACCCCCTTTCTTTCTTTAATTTTTGTCTTTCCTTTTCCCTTCTCTTTTTCTTTAATTCTTCCTCTTTCTTCTGGCTTTTCCTCTTTCTTCCCCTTACTTTCTCTTTCCAACATCAATTTGGTGCGCGCGCGCGTGTGTGTGTGTGTGCGTGTGAGGTGTGTACACCTCCCCCGCCCCCGCCCCCTAACTCCAGGCACGTAGCCAGAGATTAATGTTTTTTTTGTTGGGGGGGGGGCACATATATGTAAACGATCGAGGTCAAAAAAGGGGTCTAAAAAAGTTCAACCGATCTTGGATTTTTTTTTTTTTTTTTTTTTTGGGGGGGGGGGGGGGAGCACATGCCCCCACCCCCCGTGACTACGTGCCTGCTTAGCTCGCACGCTTGAATAAAGCTTCTAGTTAGGCCGGAGCGCCCGTGCACTCCTCTAGATCTGTACTGACCATGAAGAGCCTAATTCCAAAAGGAGCTAAGTCCACTTTTGATGAAAATTGAGTTATTGAACAGAACATCGTCTGTCAACAAAATTATTAACCCGAAACTTTGGGAGCAATTATAAAAAAAATGCTCTTTCTAATATCACTTTTCCATAGACGCCTGTACAAAATCTGGCAACCAATTTCTTTTTCCTCAGAATTTATAACAATAGATTTAGCTTCCTTTTGGAATTAAACTCTTCATAATGTAAGGGGTTAGGAAATTACCCTGTGACCTGTAGAGGGCGGAGTGCTGAGACAAGCCGGCACTCTTTGCTTGGCCCTCTCACAGGATCTGTCTGTCATTGATTTCGAGTTCTCGACCACCTCACAACTGGCGACGAGGATGGGATTCGAACCCAAGTGGACGGCGGCGTGTGCAACAGCAACATCATCGACGAGGGTGACAAGACCATGTCCGGAAGACCTCGCAAAGAGTCAAGTAGATATGTACGTCAAGAACTCGTATAGTTTTAGAAGGAGTGCTGTTCATTGAATAATAGTCGTGGAACGATAATAGTTAGCCTGGACACATTGAACATAATTTAGCAATGAGTGATAGAGCGACGACGATGTGCATGGCAAGGTGGTGAAAGAACATTGCTTCAAGAACTTGCTTCGAGAACTTTAAGAATGTATTTTAAGTTTTAAGATAGTTGTTTTTATTAAAGATTGATTTTGCTACATGTAGGTATTAGGAAAAATGTTTTTAACTGAAGTGAGTAGATGTGGTTGAAGAGTATTACTTTTATGGAAAGGTAATTAATTATTCTTGATATTGATGTTATTGGAAATTTGAGAGTCGGTCAAGTTTTGAGAATTTTTAGATTCAATAGATTTATTTTTTTGAAGTCGGGTTGGAACATGTGATGGTACCTTGGTTATTGATATTGAAATCCTTCGGAAGGTGTTATAGTTTAAAGGACTAATTTCTAAGTGAATATATTTCATGATTTAAATCGAAGTTTTTGAGACTAAGATATATTAGGAAAGTTCGTGTATGCAATTGGAACATAGCTTGTTAATTTTTTTGTTGATACTCGCCGATATGGCTTTGTACGTTAAGATTGAAGAGGGGGGAAGGAAACTAAAATTTCCTTTGATGGGTACTGATGGGCCCCTTAGCCTAGAAGCATTACAAACCAATTTCCCAAAGGCCAAGGGGCTGGTGTATTTAGACACAGACGGGATGGAGGTAGTTGTACCTGCTATCGGGGGAAGATCCATCCAATAGGGGAGTGGGGTCATGTCTACCGGCCACTTCTCCAACCTAAAGAGGACAACAGGGATAGTGTCCAAGAACAGTTGGAAAAGTTGCTGTCCCGCCCCCCACCCCAGATTATTATGGCACCTGAAAGAAAGCTGCCCACATTTGGAGGCCGGCCAGGAGAGGTTGCAGATTTTGTCAACTCCATGAGGAGTGCTTTCGCCAAGTACGCCATTCCCGACCAACAACAAGGGGCATTCATCCTAGATTATCTCAAAGACGGACCGAAGATGGAGGTGAAGTCGCTAATTAGAGAGGGGAAAGGCATCGCAGATATCCTCTCGTACATTCAGGACTCGTATGCGGACCATGTCCCGGTGGGGGAGCTCCAACGACTATTCCTGGAGAGGAAGCAGCAAGAAGGAGAGAGCGTCAGAGATTTCGCGTTGGACCTTGAAAACCGTTTTCTCCGCCTCACGAGCTGGAGAGGCCGACTATATTCGGAACCAGAAGCCACCCTAGCTGAGCAGTTTATCGAGGGAATCGGCGACCGATACCTTAGGAACACCCTCCAAGATAGGTATGAGGGGGGGACATCAGTTCAATTCCGGGAACTCAGGGAGGTTGCCATTAGGAGGGAGCAGCGGGAGGAGGCCCGTTTCAAGAGTTCCACAGGAACAGTGCACCAGACGGCCCTCCAGTCACAGCTACAAACACAGACGAACCGGCCAGATGTAGTAGAGATGATGCGGGCAGTAAAGGAACTGGCCGATCGAGTCGTCGGAGCAGTTAGCGACCTAGTAACATCGCTGAAACCACCCTTGACTCGCAATGCAAAGAATGTACAATGCTTCAATTGTAGCGGTTGGGGTCATTATGCTCGGGAATGTCCACATAAGAGACAAGGACTTCAAGATACCAGGGCTCGTCAGGACAGGGAACAGGGCCCCCAGTATACAGAGCAATATAGACGTTGGGCACCGAGAGGGGGACCATCTATACCGCCACCGTTTCCCCACCCCGATGGGTGGGCATCTCATCCTGGGCAACCTTATGGGCAACCACCTGGCGGCTGGGTACAGCAGACCGGACCCTTACCAGTACCTTTGCCCAACCCGGGGGTATGGATGCCGCCACCAGAAGGACCACCAATTGCCCCATCTTCGATCCCTGTGGAACAGACGCCACGAAACGAAACAGCCCGTCTCAGACATGAGGGAAGTGTTGCGATATCTGCACGTCAGACTGTGGTGCTTGAAGATCAGGAGGCATCCCCCATCGTAATCCGCAATAAGGAAGATGAGATTGTGATCCCAAAGGCTGTCCAACTTGGTGCCCTTTGCGGCAAAGCATCAGTCGTGCGAGAGACGGAGCAAGATGAACTGTCAGTCGAGAATGATGAGAATCCGGTTGATGTGGACTGGACGAGTTTGTATCTTGGAGAACGCACAGATCTAGAGGGTCTTCCGGAGAAACATCGCGAAGTGTTTTCGGCTGGTGGTCAGTATGAGCGCCTGAACCACACTCACCACAACATGCTGGGATCTCTGCCTGAGAGCAAGAAGCGACGCTGGAATCGTTACCTGCCCTCTTTTGTATATGCCTACAACAGCACTGTCCATGCGAGTACTGGTGTTGAACCCTTCTACTTGATGTCCGGGAGAAATGGAAGGCTTCCCCATGGTCTGGTCCTAAGTGGGGAAGGACAACCAGGGCGTCATCAGAGAAACGCCAAGTCGCATGTCCAGCAACATCAGTCAGAACTACGAACTGCAAGGCCGATAGCAAGGGCCCCTGATTGAATTTTAGTCATTTTGCTATATTTTGGTCTTATAGTTTTGATTGATAGCGTTATAGAGGATTATGTTTTTGTTTAGAGACAGGATATGACTTTTAGCAACAAATTTTATTTTTGGTTTTTGATATTTACAAAGAAGAAAGATATGCGATAAGATATTGCATACGATTTTTGTATATCATGTACACATGCCTTTTTATGTACTTGTTAAGCTTGTTTTGGGGTCTGGTGTGGATCCGTCCAGCACTGGGTCACCCCATTCATTTTTATTGAGGTTCAATTATATTTAATTACCGTTTGTGATACGTGGCTGACATTTGGACATGAAACGCTGATTTATAGACATTATGTGCGAATTCAATGGCGATAGATAACATGATTAGTGCATTCCTATTTGAGTTGTAGGTTGGGAGATAACTTTTTGGTGAGACGACTTATGCTGGGTTTGACGTCTCGACGCTATAGTAACAGTCAGTTAATTAGCCATGTTGGGATGTCTTTATATTTGTATATATGTATTTATAGTGTATACTGTGTTTTTGCGAGCTTGCACAATGACACTTAAGGGGACTGCTGTGTAGTGGAAAGATACAGGTAATGGTGCAGTTTAATATAGGTGTTATGTCGCCACGTGCTACCTTAGTGGCAAGGTTATTATTTGTTATACGTTTGTTGGTAGTTGATGGTTTGAATATTGTTCCTTCGGTCATCGAGGGCGATGACGTTTTAAGTGGGGAAGGATGTAAGGGGTTAGGAAATTACCCTGTGACCTGTAGAGGGCGGAGTGCTGAGACAAGCCGGCACTCTTTGCTTGGCCCTCTCACAGGATCTGTCTGTCATTGATTTCGAGTTCTCGACCACCTCACAATAAAATTATGGTACTGACCTTCTAATATTCAAACTTGAACCAAGACTACCCGTGTTGCTTTCGCTTTCTAGATCTAGAAGTCCGAGCGGATGAGCGGACGTGCTTTTCAGAAGCTCTCTAGGAGCTTGTAGATTTCTTGTAGAATTTTGCCAATATTGTTAAAAATTGCCTCAATACCGGATAATTTGGGACTGTTTTGCTTCTTTATACTGTTGAACTTTGGATTGAAACTATAGTGGATTCATACAAGCCTATACTTAGGATCAGAGTCAAAAGGTAAGCAAGTCTTGTGGGCTACTAACACATACCGCACCCTTAATTACACGGTAGACTGCACACAACTGAATTTCCCGCCCTTTTCAGGCAACCAACCACGTCATGGCCGGAGTGACAAACACCGGCCAGGGCGAAGAGCCACCTCTTTTACAACCCAATGAAGAAGATGAATTTCGAACTGTAAAATACTCTCGTAGGGAGCAAAAACCGAGAAATAAACGCAGGCGCGAAGGAAGCATTGCAATTGAAAATCTTTCAATGAGAACAGAATCCTCTTCCTCAGAAGACCAAAATACAACCCAGAACCGCCAATCGGAACTCAAAGTCTTAATTACCCCCATAGATAAATCAAAATCGCTAAAGATTGTGAATCCCATTACTATAGCTAGAAATATCCGTGAAGCTTGTCCGAACCCTGTGGAATTTATCAAACCCACAGCACAAGGTCTCCTTATCAAATGCAAAAACCAGAAACAAGTAAAAGCACTATCTCAAATTAGTAACATAGGAACCATCCCAGTAAAAGTTGCAGAAAAGCAGCAAGTTGTGAGAGGGGTCATATATGGAGTACCTACAGAAATGACTGATGACGAAATTCTCAATGAATTGAAACACCAAGGAGTAATTGATGTAAAAAGAATCATGAAAAGGTCCAAATCAAATGTAAAATCAATTGAAATTGAAGAAAGCAGACCCAATTTTATCCCAATGAGGAGTGTTATTATAGCATTCAACCGTACAAACCTCCCCAGCAACATAACAATGTGCTATCAACATTTTGAGGTTAAACTATACATTCCCCCCGTTTTGAGGTGCTTTCAATGCCAACGCTACGGCCACGGCATAGCTCAATGCAGAACAAAGATGAGATGCGTCAGATGCGGGGAAGACCACAAATTTGAGGAATGTAACCGAAAAGAAAGACCGATATGTATAAATTGTGGTAGGAACCATTCAGCAGCCTTTGACGGCTGTCTTGAAGCTACGAAAGCCAAAAAGATACAAATAGTAAAAGTAAAAAACAATCTTTCATACGCACAAGCTGCAAAAATACAGTCGGAGCAAGAAAAAGCACAGCAGAAACCACAAGCCAACCTCCCTGAATCACATCCCTCCCTCGATGTCAACTCAGATAACCTCCCTCTTCCTCCCCGACCAGTGAGGTCATCCACAGCAATCCGCCCTGAAAACGCCACCCCGCAACTTGATCCCCAGCCCTGGAACACCCCGCTGCAAAAAAACGCACAGAGCAGTAAATTAATAGATAAGGATGGAAAAACTGAAGTAGAACTAGAAGCCCTCCCTCGAGGTAACCTAGTAACATTAATGAGTGATGAGCAAATAATCTCTTTCATTACGCAACTTGTTCTCACTTTTACGGATGGAAAATCCGAGAAGGAGATTTCATCCTTAGTGAAAGTGGCAGCTGAGAGACTGCTCAAACAAAGAGTAAAACATGACGCTAAAGATGTACTGGTATAGCATAGTAATGATGATGACAGCGCTAACCATATTACAATGGAACGCGCAGGGACTTCTTAATCACGGTCCTGAACTAATAAAATACTTAGATTCATATAAAGATGTAAAGTACCATTTAATTTGTGTTCAGGAAACATGGTTCAATGATGATAGAATATTGCAAATCCCTGAATATACATGTTTTATTAGAAACAGGGAAAATCAATCTAAAGGAGGGTGTGCCATTTATGTACATGATTCCATCAACTATGAATATCCTGTCAATGACGAAGAATTCGAAATACAACATATTAAAGTTCATGTTGCTGGATCAAAAATCTCCATAATCAATTTCTATAACCCTTGCAAAAAATTAAACGAGATTGTTTTGAACAGGATGATTAACAAACTAGAATACAATCTATTCCTTATAGTTGGGGATTTCAACTCACATAATCCTGTGTGGGGTAGTGCAAAGATAGACCAAAATGGGCACACAATTGAAAATTTCACACATGACAATAACTTTATAATTTTAAACGACGGAAGAGGAACCAGAATAGATCCACGCACTGGGAAAATGTCATGTTTGGATCTTAGCATCACCTCCCCCAAACTATCTTGCCTATGCTCGTGGGAAGTTTTGCGGCACACCCTTGGTAGTGACCATTTTCCCATCTCCACCCAGATATTATTGGACCGAGCAGGGAAAGTAAACAGCAACAGCGAGAAGATAAATGAGGAAACAACTTGGTCTTTTAAAAATTTTGATTGGAACACTTTTGCCGAAAAATGTGAACATAAAATTGAACATAGTGGCAACTATTCCGACCCTACGAAAATGTATAAATGTTTTATGAAAAGTTTGTCGGAGACTATTAAAGAAATAATGCCCCAGAGGGGAAAGAAAAAACATGACCCTGTACCTTGGTGGACAAAAGACTGTACACAAAGTATCAAAGAAAGAAACAGGGCTAATAATAGATTAAAAAGACACATTTCAATAGAAAATCTAAATACATATTTGAAGAAAAAATCAGAGGTACAAAAAACTCTACGCCAAGCAGAACGAAATTACTGGCAAGAATTTTGCTCAAGACTCAACCGCTTTGTACCAGAATCAGCGGTATGGTCTACCATTAAACGGTTAAAGGGGGTATCTGTCAAAAAAACAAAAAACATGTCAGTCCTGATAGAAAATGAAAAAGAAATCACATGTAACAGTGAAAAGACTGAGGCTTTCTCTAAGTTCTTCCAATCAATTAGTAATGTTAAAGAATGTCCAGAAATAAAAGAAAACAAAAATGTTGAGCAACAAGTCACGAAATCACTGAAGCGGGGAATGGAGCATATCTTGAATGAACCATTCACTCTTTTTGAATTGCAAAAAACTCTAAACACATGTAAACAATCAGCTCCTGGAAAAGACAAGATCCCTTATCAGGTTTACCAAAAACTTCCTCAGAAAGCAAAACAATATATGCTAAAGGTCATGAACTTGATATGGGATACGGGTAGCATACCTCCCAGTCTGAAACACTCTATCCTAATACCTGTGTTAAAACAGAATAAAGACCCCCGAAAGGTAGCACTTTCCTCATGTTTTGCCAAGATACTAGAACGGATTGTGAAGAATAGACTCCAATGGTATGTAGAAAAGAACAATATACTTCCTCCCCTCATGACTGGCTTTCGTAGTAAACGTGGGGTCACGGATAACATTGTACTTTTAGAGAATGCCATCCAAAGAAGCATTAATGTTGGTGAATATACTTTAGCAATCTTTCTCGATATTGAAAAGGCATATGATAGACTTTGTATCAAAGGCCTTATTTACAAACTATCAGTACATGGTATTACAGGTAATATGCTCGAGTTTCTCTATAACTATCTGAAAGAGCGGACTTTCCAAGTAAAGATTGGTAAAGAAGAATCAAAATTATATGAAATGTACAACAGCCTCCCCCAGGGGAGTGTCTTAAGTCCTATATTGTATAATATCATGATGAGTGATATTCCAACAGATGAATTAATCACCACATCTATTTATGCTGATGACTGTGTCATCTGGATGTCAGGTAATAACATAGAAATTATTTCAAACAGAATACAGTGCTATCTGAACACTTTGAGTGAATGGTTTACTAAATGGGGCTTTCGCCTTTCACAGAGTAAATCCTTTCCAGTGTTATTTACTAAAAACAATAAAGCAAAATACCCAGAACTAAAATTAAACAACGACGCACTTTTATTCCAATCAAAGAAGCATTTCCTAGGACTTATATTTGACAAAAGACTTTCATGGAAGACGCACATAGATGCCGTAGTCCTTAGATGTAAAAAGAAACTGAACATTCTTAGGTGCCTTACTGGGACTACATGGGGAAGCTCCTCGAAATCCCTGCTAATGGTATATAGAGCATTGATAAGATCGTTATTAGATTTTGGTTGTGAAGCCTATGACAGTGCGGCTCAAAGTATAAAGAAATCACTTGACTCCATTCAATATCAAGCCTTGAGAATTTGTGCGGGAGCTCTTCCTCTTACATCATTAGATTCACTACAAGTTGAACTAGGTGAAATGCCCTTAGACTTAAGAAGACAGATGCTGGCGGACAGATTCAGACAAAAGATTGAAATGCATCGAGATCACCCTGTCATATTAAACGTTAAGCCCAGCTGGCAAATGGAACTTTTGAAGCTCCAAAAGAATAACAAGCCATTTGGATGCAGAACAGAACTAATGAAACATTGTACTATCGAACCTTACACTATACCTAGTTTCCCCCCTTGGAAAATTAATGCTCCAAAAGTGTCGATAGAATTAAGCGAAATAGTGAACAAACATGAAAACCCATCTTATTTACGTCAACGCAGTTTAGAATTGATCAGTACCAAATGGCCAATACAACTACACATCTATACAGATGGGTCAAAGGTTCCAAGTTTTGGAATAAGTTCTGCTTCTTTTTATGTACCAGCATTCTCCTTTCAACAAGCCAAACGATTGGCGGATCACACCTCATCTTTCAGAGCCGAATTGGCTGCAATTGTCCTTGCGCTTAATTGGCTAGAGAACATTAATGTGTATGTTGGCATTGTTATTTTTTGTGATTCCGTAAGCGCCCTGCTCGCCATAAAGGATGAAAAAGATATTACATTTGTAACTGAAATTATTACATTAAGTACAAAATTATCGTATCAAGGAAAACACTTAGAATGGATTCCTAGCCATTGTGGTGTACACGGAAATGAAATGGCAGATTTTTATGCAAAATCTGCTTTACAAAATAACATTGAAATTTGTAATAAATTATCCTTTTCTGAAATAAAGAGTAGTATTACCAGCAAGTATATAAAACTCTGGCAAGACAGATGGAATAATTCTGATAGATCTCTTAGACATATACTGCCTACAGTAAATCAACCATATGAATGTAAGTTGAACAGATTTGAAGAAAGTATTCTCCATAGATTAAGAATAGGAGTGATAGGTTTGAACTTAGATCTCTTCAGATTGAATATACACTCGACAGGCCATTGCAATAACTGCATAGGACGTACTGAAACTGTAAACCACTTTCTCACTGAATGCCCAAAGTACATAATAGAAAGAGCTATGTTACTCGTAGAAACTGATTTATCACATCCACAGGAAATCATGACACTACTTAAACTTTCAGAAATAGTTAAACAAAAAGCAATAGTTCGCTTCGTTTTAAGAACAAAGCGGCTGTATCAAAACAATTAAATTGTTGTTGAGTTTTTTTTTAAATCTTCTCTTTTCCTTTTTCTTGCACCAATAAAGCCCACAATACTTGTAACTAATTTGACCATTTACTTTTTCTAACAATTCGGTGATCACCTCCAACATCACATGCTAGCTGGCACCCCCTCACCTATGCCGGAGTGACCTAGGTTAAAACCGAAAGTCTGCGAAATATACCTCAAAGACTGGTAAGATGGCATTTTTAAAAGGGTGGGGGTAAGTGCGAAGTACACATGTGCATACGTGAGGTGATATTTGAACGCGCACGTGCGCGTAAACACAAGTACGTACGTTTAGTTTTAGTTTATAGGCGTTTTTCATTCACAACTTGCTAGGCCGTCGTCTCTTTCCAAAATTATTAATTTATTGAATTTTCTCTCTAAAAAAAAGTTATAGAGTCTAAAAAGAAAATCAATTATGGTATGTTGGCATGGGGCAAATCATCCAAAACTCAAATCCACAGGCTTTTTGTTGTGCAGAAGCGGGTTATTAGAATAATTTGTAAAGCAAATTATCGTGCACATACAAATCTACTTTATTATGAAAACAGTATTCTAAAACTAGAAGATCTATATTCAATGCAACTTGGAATGCTCATGTTTAGCATTCACTCTGGAGACCTCCCTCCTGCCCTTGCTCAAATCTTTAGAAGAAATAACCAAATTCACAGCTATAATACTAGACAGGCTTCTGCTCTCCATTTACCATATGCAAGGACAACCTTCACTTTGAATACACTAATGTCCACTGGCCCCAGGTTCTGGAATTCACTTGATACTACCATAACAAATGCTTCAAGTATCTCAGTTTTTAAACGTAGACTTAAGTCATATTTTCTTGACAAGTATGTCGATGACACATGAATGTGTTATCAAGCTTTATTGTTAGTGTACTGTAGCATATTTAACTCTACTCTTGATCTTTTTTTCGTTAATTCTTGACTTTGACATATAACCCCCTTTATCCCTTTTCTTTTTTCTTCTTCTTTCTCATCTGTACATACTACATATACCATATATTCCTACTTGACCTCTGCACTCAGAGAGCAATAACTCATTGATGTCTCGACTTGGTGTCGGCTTGGGTTTGTCCATATTATATCATATTAGATGCAACGTTGGGTAGTTGTTCTCTGAGAGTATTTTGTAAATAGTTTTATATATTCCATATTTGTTGTTGTATTCATAAATAAGTTATCTTTGTCACATCATATGAGGGGGCCTTAACTTAACAAGCTGTGCTTCAACCAAGGTCTCCTCGTCTTCCTTTGTTCTACATTGTACTGTTATGATTATACTCTATTATATTTTGTCACATGTGTTTTCTGGAAGACAAATAAACTTGAAACTTGAAAACTTGAAACTTGAAGAATCCTAAAAATAGTCAATTATGACATGAAATTGTACATATATGTAGACTATATATATAAATAATTCATAAAATAGTGTGTGGCAAAAATAGTCAACTGTGACTGATTGCCAAACAAAAACAAATCAAGAAGAAGAAGAAGCATATTCATTTTTATGACGTCAAATTGTAATCTTGAACATGTTGCATTGAACGGCAATCTAGCCACACAAAAAATAGCTCTGTCTTGGACAATGGAGGATGAAACGCAGAGAACTATTTTAGAAAAGCTGATTGAGTATGGTAAGGAAATTAGCTACATGTAATAGCAGCAAAGATGGAAGATCTAGTGTTGTTTTTGGTCGATTGTGGTTGAATAGTGCTTGCGACCAGTCTCTTTTGTTGCCCCATACATCGAGAATCGTGTAATGTTTGCTGTATCGCTCTATCATTCACCATGTTCACAGTAGAATCTATCACTCAGTCAGTCACGTCAGTGCCCGGCCCCCCCCCCCCCCCCCCCCCACTCAGTGTTATTTAGGGTACGCTTATGCTTGTTCCCTCTTTTTGAAAGTACCCCCTATCTGAGGACTGCCAACCTTTCCAAACCCCCCTTTCGTAGGCTTTTCACGGGCTTTTCCTGCCTTGAAGTAGGGTGTCTGATCGCGCACCCGATGTTGTGTGCTAAAATACTTCCCATAGAGATTGCACGCATCCCTATGCAGTCTACGTGCATTGCGCGACCATGAAAATTGGTCAATGATTTTATGAAAAAAAATGAAATTCAAACCTTTGGGGCTTGTGATCCTGAAGGTGAAACTCAATAAATGAGGTGTCATATGAAAGAGCAGGTTTTTCTCCATATTCCCCAATGGGGCGCACCCCCGAAATTCTAAAAATATCTTGGTCAAAACAGCGATTTAAATGTTGTTTGCATCCTAGCTCCAAAATTTGCCACTTTCCTGAGCTGCGCCCCCCGGGCTTATGTCCGGCTAGACGTAAGGAAAATATGTATGCACTTATTTTTTCGCTAGCCCCAAGAGATCACTCGCCCCAACAGTTTAAAAATACCCTTCCCACATTTTTGGAATCAGCTAATTAGGGAGGCGTGAGCTCCGCTCAGTCCAAACCATGGTTACATCGCGTAACATGTGCGCTTATAGTGAATGAAAGTATGGATGGCCGTTCCCACCATAAACCCCGGAAGTGAATACACGTTATAGTCAATGGCAATATCGCGGAGACATCTCCGCGATATTGCCATTGACTATAACGTGCATTCACTTCCGGGTTTTTTGTGCGACGAACGCTAACCATACTAGTCAATGGCACATGTCGCGGAGACAGCGTAGCTCAAGCTTGCAAGTCGCGCATTGGCTTAGCAGCATGCGTACGATATGCATACGCTTGCATATCGCGCGATACAGCTGTTTGGCTAAATTTAGCAAAACAACATCACTCTGCGTGGACGTCTTTTTCGTCGA
The DNA here is from genome assembly GCF_000002235.5 of Strongylocentrotus purpuratus. Classification (NCBI taxonomy): domain Eukaryota; kingdom Metazoa; phylum Echinodermata; class Echinoidea; order Camarodonta; family Strongylocentrotidae; genus Strongylocentrotus; species Strongylocentrotus purpuratus. Next base: position 1,892,912 of record NW_022145526.1, read on the forward strand.
TTTTGACCAAAATGATATGAATATACCAGCATTTTGGAGGGGCTGTATCTTTTGATTGAAACATCGGTGAAGCTTCAAATTTGAAATGTATTATTCTGATTAGGTCTACACTTTTTATTCAAATATCAAACAAAAATGGTGAAAAACGATCCCAAATTGAAAATTGAAAAATCGTTCAGACACCCTACTTGAAGACCCCCCTAAATTCGGAATAATTTCTCAGGAGTCCAAAGAGATGAGAGAAAAAAAAGAAAAAACACCCCCTTTTTAAAGAAATCTCCGGGTGAAAGTCAAATAGGTCTACACCCCCTTTTCTTACAATTCTCGGGCCGGACTTTGTCGCACGAAAAGTACCCCTTTACCGGACATTTTGGTAACACGCATGCGGTCATTCCGACCTCGGAGTGGGGGGGCCGGGCGTCAGTGCAGTGTTCTGAGCTGAGCTGAGTAATGTAACTTTAATATAAAGATTCGTCAAAGCTTGACTGTTAGTGTTAGTTCACATGCTATTGTTAATTGAAAGAACATAGAAAGGTGCCCAGAAGGGCCAGATGTAAAGTATAAAAATGAGGGAATGAATTGATAGTTAAATGTTAGACTTGACTCAGACATCAGTAGGGGCACTGGTCCGAGAATATGGATCGTCTTCATAAACAAAGATTGTCTTTGTAAACGCAAACCAATGCGTCTGCAAAAGAGCAGATGTTCCATATTTTTGATCTGCCCATTGGCAATGCAAAAAACGGATTCCGGGATGGTTTTCTTGATGCATTTTACATTGATTTTGTACAGAGACCTTCACATTATGAGCAATAAATCCTAGGGAAGACGGACAGCCCATAAAAGTAGATGGTCAACTAGGATTATTTTCCCCTGGGGAATCCAAATTTGGCATTGCCCAGCGGGCGGTTCGGTAGCCCAAAACCTGCAGAGCGCCGATGAAAAAAAAAGTCCGCGAAAATGCAGACGATCCTTGTTTATGAGGACGCATTTTGGATTTGTTAAAAAAGCTCCCGAAAATAATCTGGACAAGGATTTTTTTTAAATAAAAGTTTTATTTGAATTCACTGTTTGGATTGCTGTGATTTTTTTAAAGGCCGAGTAAGACTAATTAGTCAAACTTAAAGAACATCCTAAAAATGCTCTAAAACGATTTTAAAAGGTACTAAAATAATCAACAATCTTCTTGATGCAGAATAACTAGTCCAAGGTCAACTCTGAAGCTCATTTGGTTGAATTTTAGGCGTTTTTTCAAGACAATGCAATCTAATTTCTAACCGTTTGTATGAATGGCGACCAAGAAGTGGAGGTATCTCGTTATGCAATAGTTGACCTTAGACTAGTTTTTCTGCATTAGAAGCTATTGTTCATCATTTTAGTATCTTTTTAAATCATGTTAGAGCATATTTAGGATGTTCTGAAAGTTTGACTCATTTGGGCACATTTGTGAACTAGCGCTGTTTTTTTTATTAAGGGCATATTTGTTTGATTTTTTCTTTAGTGGACATTGATCTATTTTTTTGTTTCTTCATAATGTTTTAGGTGACAGTGTGCTTGAAGAGGATTCACCTCATCAAACCACGAAGAGGAGGAGAGCAGGTCATCACCGTGGCAACACAATAGACGATGCAGTCCTCAAAGAGAAAAAGAAGATGAAGAAAAAAAAGAAGAAGAAAAAACTCATGTCTGTGAATGTATCAAATAAAACATTTGACAAAGAAAAGCCGAACTCCTTGAAGAGTTTTGAGGAAGAACTGAGATTATTCCAGGCATCGCAAAAGGAGAAGAACGTGGAGAAGGAAAAAATCACTGTGCTAGACAGAAGGAAAGATGATGATGAACAGAGGCGAAAGAAAAGGAGAGCTCCTGAAGTGGTTGTATTTAATGACCCTACCAAGAGGAAAAAGGAGGTATTATTTGATGCTTCATTCAGTGTCATTGATTTGTTCATTGCTGATAATAATAAACACAAAATAATAATCCATTACAAAGTATGCCCCTATGAGCTTAGAAAGAAATGCAAAGAGTTTCTTTACTTGTTTTATACAACAATTGAAATAAATATGTTTTCATTTATTGTCAATGTTTCCAAGTGAGTCAGGGATGTATTAAAGTTGATGATGTAAGTTCCCATATGGGGCTCTTGTAGCTGTCCAAAATGTGATTGAATTTGAACTTGTAATTGTTGACTGAAGGTCCGTTCAGATATGACGTGTTAAACTGAGTCGTATCTTAACGAGGGTAAAGGGAAGCAATAGATTCCTATTAGGTAACCTATTATCATATCATTTGAATAAGCTTGATTGAGTCTAAAATGCTACGAATGTTGAGTCAGTACGTGAATACACCCGTCGGTAGCCTGTACTTTCCGTATACTAAGTTATACAGTGTAGCGAAGAAGAAGAGTCTGACGTGTAGGCTAATATAATTACTGAGACATGATGTATATTCTGGCCTTAACAATGAATTGCCTTTTGGCCTACAACCCATTTGTCTATTTCCATATATGAGCTTCACCCAGCCCATCTACTACCAACATTGTCTAATAACAATTTTGTCTTCTTATCATAAAGCTGCTTTTATTATCTTATTTTATTATTATCTGGGGGTAATTTTTTTCTGTATCATCCCTTCTCCCAATAGAACCTAGCCTGAAAAAAGCGAATCCATTCATTTATTAATTAATCCATGCATTCATTCAATCCTTCAGCCAATCATCCATTTTCTATCGATTCTCCCCAAAATAGAACTTACGATAGCCAAGTTTTTAGTGTAGTCAAGGACCCATTAAGGGCAGAGAGCTTTATATTTTGTAATTTATCTTTTTTGTTTAGCCTTCTCCAAGAAGAGCTATTCCATTGTAATTATTTTTTACACTGTTGTGACCAATCTTAATTAATGTATTAGTTTTTTTGGCTAATTTATTTCTGTTTCGACCCTTCTACCAATAGAACCTAGCCAAGCCTGAGAGTAGACCTGGACCAAAGGGCAGAGAGATCCCCGAAGGAGAAGTAGACCTAGACCTCGCAAGGCATGAGGTTTGGAAGTTTGGTATCAGTGGATTGTCCTTTGGTGATAAAGAGAAACATGAAGCGGCTAAGGCAGTTCAGTTGGGTGCAAAGGTAACCAGTAAAACACCTCCTGGGGGGTGTTTCACAAAGATCCTAGGTTGAACTTATCTCTATGTTTTACTTAACAATTATGAAAAGCTGTTAGCATCCTTCAAAATATTTTGTAAAATTTATTTTAAAAGGCATAACATGTTGATTCAAATCATTCATATTTTCTATTATCATGGGAGATTTCATGTTCTTGATGTGGAATTTATGAAAAGTCCCAAATACTTGAATTTTTGCTTTTGAATATATTTCATTATAAGGCTACAAGTGGCTCTCCATAATATTTAAGCCCAAATTAGAGTTAAGTTTGACTTATAATCTTTGTGAAACAGCCCCCAGGCATCGTTTCACTAAACCATCGCAGGTACAAGTTCACCGACATCCCATTGAAACATGTGAAGGATTCAATACATGCATTTGAATGGGTTGCCAGGGAACTTGTACTAGAGATCTTTTTTTTGAAACGCTACCCTGATGGTTATTTATGTATAACACATTTATTATTACTAATTCACACCTTTAAGGCTATTAAAGGCAGTGCAGCTAGAAGTTCACCAACATCCCATTGAAACATGCGAAGAAATCAATACATGCATTTGAATGGGTTGTCAGGGAACTTGTACTTGAGATGGTTTTGTGAAATCTTACCCTGATGGCTATTTACATTCATGTATAACGCATTTATTATTAATAATTCACACCTTTAAGGCTATTAAAGGCAGTGCAGCTAGAAGTTCACCGACATCCCGTGAAACATGTGAAGGTTTCAATACATGCATTTGAATGGGTTGTCAGGGAACTTGTACTTGAGATGGCCTTGTGAAATGCTACCCTGATGTTTATTTATGTATAACCCATTTATTATTAATAATTCACACCTTTAAGGCTATTAAAGGCAGTGCAGCTAGATGCAAAGGTAACCAGTAAAACACCTCCAGGCATCGTTTCACTAAACCATCGCAGATACAAGCTCACCGACATCCACTTGTTGAATTTAATACACATACTTGAATGGGTTGTTAACAAATTTGTACTAATGATGATTATGTACAGGTTTTTTTTTTATAAAGGCAACGTTTAACATTGTTAAATCTGAGATTCATGGACCTACAGGTTATCAGTGTCTGTGATATGATGTAATATTGAAGCCTTATTCAAAATTGTGCTACAAAACTAACATGAAGTGCCTCAAAAAAGTAAAAATCTTTTGAGTGACCGGTTTTACCATTCTCATGTTCCCCAATGCACTGAAGTGTTATAAAAACTGTTAGGAAAACAAATTTTGAAATTTCGATTTCCAATCATAAATATCTTGATAATCAGACAGGGGATCGGCTTGTAAAAGTCATGGGGTTCCTGACTGACCTAAAGGGTTATAATTGTCAATGCAGCATGAGCTAAATCCAGGATTTTGTTTCAGAATCTGAGACAAAGATACCTAATCCCTTTAATGTATCAAGTTTTCAATGAGGCAGTTTTCAAAAGGATACACAAATATTTCTACACAGATGGTTGCTAAAGTAGGTTTCACTGTAATAGCAACTAAACAATGTTTGTATAAATTTTGTGATTCCTTATTTGCAGCCGCCCAAGAGAGCGTTTGTGAACTACAAGGAGCTCATGGAAACCAAAAGGCTGAAGAAGATTGAGGAGACGCAGCAAAGAGAGATCGTAAGTACGAAGACGTCTTGATTAAAGATGCTCAAGCTTGGGTATATAGAGGGCAGCACACTGTACCTATGTGCGATACCTATGCCATCTTGCAAACTTTTTACGCACAGGAGCGTACCAGTAATACCCGTTGGCTCAGTGTTATGTAGTGATCGCCAACTTGCCTACTTCACGAACGACCAAGTCTAGTCGTGCCGTGCCCGATTTAGCCAAAGTTTTGATTGACTGGATGTAAATTAGTTTTAAAATATCAAATTTATTGATATGTGATTATAATTACCTACATTTACAAATGCACATTATTATTGATCTGTAAAATATATTAATCTACAATTTAATCTTGCAAGTTTTATTTGATATTTGATGGGAATTTGAAGATTGTATTATGTATTATGTCTGGGCGTTGTTAGATCAGGATTAGCGAGCATGCAACATACGCGTACATGATTTCACTTTGTTTGACCTTTACCTACACTGCAAATGTTCATGCAGAGTTGCAGACTTCTTATGACTGTACGATTATTATGTTATTATGCGCGGTACCAGTACTCCGAAACCGCTCCGATGTTCACACTGAGTTTCCTTCGGGAGATTATGGCGGTGTCCATGTGCTGCCCTCTATATACCCAAGCTTGAGCATCTTTAATGTATATACAGTCAAACCTTTTTTCGTGGTCCTCTCTATAATGGGAACCTGTCTATACTGGTCATCCACATTGCCCCCCCCCCTCTCTGCCTACGCAGATAGATCCTTGGCTGCACAGGTCTGTTCTCTGAAACTCACATCCTTATTTCTTAGATTTCAAAATACAACTTTAAACATGAAATTAGCCTCTCACTACTGTAGATTAATCTGTTTAGCTATTATTTAAAGCCCTACTGCACAATGAATAGCTACTTGCGGCCTCTACAGTATATAAAACAATGCATAAGTGTTGACCGTTGGTCCCTCATGGTCCCCCTTTTCTTATGTCAATGCTGATTTGATGAGATAACCACCTGTCGGTGACCATGCAGGGAGGTCTAATCCCTCCTGGCCAAACTAGTGCAGAGGGTCTTTAAAATGTAACTTGCATATTCATTATTTTTGCGCCTTGATCAAGAGTTTCATTATAATTCATATGTTATATTAGATTAAGAAGCGTGTTGAAGAACCTGTCTAGAAAGGCCACCTTTCTACAGTGGCCACTTTTATTTTTCCCTTGAGGGGCCTTTAATTAAAGATGTAGAGGTCCACGTGGTACATCACCAGACTGGATCATAAGGTAGAGGGTTCAAAGCCCTGCCAGGCTCAAACTTTCCTTGCAAAGACATTCATCTATATTTGCCACACTACCCAGGTTGCGTTTTATTTTGTTATTGTTACCTGTCTGGCGTTTTTGTGTTTCAGGATCGACAGATGGGAATGAAAACATCGAAGAAGAAAGAAGAAAAGATACAGCTCCAGTAAGTAAAGAAATTGTTACTACAGTAAAAACTTGTTATAACGAGGTCCTTGGGACCATGGCAATTACCTTGTTATATTAGGAATCTTGTTTATATCAGGGTAAAAAACAGAAGAGTATAAAGAGCTGGGACCATCCAAATCACCTTGTAATAACAGATACCTTGTTATATCAGTGTTCTTTTTACCGAGGTTCCACTGTACATTATTCATTTTTTTAAATTCTTGGGAAATGTCATTCCAAAACAATTAGAATTAACCTAATGAGTCTAAAGAGTGGGAGAGAAGACCAAATTGAATACTACTATGCAGACCAAATGGTGGTTTCCTTTCACACACAATGTACAGATTTTTGGTGTGCACCTCCATAGGGGTAGCCTCTCTCATTTAGGCTCTGTGTTTTTGCTCTAATTTCACTTTAAAGATTGCTTGATTTTGTTATTTGTTGCTGTTAAGTGAGTTCTTATTGGTCAAGGATCAGCTTAGTCAACTTACAAGGAGTAATTTGGTTTGAATGTTGAGTATTTTATGTTTTCATTTTTGTACTTGGTTTCTGTATTACTTGAACTCTGATGTTCTGCCATTTGCATTCACTTTACTGTACATTTTCTGGCATATCTTGTTGTACACTTCATTGAGTCTGTGATCTTTGTATTCTAGCTGAATGAATTGTTGTGCACACATACTCCTTTTGTGTAATCCTCTTAAGGTATTTTCCTGTTACAATGGAGGGTATTAGACTTTTGAAAGTGCTCTTGTGTGTAACACTTGTTACAGCTGTGTTGAGAACTCACAGTGGTTCTGACCTGTCTTTTGTTGTAAGGAAATGGTGGTTGAATCCACACATTCCTGTTAAAAGCAGTTTGAAGTTCTGTAGTAGACCAATATTGTATTATAGTAATACTACAGCAAGTTTCCAATTGAGTACCTTACTCTCTGGCGATATTGAGCCTAACCCAGGCCCACAGAACCTCGATGGTCTTAACTTAGATCATGATCATGTTCATACATCTCAATATACTGATTATGCACCGTCAAGTCGTATTTGCTATGATTTAAATGCTCTCTATCAGTTGAACAGACAGCCTTACCAGCTGCTATCTCAACCTGTGTGGACCAGGGTTTGTGAGCTTGGTATCGGTCGCCGACGTCAAACTCACCGCGGACGTAAGCCCCGTAAGCGTAGGGTCCCAAGGTCACAATACTTTGCACCTATTTCTGTGCCATCCACTGGTCTCCAACTTGGCCTATGGAATGCACGATCCTTGACCAATAAAACACATGCAGTTACTGATTTAGTTGTAGACAATAACCTTGATGTATTAGTCATAACTGAGTCATGGCTATCTGGGGATAATAACAGGGACGGTCACACTTTGGCCGATATGAAGTTATGCTTGCCTAATTATGATTTTACTCACCGACCCCGTAAGTCTTCTAGGGGTGGTGGCATTTTTGTACTTTATAGATCCACAGCTCGTTGTACTGTAAATTCCAATGATGATTTTTCTTCCTTTGAATTACTTGATTTAATAATCAACCTTACCCCATCCTCTGCTGCTAGATTGTACTGTATTTATCGTCCTCCCTCCACAAGTAACAATGTCTCTAACAGCACCTTTCGGGAGGAATTTTTAACTCTTCTTGAAGGTGCTGCTGTAACCGATCACTTCCCTCTACTCTTAGGTGATTTTAACGTACATGTTGACGATCCCAATGATAATTTTGCAAAATCCTTCATGGGCGGAGTTGATTCTCTTGGGTTTAAGCAGCATGTCCATGAACCTACGCATCGAGCAGGCCATACCCTTGACCTATTATTCACCAGAGATTCAGACGACATCGACCATGTGAAGCTGTTGTCTTCACTCCCTTCCGATCATTGTGCACTAGTTGCTAAAGTTAGCCTCACCAGGCCCCAGAACCCGAAGAAGGAAGTGAGCTTCAGAAAATTTCGAAGCATCAATATGGACTCTCTACGCAACGACATTAAACTGATCTTCCATCCACTTTCTGAACCTGTATGTCCCTCTAGATCTGCAGATCAATACAACTCCTTTTTGGGTACTTTGATTGATAGGCATGCTCCTCTTCAAGTCAAAACCGTCACAATTAGACCTAAAGCGCCTTGGTTTACCGAAGACGTGCGGGAGGCAAAGAGACGAAGGCGCCGGGCGGAACGCTGTATGATCAAGTCAGGGCTTTGTGTTGACAGGGAACTGTATCGTCAAGAATGCGATTCTTACTACGAATGCATCTACAATGCTAGGTCAACGTATCTCAAGAATCTTATTGCAGATGCTGACACCAAACAACTGTTCAGCATTGTAAAGTCACTCTCATCACCAAATCAATCTTCAATTATTCCGGATCACTCATCTGACAGTGAACTTGCCAACAGGTTTGCTAGGTTCTTCAGCGAGAAGGTATCCAATTTGGTATCTTCCTTCACTGACTCAGTTCCGGTGCCAGCAGTCACATATTGCGCTCCGTCGTCTGATCATGAACTTTCCCAATTCTGTCTTGTATCTGATTCGGAAGTCAGGAAGCTCATCAAATCACTACCATCAGCATCTAAACACTGTAAATTGGATCCAATTCCCACGTGGCTCTTGAAGGACACCCTTGACGAACTCCTCCCTGTTATCACCAAGATGTTTAATCTCTCCTTGTCTTCTGGTCATGTCCCGGAATCATTTAAAACATCCATACTCCTTCCTCTTCTCAAGAAGCTGAACCTTGATCCAAATGGACTGAACAACTACAGGCCCATTGCAAATCTACCTTTCCTAGATAAGGTCTTGGAGAGGATTGTGGCTGCTCAGCTGAAGGCCCACCTCGAGAGATTTGGCATGCTTCCTGTTCATCAATCTGCTTACAGGAACCACCATTCAACAGAAACTGCTACGGTTAAAGTCCTGAACGATCTTCTCCTGCCCATAGACAAGGGTAATGAAGCCGTGCTCATCCTCCTGGATTATACGGCTGCATTTGACACCATCGACCATACCCTGTTACTTCATCGCCTGGAAAATGACTTTTTCATCACCGGAACTGTGCTTGATTGGATACGCTCATATCTCCACAATCGCAGTCAACGTGTGATCATCAACGACACGCCTTCTGCAACATTTCCACTGATCTGCGGCGTTCCTCAAGGTTCCGTAATCGGCCCACTTCTCTTCGTTCTCTACACCAGCCCACTGTCTAAGGTCATTAACTCTCACCAGGGGATTCAACATGCGATGTACGCTGACGACACTCAGATTTATATAACTCTTAAGCCTAACGGGAAGGATGATGCGACTCGGAAACTCAGCAGTTGCCTTGAAGACATTAGGTTCTGGTCTTCTAACAATAGACTTTGCCTTAATGAACGAAAATCTGAAATGATCCACATTACTTCCAAATTCAGAAACACCGATTCCTTCCCCGACTTGGTTACCAGAGATGGCTCACTGAAGGGTAGTGAATACGTTCGAGACCTGGGTGTTTTAATCGACAAAAATCTTACTTTTCAACAGCACATTAAAAACGTATGTAAATCGGCATCTTTTGGAATCTTCAAAATTGGGAAAATTAGGAAACTACTTGACCGGCCCACAACTGCAAAATTAACCCATGCATTTGTATCCTCCCACCTTGATTATTGTAATTCAATTTTTTCTGGTCTTCCGCAATCGTACCTACTTCCACTTCAAAGAATTCAGAATACTGCTGCAAGGCTTGTTACTCTCTCGAGAAAGTTTGAGCACATAACCCCAATATTGCGTTCTCTTCATTGGCTTCCCATACACCATCGTATCACATTCAAAGTTCTTCTTCTTACATACAAAATTCTCCATGGCCAAGCCCCTAAATATCTTTCAGATTTGATTTCCTTACGTTCTTCTAGTTCTTTAAGACCTCTTCGATCATCATCAACCTTGCAGTTAACCCTCGGACCTCGTACCGCTACAAAATATGGCGACCGAGCTTTCTCAGTAAATGCCCCTATCCTTTGGAACAAATTACCAGCGCACTTTCATAATATTCATTCTCTCGACCAATTCAAGTCCTTGCTGAAAACGCACCTTTTTAATTCATAAATAATATTGTGCAGTTGTGAGTCGGTCAAAGGAGGTGCACACCGTCTTATTTTTTGTTTGTTCGATCCTATGTTTGATCCTATGTTTGACCTCTTGTATGTATGTTTGTTTGATCTCACTCTTATCTTATTTTTTATTATTATATATGCATGATTTATTGAATAAAGAACAGATGTATAAGTTGTGTGTTTATTATAAGTTTTGGTAAATAATTGTTAAGTCAGAATATGGTGCGCTTAGAGACACCAGTATTAAGCGCCTTATAAATATTGTTTATTATTATTATTATTACAGTCAAACCTTTCTTTGGTGACCACCTGTATAGAAAGATTACCTGTCAACAAGGACCATATTTTTTGTTTCCCTTGAAAATGGTTTCTCATTGAAACATGTACTAAAGGAACCTGTACTTAAAGACCACCTCCCTATAAAGACCACTTTTCTTGTCTCCCTTGGATGGTCATTATAGGCAGTTTTCTCTGTACAATTATTCATGTATGATAATGTCAGTTGGCTTTGCTGTGATTTTGAAATAATTCATTTTTGTTTTCAGGAATAAAGGCTTCTGGACCGACAAGACGCAAAGGAAAGGGGTCTATGTGGACGGGCAGCTTGGAAAATACAAGAGGGGTGTGCAGGTCTTTACAAAGAGGGACATGGCACAGATTAAAAATCAGAAAGGGAGAGGTCAAAGGTGACAGGAATGTCACTTTTTATCTTTCCTTCGTTTTTAAAGCCCGTCTTCACTAATGGGGCCAAGAGGGAGTAGACCTCCCTGAGTGGTCACCTCATCAAATCAGCTCTCAATTAAAGCCTCGGTCACAAATGCCATTACGAACTGCTACGAACGCCGTACAATTTTTAAACAATGGAAATTCAACGGTGATTCGTACGAAATAATCGTCTGACGAAGCTCTGTGACCGCTGCATAACATAAGAAAAAGGGGATCATGGGGGACCAATGGGTACCGCTTACGCATTGTTTGCTATATAGAGGGCGCAAGTAGCTACAAGTAGTGCAGTCCCGCTTTAGAGAGCTTTTAGTGCAGGAGGACCAAGTTTTTTTAAATGCATATCAGGGATTATGGTTTTGGTTAGTCAATGAAAATATTCAACAATATGAAGAAGATCTCGATGATGAAGACTACAATGCTGAAAAGCTTGTTTAAATTTGGCTATAATGCAATATCTTTTAAATTCATTTTTTATTATGATTATTATCTTGTACTTTTAACCATTTAGTCCAAAGTTTGTTGGATTTTCCTTCCCAGAATTTTATGGCACATACTATTCTAAAGGATTTAAATACCATTCATTTTCTTTGAGCCTTTAAATTTTTATTGTTTTTTTTTTAATAGTAAGTCCTTTTTAACAAGCTGTAATGTTTACTACACATGCTCAATGCCTTAATTTAAAAAATCTTTGCTGTAATGCATTTTTTATTATCATTTTTTTCTGTAGCCATTTAAGTACAAAGTTTGTTAGATTTTTCTTATCAGATTTTATGGCACATATTAACATAGTTCAAACAGATTTGAATATATATCATTTATTATCTTGTGCCTTCTATTCTTATTTTAAATAGAAAGTCCTTTTTAACAAGCTTTCGTTTTTACCACACATGCACTGCTAGGTACTAGGACAACAGATCAAAATGTTCACTTTTGTCTTGATTTTTCATTTTTTATTCAATATGAAGGTTGAAAAACAGGATTTTCCTTCCAGATCTCATAAATAACACTATGTACATTATCTACATGTACAAACATTTCAAAATACATTGATTCAAAATATGAATAAAGAAATATACAGCATATCATCATTTCATGTGTGTACTTATTGCTTAAAAGTAATACAAAGTTGTGTGAATATGTCAACATGTTTGCATTAATTATGCTTCCAATATGTTCATTTGAACCAAAAACATGACCCCATACCAAAACTCTGTATTACCTTTAATATATTTTGTGTTTAAAGAGTTTCCCTGAAAAGCACGACTCTTCAAATGCCTTCATATTCTAAATATGACATGTAACAGCTTAAAAATGAGGACCTCATTTTTATGCCACATGTTTGTGTGGTATATCTTCCTGTATAAAGTGCTTGTTACTTTTACCAAGACTGGGCCAAATTTCAAAATCATTTTGATGATTCCAGAACCTTGCAGTACACACCAATACATGCATGTATATACTACATGATCAACTTTTTTCTGATCGATTCCACACCGTTTATTTCACAATGCAATCGCATGACCAGAACTCAACTTTATCTTTAAGATTGAATTTAAACTTCTATAGCAAGCAGTGATTAATACAAAATAGAGTTCAGATGAAGAGTTAAATAATGAAGTTGTAATGGCAATTTAAATGTCACCTGTGTGAATACATTCTAGCATTCTTGAAATATAAAGAATAATATAAGGGCAATGATCTAGTTGATGGCAAGTAAATAATTAAATTAATGTGAATTTCCAAAGCAGTCACTAACACTTTGCATACATGTAGCTCTCTCTGGCATGAACATCATTAGGAATTCCATACTTTGGTTGAAATTTGATTTGAGCAAAAGACTGGTGAAAGTTTTAATGAAATCAAATCAGTAAATAATACAAAAATTATGAATTTTGAAAGTTGTGATCACTACCAGTATATGTATGGGCACTTTAAATTTGCTGAATCGGTAACATCAATAGGACAGAGTGCAGGACAATTTTCCTATTTCTTCAAATATACAAAATAACTAAAATGTAATAATTTTTAGAGAAAGTAGAAGGCACTTTGAAAACCCCCAGAAATTACTGATATTTTAGTACACAGCAATGGGAGAGTTGTCCGTGACTACGTGGAAATCCACTGACCAAAATGCAAATTTGAGATTTAGTGATCTCATATTTCAAATATTCATATCTCTCATATCATTGGTCCTCCCTGTTTTAAACTTTTACCACGAGCATAGCGAAAAACCAGCACTAATATTTTATTTTGAAAAAAACAACAAAACACCTGGGACTTGTTTCACAAAGCCTTTTTTCAATGACAAATGACAAAAATCAGTGACAAATCTGCTGATAACCAATCAGAAGCAAGGATCTCACTAGCTTATAACAAAAACTGTCATTTGCCACTGATGACAAGTCTTGTGAAAAGGGGCCCAGGAAGCATCTACATTGCACACATACAAATCCAATCCTACTATCATAATGTTGCTAGAACGGACACTAATAATACCACCACATGGACGATAATATTGAAAGACTGTTTTCCTGCTTTTGAAGTCCCAGAGAAAGGATAAAAGAAGTCATTTGGCAATTTGGACTCGACGGCTGGTTTCTCGGCCCAGGAAGCAGTCGGATTGGTCGATGCGTCGATGAACTCCACCGAGACGGACACTTCAAAATTCTGAACGAGAGACTCGGCTCCTTGCTGGCAGTAGGGGCCTATGCACTGTAGAAAGAGAAAGAGAGAGAGAGTGATGGAGAGATAGTGATAGAGAGATGGAGTTAGAGGAAGAAAGAGAGAGTGAGAGATAGAGATAGAGTTGGATAGAGGCAGAAAGACATAGAGAGAGAGACACCGGGAGAGAGAGAGTTAAGAGGCAGAGAGGGGAAGAAAGAGAGACGGAGAGAGAGATAGAGTTAGATGGAGAGAGAAGGAAGATAAGACCTTGTTGGGTGTATTTTTATTGACACTGAAAACATATTTAGGAGAATAGAGATTTCTGCTACAGTACATACACAATTGAAGCACAGGTAAAGTCAATGTGCAGATATGTATGCAAACTATGCATTTCTATATAACTCTTTTACTTCATTTAATCATCTAATAATCATACCTTTCTCTTCGCTTCTTTATCCCCTACCCCTGTCTCAATCCCTTCCTCCCTATTAATCTCTTCTTACATTCCTCCCCTGTCTCTCTCTCTCTCCCTTTGTCTCAATCTCTTCCCCCAATGTCCCAACCTTGAGCTCCTAGACTTCCACACTAGCCATATATTCTCTGATGATGATCGCTCTTTCTGTTTCTCTTCCTATTGCGCTATCAATTCATTTACCTACAAATGATGACATCGATACTTGTACATGTATTTATCAATTTTGTTACCACAATTCCCCCCCCCCCCCATCTCTGAGTCTGAGTCTCTCTCCTGCTATCCCCCTCTCTCTCTCTCCCTCTATCTGTATCCCCATTTCTCATACTCCTTTCAAACTGGCCTGATTTTCATTGGATGCATCCGAACGCATCCGATGAAACAGCTACTATGAATGGTACAGAGGAGAAAAGCCCATAGAATAGCCGATGAAAAGAAGAGAATTAGGTGATTAAATTCTTCTGCTCAAGAGCAGAAGAACTTCTCTTTTTATTGGTGTGACACTGATGAAACAGCCACTGTGAATGCGTTCGGGAGAAAACACTGATTAAAAGACTGATGAAAATGGTCAAAGGTTGCAGTGTATGCGCCCTTTTTCGTAGTCAGCTGTGTTTGTTGACTTATGGTTGAACATGCTGCATGATAGCTAGATGGGGCGCGGTCTTAATAATTGCGCAATAATTCTTCACTTCCAGGAAGGACTCGCCACAGCGAGTGAATTTTACCCGCAGTGTGAAAAGGACAGCAGGGAAAGCGGTTGTTAATTTCACCTTTGTTTACATAAGGAAAATTCAATCAGTATTTTTTTCAGTGTGATTCTGATAGAATCACTATGAAAGGGGTATCAGTATCACACATGCACATGCACACATTCTCTATCTCTTGGTACCCTGATCTCTCTCTCTCTCTCTCTCGCCGCCCCTTCCCCCCCCCCCCCCCCCCCCCCCCCCCCCCCCACCTCTTTCCCTCTCTTGTCTCGCCTGATATCCGAGTGTTTGGCCCGAGGCATCAGGATAATTACCAGTACATCAGACTTGAATGATATCTTCTCTCTCTCTTTCCTCTCACTTCCCCTTCCCTTCTCTATCTCTCTCATTCTCTCTCTCTTTCTTACCTGATATCTGAGAGTCTGTCCCGATGCATCAGGATAATTATATCTGACTCCGATGATCTTAGCTTGTGGGTTAGCTAAGGCTCCCACGTTGGCATAGAGCACTTCTACATGGAGAGCCATGTACATATTGTTACATACGCCCTGCTCGTTGCTCTGTAAAAAAAAAAAAAGAAGAAGCTTAAATAGTTATATGCAACTCACTCCTAGATCCCCATCAAGTGATTGGTTAAAGGCAAGTCCACTCCAAAAATAACTTACTCTCAATAGAAGCAGACAAAGCAGACAAACCAATCAAAAAAGTTAAGAGCAAATTCGGATAACTAATAAGACACTCAGATGTTTTATTGTATAAAACAAATAATGCATGTTTTATTCGTTCATTACAGGATCTATCTGCTCCTGTTGATCCTGTTTATGCACCTATCATACTGAGCCTGACGGATTCGTAGGATAGATATATACAGCCTCAACTTGAGCAAATACTTTGTTGTATAATGAACCCATTCGCATACATCATTTGTATACAATGGAACTTCAGTATAAAGATCTCTGATATAGCTAGGCATCTGTTATAACAAGGTGATTTTGCTGGCCCTAGCTCTTTTTATTCTTTCATTTTTTACCCTGATATAACAAAAAAAAAGTTATTTTCTAGGTCCCAAGGACCTTGTTATAAGGAGTTACCACTGCATAGTAAACCAAGTTCTATTTTATGTCAGAATGTAATTGATCAAATGGCACCATGTCCAATCCATCTATCTAGTTGCCTTATCAAATCAAGAAACTGGACATTGTTTCATGAAACCAGTGTTAAACCTTAATACACATATTTTAATGCGATGTCTGTGAACTTGCGATGAGATGTTTGTGAAACACCACTGCCCTGAAGTCTAACTGGGTTCCAAACTGTGCTGGGCTATTTCGAGCACTCTCTGACTGGGGGGGGGGGGGCCTGGGAGGCCCCCCCCCCCCCACCCCCTATGATCTCGGCCATTGAATGTCCGATGAACGCGAAAATTTGCACGTTTGTTTAGATATTTACGTAAGGAACAAGATAGTATAATTAGTTTTTTCCTAATATGCAAATTTTCTTCGTTAGAGCCTAATTAATTATGCAAAATGCTTATTTCATGCATTTTTCAGAAAACTCTACATATTTGTCCGTGGACTTGTGAAGAATCTTGAAAATGTATGGAATAAATGTTTCCTTCATTTCAAATTCTGTATCAATATCAAATCTGGAAATATATATAGGGAACAAGAATCATTACAAAAATTGTCAGACTCCACTTTTTGAATGTTGAAACTCATTATTCATATGAAACTTCTTTTCTAACACAAAACAGTTATTTGATGTAATTAATAATTTCTTATTATATCTATTGTTTTATTTCTAATGTATTCTTTTGTTCTGAAATACATCAAGTTACTTTGAGAAACATATAAAAGCAATTTGATATCAATTCATATCTTCACATTTCTGCTTGAACATGAATAGATGCAATTATAGCACTTTTTTGATGACATGCGCATACTAATTGTTATTTAACACCTTATAGGTATATCCGATTTCAGCGAAAATGGTATCAAAATGTGCGTAAGACTTGAGGGAAAAAATTCATGAAACGACAATTCAAATTTCCAAGCGGTTGCGGCGCAATCTCTGAAAATGTTGATGGGGGGGGCCTGGGAGCCCCCCCCCCCCCCCCAGTACAGTAAGGGTTAAGTGTTCTTATATAATTTCTTCATACTCCTTACCCCTCCTAGTCCATAGAATGTCTCAAGATTTTTTTTTGAGGTTGATCAAATGTTAGGTACAAACGCAAAGTATGCAATTAAATCTTTCATCCCATTTATCCTATTTATGCTTTAAATCCCAAACCGCACTAGTTTGGCCAGGAGGGATTAAACCTCCAAGCTTGGTCACTGACAGGTGGTTGTCTCATCAAATAAGCTCTCAATTAACATGAGAAAAAGAAGATCATGGGGGACCAATGGTCACTGATTAGGCATTATTTGCTATATTGTTTGCTATACTGACAGGTGGTTGTCTCATCAAATAAGCTCTCAATTAACATAAGAATAAGGAGATCATGGGGGACCAATGGTCACCGATTAGGCATTGTTTGCTATATAGAGGGCGCAAGTAGCTATAATGTACATGTAAGTAGTGCATGTGGGGCTTTAAAGCCACACTGTACTACTTGTAGCTACTTGCTCCCTCTATATAGAAAACAATGTCCAATCGAGGACCATTGGTCCCCATGATCCTCTTTTTCTTATGTTAATTGAGACCTGAGTGAGCGAACTGTCAGTGACCACCCTCGGAGGTCTAATCCTCCTGGCCAAACTAGTACAGACGGGCTTTAATATACACTCACCACCGGGTTGCTAGAAATTGGGTCCTCAAAGATCTCCACCCAATCCCCCACGACTTCTGGCAGTGAGCTCCCGAAGGTGGCGACGTGGCTCGGATGGTTACCATTGAGAGCGTTTAGCGCTGTGGCCTGGATCAGGCCGCAGACGTCCGAGACACTCTCGTATGAAACTCTGAAATGAACACCATGCACGGTAAGAAGTGATAATGACAGGTATATACATGTACAAGAGAAATTGGAATTCAAGTTGTTTAATATTTCTCATTCATTTTACGCCTGTATGTAACACAGTATAAAAAAATTCAACGCTAATAACCTGCCTGTACTAGAGTAGACTGGTTTACTATTAAACATACATGTATTCAAATTTTTCCTGGGGACCTAGTGACAAATCATTCTATTCAGCTGTTATTAATGATGAACTACAATACTTGGAACACAGTCTGCATACATTACATATCGCTTTGTTGGGCAAGCCTCGGGCAACTTTCAGATTGTCATAAAATTGGAATACGTTAGTAGACCGGCCTACCGGTCTATTCAAATGTAAACTATGATCAAATGAATTGGCACTCTTATACATATATTTTTTTTTAAACAGATACCTCCTCTTCCACTCTCGTCTCTCTATCCTCTCCCCCAGCTTCTACCTTTTCATATATCCCTTTCTCCCTTTATTTACTGTATAAGTGGAATTTTTTCATCAATTATTATCAATTAGAAGAAAAATAACATTTCTTCTTCATTACTAATCTCTATTTTTTTCTTGCCAGTTTTAGTACAATTTTTTGATTCTTTTATATAATGTAGAACAATGCAACTATGTAATCTCTGTATGCATCAGTCTCTGGACTGTTTAAAAGAAAAAAAAATTATCTTTAAATATGTGCATTTGATATGAAACTACTTATTATTGGGCAATTACTTTCAATTTTCAACTCCTCTTTTAGCCAATACAAAAAGAACCAAACTATAAACACCCACACAAGTCAAAACCACATACACTTCCATGGAAATATTCACTACAGTAATACATGTGGATAAGTAAAACAAATAAACAGACATACAATAATTGTTATAATTTGAACTTTGACCTACTGGATAGTGCAACCGCTGCGTAAATTCTCTCCAAACGTGATAGGTAAGCGAGAATCGGAGTCATTCACGCACGTTCCGTCGCCGGAGCTCCGAACGACCGTAAGCCAGCTATCGGGATCAGCTCCTACAGATATAGCCTGCGTAAGACCTGGGTTAAGGCTAATAGTATAGATGTGGCATTTGGTATCAACAGAATGTTCCTATAATGGCATCCATTATGTCTTCTTAGTTAAGGCAAGCCATAAGTTTGCCCTACATAGCAAAAACTAAAGTTTACTACGATTCATATTCTGACATGTTTTACTGGCGCATGTTTATACGTGAAAATGCAATTATCATTTACTTCACCATGGCCATGACACCTAGCTCACACTGCCACACAACATACATGTATCATCATTCTGGGATAGCCTCTAGGAGCTACTAAGAGGGATTAGTAATTAAGGTTCAATCGTAAGATAAACAGCGTAAGATATAACAGTTTTTCTGGTGGACACAAAACTTCATTCAAATAATAAGCAAATTGTTAATCCTTTTCTTTACTCTGGCAATTGGACAAACAATCATTGCAGAGGTAATCTCAGGGACTTCGCACTGTAGAGGTGTTGTGGTCTAGTAGTTAAGTTGTCGGACTGTGGATCGATGATCACAGGATCCAAGCTTTGAGTCCCGCCGCGGCACCAATGTCGTCCTTTGACAAGACGTTAATCTACATTTGCTACTCTTCACCCAGGTGATGAATGGGTACCAGTAGGAAGTTCTTCCTTGAATGCTTGAGAGCACCAAAATCGGTAGCCTAGCAGAGCCGGGGTAATATTGGAGCGTCATGAGCACCTTGCATGGTGGATATGTGCGCTATTTAAATATCCAATATTATTATTATTATTATCATCACGTCAAAATAGCCTACTCGTATCGGTAATTGCAGAACTGTTGCCCATTAGCTCCCAGCGTGCATGTCTATTCGGTGTCGGGGAAAAAAAGAAATCACATATTTTTGTGATAGTTTTTACAATCCCTGCAACAAAACTCACAAATGTGATAATTTTTACAATCAGTGCAGCCGTCTAGATACAAAATCTATTTTTTCGCCAAGTTTCCTCATTTAGAGCAATCGCATTACAAGATTTTTGGTATGTTAGATTTAATAAAGGATATTTGATACTCTCGTCCGGTTGTGTCTCTTCTACTAGGTTCCCGGCCATCAAGGGTTGACCAATCACATAGCCAGGATTGCCGCTACGGGGGTAGACATCCACCTCATCACGCTGCATGCACAAAGAGAGAGAGAGAGAGAGAGAGAGTGAGAGAGAGAGAGAGTGAGAGTAATAAGGAGAGAGGGAGAGAACAAAAAGAGAGATAGAGAAATAGACAGAAAAAGAGAATCAGACACAGGGAGAGAGAGAGAGAAAGAGAGTAATAAGGACAGTGAGAGTAATAAGGAGAGACGGAGAGAACAAAAGAGAGATAGAAAAAAAGACAGAAAAAGAGGGAGAGAGAGAGAGAGAGAGAGAGGAAATAGAAAAGGGGAGATAGAGAGTATAAGAAAAAGAAAGTAATAAGGATAGAGGGAGAGAATTGAGAGCGAGCGGTAGGGAGAGGGAAAGAGGGAGAAAGATAATGAAATGTAAAATAACAACAGAGAGAGCGAGAGAGAGAGAGAGAGAGAGAGAGAGAGATTATACAGACAAATACAGAAAAAACATTGGCAGAGGAATAAAGAAACAAATTGAGAAAACAATAGAAAGTATCAAAAATACATACAACATGAATCATATAATCAAATGCAAACACATATTACAAAACAATAAAAAAAAAAAATAGCGAAGGAAACTGACACAGAGCAATTGGCCCAAGAGCAAGTGTCGTAAATTTTCCCATTTATATCTTACTTAGTAACTGTAGTTGATGTGTTTGGGGGAGAATTTGAACTTACCTTGATAAACTCTGTAGAAAAGGTCTGGGAGGGATAAAGGTCAGTTGAGGTCAATGACCCCAGTAGCAGCTCGACCTCTACTTCCTCTATGCCATCGGTTGAATTATGGGTAATGATGTATTTGACCTGGGTACAGAGCAGGTGAAAAAGAATATGCGTTAAACTAGTCTCAAAGAGTAATAAATGTGCATGCACAGAGGAGGCAGGAACCATGCAGGTAAAAATCCTTGTCAGTCATAGTGCCTAACCTCTGTGCGTAATCACTATCACTACTAAGCACAATCATTAACATCATCTCATCATTTTTTTCAGCAATTTACTCATGTGCAATTCAGTTACTTTTTACTGTGATATCTCTTGAAATGTATAATTGCCTTCACCATCAATGTTTTATTCATGCACAATTCAGTTACTTGTAACTGCGATAAATGGAACTGAATCAATAAATACCATTTATCTATCTATCTACATGTATCTATCATTATCATTATCATCATCATTACAATGATAACTTATGTCATGAAAACTGATGTCACCTTTGACCTTTATCATCTGCATCATAAACATTATTGCATAATCATCATCATCTTCTCAATTATCAGCTATTCACCCTCACCATCACAAGGATGAACATTGCACAACATCAACATTCTCTTTGTCATAAATAAACATCACCATCATCATCAAAATTATCTCCAATGCACCATTCGTATAAATAATCATCCTCATCATCATCGTTTTTAATCCCGCCATTATTATTCACGAAAAAACTATGTTCACATTTGACAGACTAACAGCAAAACATTTTTTTGAGCCAGAAGGACGTCATCTTATATCATTTAACAAATAAACGCTCTTCCGGCTTCATGTAGACTAATACTCACCTCAAGAACTACGTCTTGGCACGTTCCGCTGGACGCATTATACACCGGAAACGGAACTTCCTCCGTCGTGTAGTTGCAGTCCACCACGAAACCAAAGACGATCCGACACAGGACCGGTAACCGAATGGAAATATTCACCAAACCTGCTTCATCGTAGAACGAGTATCCAGGGAGCTCCGTCACGGGGACAAGGGTTGTGAACTCGTCGATGACTGTCGCGTTGGGATCCAACGTGGCGGCGCCGGGGTCAGGGGTCGGGGTGGTGGCAGTGGGTGTGGTCATCGGAGTGGTGGTAGTGGCCTCAGGCATGGAGGTTGTTAGGTTGACCAGAATAGGGCTGGGGAGGGGGTTGTCTTGTAAGAATTGTGGGGTCTGGAGAGCCAAGAAAGAAAAATGGGTCGTGGACGATAAAACTTGCCCACCTTTCACAGAAGAAATTAGGAATCTATGAAGGTATTTATAATAATCCAGTATATTATAAATGCTTCTACACATAATTTGTCCCCCCCCCCCCCCCCCCACTCCTTGACAAAGAAGAAGAATCCAGAATTGATAACATTTTTTTGATAGCTAAGAAATAAGAACTGTTCTTTGACAAATCGAGATTATTGGCAGCTTTGGATAATGAAGGCAGATATAAGCTGATAGTACTTTTCCAGATAGAAGTAACCAATCAAATAACTGAATCAGGTCCGTAAAAACCCATTACACACACCTACATTACACACACCTCTCCGAAGATGACATGGAAATTTACTACACAATTGAGGACCTACTTTTACTTTGCGAATATAGTACCTCAATAGAAGTACCCCTATATGAAAGACCCTCAGATGTTAATATCTTCATCATGTTTCTAATATCCATGGTGATAGACCCCGGGGCAGACCAGCCAAGAAATGGATAGATTGTGTAAAGGCCGATTGTGCTACCAGATGTCTGGGATCCCGCACAGAAGCGACCAGAACATAAGAAGATAGGAAGATCTGGCTTGACGTCATGAAGCAGAAGCCATCACACATTTCCCAGATGGTGCAAAAGACTAAGATCGACTATGACAGGCTGTTCATGCCACTGTTTGCTCTCACCATTCATTGGCATTGGTCTCTCAAGGGACATTAAAATCATAGTCATAGATTACATTTTTTAATAATTTATTATTGAAGGAAGAAATATCTAAAGATCATAATGGTGATAGCAAACAGTGGCATGAACGGCCTGCCATAGTTCAACTTAAAGTCGATCTTAGTTTTTGTGAAAACCCCTCCTGGTCTTTCAAGTAATATGCAGTAGAAAATCTAAACCCAGGTTGCAATGACACTCAACTTACACCAATGACTTTGAAGCCTTCATAGTAGGTCCTAGCAGATAAGAATGGTTGCTGTTCACAATCTGTCTGAAGACTGGTGAGCGCACGAGTGCAGGTCACTTCCTGATTAAACAAGTAGGCTGTAAGGAAAAGATGGGATGATATTCAGTCTCTCAATAGAAAATTATGTATTCCTAAAGCCTTTCTGCACTAGAGTTTGGCTATTATGTAAGTATTTATAAATATAAATTATACTGCATATGATGATTTCAGTTCATATTATGGCAATAGTCTTGACCATGCTTGTCACAGGAGTCGATAGTAATACCTCTCTTTAGTATGTTGAATAAATCTAGCCATCTACACTGTAGCAGGGTCATAGCAGGATGTAACGTCCCCTTGAGCCTATAGAAACAGCGATGCCTCTCATAGCAGTCAATACATAGCTGTTTCTATACTGGCTCTCGGGGAGGTTACATCCTGCTATGAGTATGACCCCTTCAGCCTATAGAAACAGCGATGCCTCTCTTAGCAGTCAATATTTGTATCCTATTACCTGCAGGGTTACTGTCTTCACACACATCGGATGTTAGCCCTCGTGGTAGCCCAAGTTGGCCTAGGGCTAGTGATTCATACAGCGTGTAGACTACATCTCCAGACTGAGAGAGAACAAAAGAAGAGTAATACAAGCAATTATACCAACTACTAAGTTTGAAGTGCATATCTCAAATACTTGAGCTATTGAGATACATGTATCGTGAATGAACACTTAAACTGAAAATTTCATAAAAATTTACCTCCAGATTACGGCTTCTAGATGAACCTTCACCTATGATTTATTTATACACCCCCCCCCCCAAAAAAAAAAAAAAAATCTTATTGGTTCGTCCCACTATGGTGAAACACACAAGGGTTCTAAAGATATCACGATAATGAGAACATTGGACAGAGGGACAGAAAGCCCCACAAAATAATGGCTGGGTGGCACCACCTTCAGTCTAATTGGCAGAGGCAGGTTAATAAACGCTTGGATATACAGTCAAACCTGTTTAAGGGAGTACTTGTTTCCCTTGAAATGGTTTGTCATTGACACAGTACTAAAGGAACCTGTCTACAAGGACCACTTTTTGTGTTAAATTGCCTTGGACGGTCGCTATAGACAGGTTCGACTGTATATGTACACATAAGCTCTTTTTAATGCAGATCTAAACACAGACATGTGCATGGCATCGAAGGTGATTTGAGACAAGAATATGACAGTGCATGTTCGTTAATGGCACTTGGAAGCACTCATCAATTGTATGATATATTCACCTTATAGAAATCACTGTACGTAGCATTGGTGTCCTCCGATGGCTTGGCATAGGATGTAGATCCATACTGGTCACTCAGCTCGTAGAACCGCTCAACTGTCTCAACCGTCTGAGGAACAGTGTAAAAATTTCTTTCTGCATCTAAATTGAATGAAAAAGTCAGAGGGGAATGTCGAGTGGCCCTGTTTTCACTTCAAATCACCCCCACTTATATGTGAAACCCCACCCTTTGTAGATGTATGTGAATGAGTAGCCCCGTTTTCATTTTTGAATGACCCCTGCTTACAAGTATCAGTGAAACCACGCCCCTAATTTGTAGATGTGTGTATATGAGCAGCCCTGTTTTCACTTTAAATTACTCCTGCTTATAAGTATATATATGCGTTTCCACACCCCTTGTAAGTGTTTTTTCTTAGCAGCCCTGTTTTCACTTTAACTTACCCTTGCTTTAATACAATGTGAAACCACACCCCTTATAGATGTTTGTGTATGAGCAGTCCTGTTTTCACTTTAAATTACCCCTGCTTACAAGTATATGTGAAACAGCACCCCTGGTAGATGTATATGTAAGAGCAGCTCTGTTTTCACTTAAATTACCCCCCCCCCCCTTACAAGTATAAGTGAAACCATACCCCTTATACATGTACATGTGTGTATTTGAGTAGCCCCCTTTTCACTTCAAATTGCCTCTGCTTACAAGTACAATGTATATATGTGAAACCACACCCCTTATCGATGTGTGTGTGTGTATGAGCAGCCCCGTTTTCACTTACAGTTATCTCTGGTGATGCAGAACAGACTTGGATCTGTCACATCCACCGTCTCTGGTTCAGCATTATTATTGAAGATGACCGAGCTTCTTAAACAAACTTTGTCTTCAACACTGAAAGAGGGAGAAGAAAATCAGCATTTTACGAATATCAATCATCTTTTCACATAGATTTTTCCAGAATTTATGTCCAAATTATATGTAATGTTCCATGTCCTATATCTACCACTTCATTGCTTAAATTGTGTTTTCTATCATCTCTTCTTTATTGAGCAAGTTTGATAAACAAAATGAATGAGAAAAACAAATTAAAAATTCATATCTCATATTTTGTTCACAATAGACAGGTTTACTTTTAAACATAGTCAGATCTTATACATGTACATAGCGTTTTAAGAAAGAAGTTATTCCTGACAACCTGAACATTTTCCTGAGGATTACCCGACACAGCAATAACTAATGTATGCAAAGAGGATTTCACATATTGAAATACCTTACAATAACTGATGAGCTAAAAGTTGCTACTTTCCAGGAGGCCGCCCTTCTTGAAATCAGAGGGTTGGAACCTCGTCCTCCTTTAGGTTCCAGGATGCTGTAAACTTGGCCTTACAAAAAAAATGATTGCCAATTAGGTGCCAAAACATGGGTCGGTTGGTCAGAAATCTTTTTTTTTTTCTTTTTTTTTTCTTAAAAAAAAAAAAAAATTACTCCCTCTTTGGGCTGATATTTCTCAGTTTTGGATGCTTTAATAATTTGTTTCTTCTAAACAAAAATGTATTTTTTTATTTTTTAGTTTATAAAAGCCGACTGTACATGTAGATTTCAAGATTTTGGGGTTGGTTGCAAAGGGCAATACAACATCTTTTTTTAGGCCCTATAGAAGCATGAATGTTACTTGCACGTCACTATTTTAATGTATATAGAAACTGTACATCTTTCTCTTGTTTTCTGCACCATCACCTGCTGTCACAACACATTCCATCCCAGTAAAGCTTGGAAAAGCTGCTCCAGGGATGACCTCATCATGGTTCAAGGGTCAAAGTTCAAGGGTCACTTACACATAAGCGTTCTCAGAGCACTGGCTGAAGGTGGCAACATCTGCTGATGAACAATCAGGATCACAACAGCAATTCACATCACAGCGATTACCAGTCAAATCACAGATGCACGTCCCAATATCTGACAGAAGTAAACAGAAAAAGAAAGAAATTGTTGATTCACCAAATTAAAGAGAAAGTTTGAGATCTAGGAAAGGAGAAGAAAAGAAAATGCTGTTACGTATTGTTTTTTCAGGCGATAGTTTTGGTACACTTAAATTATAATTTGGCCACAAAAAACTGGGTTCATAACACCAAAAATCTGTTTGTTTGGTGGTTTTGCCTCAGAGATTCACACAAGGTGAGTTTGAAACTTTGAATTGATTATATTTTCTGCTATTTTGGTGTTATTAATTGTGACGATTTTGAGTGAATTCTGTGAAGTCTTGTACAGTGGTGTAGAGGGTTTTGAGATAAAATAGAGGGTGTCATATTCATGCAGCTATTAGTGACAGCTAGCAAAATACATTAAATTCAACTCACTGATGTTAGAAAAAAATTCTAGATCCAAGTCTTAACTTGTTAGTCTGAGTTAAACCTCACCTTACTAGCCCTAGGCTACAACAAAGTAAGTAGAAGAAAAATTTCTAGGACTCGCACACTCGGTCCCTACAATTGGTTAGACAATTGAGTTTTATGTACTGTATTAGGGTGTCTGAACGATTTTTCAATTTTCAATTTGGGATCGTTTTTCACCATTTTTGTTTGTTATTTGAATAAAAAAATGTAATCAGAATAATACATTTCAAATTTCAAGTCTCACCGATGTTTCTATCAAAAGATACAGCCCCTCCAAAACGCTGGTATATTCATATCATTTTGGTCAAAATCGACGAAAAAAAAGTCCACGCAGAGTGTTGTTGTTTTGCTAAATTCAGACAAACAGCTGTATCGCGCGATATGCAAGCGTATGCATATCGTACGCATGTTGCTAAGCCAATGCGAGACTTGCACCTTGAGCCACGCTGTCTCCGCGATATGTGCCATTGACTAGTACGTTCGCGCCACAGAACCCGGAAGTGAATACACGTTGTAGTCAATGGCAATATCGCGGAGACAACGTGCGTTGTCTCCGCGATATTGCCATTGACTATAACGTGTATTCACTTCCGGGGTTTATGGCGCAAACAGCTATCCATACTTTCATTCACTATACGCGCAGATGTTACGCGATGTAACCATGGTTTGGACTGAGTGGAGCTCATGCATCCCTAATTAGCTGATTCCAAAAATGTGGGAAGGGTAATTTTAAACTGTTGGGGCGAGTGATCTCTTGGGGCTAACGAAAAAATAAGTGCATACATATTTTCCTTACGTCTAGCCGGACATAAGCCCGGGGGACGCAGCTCAGGAAGGTGGCAAATTTTGGAGCTAGGATGCAAACAACATTTAAATCGCTGTTTTGACCAAGATATTTTTAGAATTTCGGGGGTGCGCCCCCTTGGTGAATATGGAGAAAAACCTGCTCTTTCATATGACACCTCATTTATTGAGTTTCACCTTCAGGATCACAAGCCCCAAAGGTTTGAATTTCAATTTTTTTTCATAAAATCATTGACCAATTTTCATGGTCGCGCAATGCACGTAGACTGCATAGGGATGTGTGCAATCTCTATGGGAAGTATTTTAGCACACATCATCGGGTGCGCGATCAGACACCCTAACTGTATGTGGGGCATGGTATGGATCAATTTTTCTTATTATCAAATTTGTGTAGGCTCTATATTAAGTTTATACACCTGAGATCAGCAAGTGTGGTGACCAAGAATTACACACAATGAATACGAAGCAGCTCTCCGCCAGGATTGAATAGAAGTCCAATTTTAATTAATTTTATTTCTTCCAACAACGATGAGTTGAATTGATTATTATTCACTTATTGATGGCATTTTACTGCTATTATTTTGGTCTTTATTTAGACTCTAGAGTCTAGGTGTCATCAATTGTCACTTGAAAAAAGTGGTGATTTTGAGTAAACTTGGGTGATTTTGTAGACTACTAATAGTAATAGTATAATAGAGTGCAGGCATTGAGTATCGAAGCCCCCAGCTGCGAATCTTGCCGTTTGCCGATGCGATGCAAGTTAAAAATGGTCACAAATGATCGAGTAACCCTCCATTGACTTGTATAAGGGGGGGGGGGGAGGACCAAAAATGGGTGGTTTTTCCCAACATTAAACTATTGTTATTCTCGCTATTTGTTGACCTAGGGTGATGATCTTGGACTTGGTATCATTTTAGATGTATTTTTCATGCTCTTTCAAATGGTATGAAGGGGTGACCAAAGTTCGCGGACATTTTAGAACATATTACAAAATGTGATATTCGATCTATGATTTCTCACATTCTACACAACTTTATTTATTTCAATTATTACCGAATGGACGGCAAAGTTTTTTACAACAGATTGGTTCAACTAGAAAAATTTACTGTCGAAGGATTTCGGAGATATCGCGATCTAAAAATTCGATGTCTGATCGTGCGTGCGCCTGCATCTAAAAAAGTCATAAAAACAATGAGACCTAACTTCATGCACGGTGGTTTACAGTTGATTTATCAAAAAATGTGATCCATCAAAAATAAGGTAATATCATAATTTGCAAGGCAACATATCGTACAATCAGTTAGTACCACTCTTTACTTACAATTTTGAGGATTTCTGATCTCAAAATGAAGATTTCCAGACCCTTATCGGTAAGTTGATAATTTTTCGGAACGGACGCAAATAACTGCAAAATTTGCCGATCTTTTGTCAATATTTTCACAATTTCGCACCCAATTCTAAAGAAAATTTCGTTTCTGGGTAATTCTATGACCCTCTTTCCATTGGTGATATCAGATTTTCGAAATCTTACCGATTTTTTGAGAAAGCAAACTTTGGTCACGCGCGAACTTTGGTCACACCGCCATACTTTTTTAAAGAGATTCAATGAATTCTATTTCTTTGTTGACTATGTACGGTGTAGGTCTACACGAGACTCCTGAGTATGAGAATAACTTAGCTTTATTAAACTCATATTGGGTGAAACCAGGCTATAATTAAATAGATTAGAATGGCCAGCGAATACAAAAATCCCTGGTGATGATGAAACATAAGAATAACGTTCCAACACAAATGTCTACATATGGGACCACACAAATTATCTACGTAGGCTTTTACCTGTATTCGCAGGCACTTCTGTAGAAGGTGAAGCTGTAGGAAGGTTTGTTGTTTGTTGCTGAGGCTGTGTTGTTTCGGCATTTTGGGTGGTCTGAGGTTGAACAGGAGTGGTTGCTGTTGTTGCTGGGTTACTTGTGCCTTGCTGGTTTGGTGTGGTTTCCACGGAAGCCGTTGTCTGCGCTGCGATTGCGAGAATCTTTACCGCAGCGAAGAGCAAAATGAAAACTATTTTGGCGTCTGCTGACAACCCCGCCATCTTGCGCTCTTATGAATATTCATGAGACAAAAGTGGCGCCGCGCTTAGCCTTAGCCCGAATCTGGCCGATTTAATTTTGGTCTCAAAATGCGACCTCCCCCTAGCTAGAGCTCTAATTACCAGCTGAAAATTGAAAGTACACCCTGATATTAATTTTTTTTTAATAGAAATGAGAGAAACAATTAAGTGAAAGTTTGAGAAAAATCGGACAACATGTAAGAAACTGATGAATCTGTCAAAATCATGGACTCTGAGACTAATTGGCAAAGCGATCAGAATGTTGTGATGTCATCACCTCACAGTTCACTGATCTGAATGACAAAATGACCCCAAATCTCTGAATGTGAATGGAATAGTGCCTATAGTGGACTTATCTTATATGGGCGTGCATTAAGCAAATGCAAATGTAATTATCCGTGATATCGAAATATATCGGCAGAAAGAAAATATATCTTTTGATACAAATTGAATTTTATTGACATTTCTTGCATTAAAAAAAGTGTAACATGTGAGGGAGGTGAAATCATATTTAAATAAGCCAGTTTCGTAATGTAACCAAATTTAATGCATACGTCTTTGTGAAGTGCCTCAATACAAATTATTTCATTCACCTGATAAGAATAATAGTATTTCAATAGTCAGAATGCAACTGCATATATTAAGTTGTTGCCAGGTTGGACAAACATTATGGCTTGACCTACCTAGCAACACTTAATATATGCAGTTGCATTCTGACTATTGAAATACTATTATTCTTATCAGGTGAATGAAATAATTTGTATTGAGGCACTTCACAAAGACGTATGCATTAAATTTGGTTACATTACGAAACTGGCTTATTGATTGATTGATTTTTATTCGACAAGCTTATTTCCAGTGGGGTCCCTTACAGACATGTATACAATTAATAAGTTAAAATAGTAATATTTACAGACAGATAAGAAAATTAAAAGAACTACGTATTAAAGATAATAATAATAATAACAACATTAAACTGATGATAGAAATGATATTAAGTACAAGAAGAAAAAAAAAGAAGGAGAAGAAGAAAAAAAGGAGAAGGAAGAAGAGGAAAATAATGATGAATTTGTAGAATTTCTATAACGTACGAAAACATAAGTATATACAACATGAAAAAGTATGAACCGACAGAAGAATAAAAATTTCAATCATATAACATGTCATTCACTTCTCTTCTCTGATTGTCAAGTATTAGGTATTCCTTTAATTTCCTCTTAAAATGATCATAGTTTCCTATTTCTTTTACACCATTGGGAAGGGAATTTCAATGTTTTATGGCATTGTAATAAAACGAATTTCCAATACTACCTACTCTTTCTGGTAAGTTAAAGTTAAATCGTCTATTTCTTGTATTATAATCATGTACGTCAGTAACAAGATCGAAGTTGGATCGAATATAATGATTCGACCTAGTATGATATATTTTATGCACGTGATGCAATACGAGTTGTTTTGATCTTTGGTCGACTTCAAGAAAACCAGCTTTAGAAATTTCGCTGTAGCCAACATGAGGTGAGGTTGTTGTTAGATTATGTTTTAATGCAATTCAGTCCAAACTGACTATGCCTGAATGGAGAAAAAGAGACCGCATTGCCAATATGACTCACAGATTTAGGGTATTTCATGAAGAGTTATAAGGATTTAAAAAATCCATAACTTTATTAGATCTATATATTTAAATGTTTACTGATCTGTTCTTCTCATTTTTCTCCTAATAATAAAAAAATACTTATTAACTGGCCGCATCTTTTTTTTTTTACCTATACCATGCAGCCATCCTAAGTGCGTGTGTTATTATAGTGATATAATGATAATATGGTTTATTTATTCAGACTACATATCTCATGAATGATAGTGTACTTAAGATTATGTAGGGTTTAAAAGTTAAGGTCAAGGTCAGGATTATGGT
This sequence comes from Strongylocentrotus purpuratus, assembly GCF_000002235.5. Classification (NCBI taxonomy): domain Eukaryota; kingdom Metazoa; phylum Echinodermata; class Echinoidea; order Camarodonta; family Strongylocentrotidae; genus Strongylocentrotus; species Strongylocentrotus purpuratus. Next base: position 1,924,347 of record NW_022145526.1, read on the forward strand.
TTGGGTAATTAGGATAAGGATTAGAGCCCCCATTCGATCTGGATCCACCATTAATCGGCTCATATGCTCCATGGTTTTGATCTCCTTTCTCTCATCCCTCTCTTCTTGGAACACATTGACTATTCATCTCTACATCTCTTATATGCTCTTGATCTCCTCTTTCTATTCCCTTGCTCACTGTATCTGTCCCGCCAAAAACACACACACACACACACACACACATCTATATTTACCCTACTCCCACCCTCATCTCCCTCTCTCCTATTCCTTTTTCTCTATTCAGGCACTATGCCTGAATAGAGAAAAAGGAATAGGAGAGAGGGAGATGAGGGTGGGAGTAGGGTAACTATTAGTTAGTTTGGACTGAATTGCCTTAAAACATAATCTAACAACAACCTCACCCCATGTACCCTCATCTCTCACTCCCTTCCCCTCTCTCCCTCTCTCTCTTCCTCCCTCTCTCTCTTCCTCCCTCCCTCTGGATTTAAACCATACAAATGAATCATAAATTCAGACTCTGAATAAGAAATACAACACAAACTTTAATCTTTGGCTCATACTCTGTACATATAAACATGATTGTTATGAACACAGTCATAATGAAATCTATAATAATCTGTAATCTATAAGATCATCTGATTTGGAATACCGGTACAGTTATCAGATATTCTTCTTGAAATTGGAAAGGTTCTTTTATTGCTATATCTTTCTCATCAAAATCATGTACCTTCAAAGAATATTGATTTATACACTGATAAAAAGTACGTCTTACAGTAATCACATCATGGTATACCAGTTGTTTTGTTTTTTTTTAAATAGTGATTTTGACATTTTCAATACGTCACTGATTCCAGGATTTGAATGCATACAAGTAGCTCTTGGCATCAAAGCTAATATCAAATCACATGACCACTTTGTTCATTCATGCAGGCCTTCAGCAAGAGGCACACAAAACTGATCTTCTCAGAGGCCTGATAATTCAAATGGAATATATATATATATATATATATATATATATATTAAATATACTGGAATATTCCATGAATTGTGTACCGGTTTTTACAGTTTGGCCAGATATACATTATCACATTTTCACTCATTCCTGCCAAATTTGGACTTAAGATAGAAAAAATTTGTCTTTGTTAAATAGTACATGTATATACAAAGCAAAAGGCCTACAAAAATTGGTACACATCTGCTGATAATAAAAATAGAAGACAAAGAAGAAAACAAAACATTATCAATTAATCCCTGAATTGTAGATGTACATACATACATGTAGAGTTGGGCCACATATACATTATCAAAATTCCCTCATTCCTGTCAACTTTTCAATTCAGAAATATAGACAAATATGGTCTCTGTTTAATATATACAGTATTTACATCACTAATCACTCTGTAGTGTGACTCCTGATAGGAATGAGTGCAGTTGAGAAAATCTGTAAACTTTTGGGGTGTGACTGACACAACTTGGGTGAACCTAGTCCAGAATCTGCCCGGTCCTCTATAATTCCCCACACACTTGATTCAAGCCGTCGAAGATGGCGTTATCAACAAACTCATTATTATGCTCACCATCCCAGCCGGGCATCCTAATTTAATAATCATGCCATCATCGGCTGGTAGCAAGTAGGGAGAGGTAGCGTTGGTGTGGTGGAAATCAAAATTAAATAGGCCAGATTCTGGACTAGGGTGAACCTAGACAGAATGCATACAATGAAGTACAACATGGTACTGTAAATATACTTACCAAAATTACAATCACACAAAACAACCTCACAGTCAATATCACATTCTGGGGACTCTTCCATAAAAAGTTGAAATTAAAAATTATATTTTCAACCAATTAGTAATTGCACTTAAGTTTTGGGTCGTGTTTGACATTGCAACTTTTAAACCAAGAGGGCCAACATAATGGAATCCCATTTCCAGACAAAATGGCTCAAAGTAACTCTTGGTCCTATTTCATAAAACTTGCTATTGCTGTTTGCTATTGTATAATAAAGGAACCCTGTGGATGAGGGGAGATGCTTGTTACAAAAGTTGCCATGGAGAGTGAACATTTGATCCCATGATCCAGGCTTTACTTCATGAAACAAATAGGGTTAAGGTTTCACTTTATTTTTAATTAAAGGTAAAGACCAGTTTTGGACCCCCCCCCCCCTCTCTCAACAAATGAAATGGAAGCTCTTATAACCAATTACGTGAATTAATATGTTTTGACTAATACGTGATGATACAAATATTGCCTAAAAAACGGCCTAATAATTAATATATTTGGTAAATTATTATAAATATCTGGACTGGATAGATATAGGGTAGCTAGTCCCATATACATCTTTCTGTGTACAGTGCTTGTAATTTTACCAGGATTGGCCCAAATTTCTTATCATTTTGATGATTCCAGAACCTTGCAGTACACACCAACATTTATATGCTAGATGATCAACCTTTTCTGATTGATTCCACAATGCAATCGCATGACCAGAACTGGTCTATACCTTTAAGGTAATAATGTTTACGGCTGGGGACACGTAATATCATATATTTAATGTGTATGAATATAACGTTGCTATGCTGTGATATTGATATGCAGTCACATACGCTGCATCCAAAGATACACTTAATAAATGTATGATCAGCATATCAGTACGCTGTCTCATTACAAGTATTATATCAGAAATCTTTACCTTTACAGTCATATTTAAGGTCCGAGGTTGAAGTTAGAAATTTGGTGCGTGTAGGATCCTGACGCGAAACAATTGTCGCAGGAGCAAGTGTCGTACAACCGTCTTGGAGATAATATATACGATAGAGCAGTACTCAATCCAGAGGGGTGTTTCACAAAGATCCTAAGTTTGACTTAACAATTATGGAAAGCTGTTAGCATCTATGAAAATATTTTGTAAAAGTTATTCTAAAATGCATGAAATGTTGATTCAAATCATTTGCATTTTTTATTATCAAGGAGATTTCATGTTCTTGATGTGGAATTTATGAAAGGTCTAAAATACTTAAATTTTTTGCTTTCGAATATATTTTATTTTAAGGTTACAAATGGCTCTCCATACTTTTTAGGTCCAACTTAGGGTTAAGTTTGACTTGGGATCTTTGTGAAACACCCCCCAGCTGTGTGATCTTGATGGCTGTACAATGCCATTGCGTGGCTCTTGAAGGTATTCTGATGGATGAGATGTCCAGCTTAGCTCCTCCCGTGATCAGTCACAAGTATTCGCAAGCATCTTCCCTGAATCGATGTTAAGGAAAGAAGATAAAAGATTGATTTGGGGGATAGGATCTGGGCCGTGTAACATATAAAGTGACTGACAATATATTCTAAAATCTTCAGTTCTGCTACAATTCATTGTATCTTTCTAAGCATTGTAGATACATGTATCTGCAACATAACCTTAATGCTAAGTTGCTATTTATTAAAATGTTACGACTGATTGAAGGATATACTATTAATCGTAACTTTCAATGTTACAGGGAACAGGACAGGGGCTTGGGGTGGTATTCTGAAATTAATATTATCTTTTATGCTAGTGAAAGAATGTTTCCTGTTATAGCAAAGATAAATAATAAAGTCATTGGTTAATTTTTACACAAGGATGTCTATGTACCTAAATGTACAATTAAGAGATAAATCTGCACTAGCACCTACATTTAGTGTCTATCGATATTCCATGCAATCTCAATTTATGATAATTAACACACTTTTCACTATTGAAATATAACAGACAACATACAGTATAGTGTCAGAATATGGCCTCAGAATACTACGCATGATATATAGTTGGGTTATTGTGGAAAATATTCATATATTGTTAGAGGAATTTCTTGCATCAACCACTTCCATCACAATAAGTGTGGTAGCCTTGCATTCATAGAGAAATTGGAAGAGGAGGGGAGATGAAGCAAAAGTGCCTGACAGAAAGTAAGAAATAAAAACTGATATCTGTGCACGATCATATACAAATGAGGCATGCAAATGCGTTCATTAGAAAAAAACTCTCCGCACTCGAGTTGAAGGTGTATGCATCTACCGTACACAGCCCTCAAGCTAAATGTGATAAATGCATAAACAGCCTCAACAAGGGCAGATAGATCTTACACTGAACAAATGAAAACATCCATCATTTGTTTCATACCCAAAAAATCGTAGATCCTTGTTATTTGATGTAGAAAGGCTTTATTTCAAGATTGTTTTTTTGTAATTATCGCTGACAAATAAACCCAATTTTAATAGACTCATCAACGCCTAGTGCTCCACATGTATTAAACATAATGCACATTAAACTGTACATGTGCTGCATATTGTATGCTAAAAGATTGTTAAATAGTACTGGAAACTATTGCATGATTTTTCATGGAAAAACATGTCATATTCTCTGTAAATGAATCACACGTGACTGTGTTTGATCAATCATTTGATTAGGATCTAGGAGTGAGTTGTATGATAACATGAATTTGTAGTTCATTATGTTTACTTTACTTACCATCCACAATCAGTGAGTGACCGCAGGAATGAATCAAAATCCGGTTGAGGAATTTCATTAAATTTGAAATTTCCTTTTCTGACCTGAGGAAAAGAATCCTGAAAAAATATAAATAAATGAGCAAGATTAGAGGTAGTGATTAGTGTAATTATCCTCCATTCCAGTCTTGCTGACATACTGTACCATATATCGAACATGTACATACCTGGGGCCAGTTTCACAAAGCCTTTTTCAATGACAAAAATCAGTGACAAATCTGCTGATAGCCAATCAGAAGCAACGATTTCAGTAGCTTATAACAAAAACTGTCATTAGTAAGTTCTGTGAAACGCCCCCTGGTCAGTATTCTCTTTGATATATATAAACTTAGTGTCCTTGTGCTCCCAACCAAACATACACACACACACACATACAAAAAGCTTTGTTGAACTGGTCAATATTTCAACAAAACTTCATGATGATACCCTACGGCCTCCTCCCTCCTCCCAGGGGGTCACTCTCAACATGGCTATGCCCCCGCGTCCAGGAAAAGCATCAAAATGGGTGTGTTTTTCAGCTATAAATGATGTTTTCCTTTAAAAGGGGTGCTTTTCAAGCACTGATCACACAAAACATCCTAAAAAAAGGTACCTTTTCAGGTTCACAAGTTCAGGGTGATCAACGTTTTCCTTAAAATTGGGTGTTAATCAAGCTCCGATCGCACAAACACCCCAAAAAGGGTAACTTTTCAGGTACACCGGTTTTGATGTTTTCTTTAAAAAGGGTCCATTTCAGAGGTTGATGGACACAGGTAGGGAGAACTTGTGTACGAAAGTAACCCCATCCCCCACTCCCCTTCCTCGGATCCCTCCCTCCCCCACCAAACACACAAATTAAAAACAGGCAATATTTTAACAAAAAAATTATGCTGACACCCCCTCCTCCCCCCTCCCTCAGACTCGGACACAAACACACAAATGAAAGAAAAAAAGGCTGATTGACTTTTAAAACTACAGCCATAGTGCATTAACTAATTGCATATTTATAAGAGTAACTCAGGTCATGCACCTACCGTATCCAAAACATCAAGAAAATAAGAAAAAACAGTATGCTGAGTAAAATAGGGTTAAAGTTGAGAATTTCGTTAGTGCAGGATAGTTAGCGTAGAAAAAGTGCTGACAGAGCATGTGTTGAACAATAGGAGGACTGACTTTTACATTTACAGCCATTTAATTATTGCATAATCATCAGAGTAAATCTGATCATGGACCTATACAAAACATCTGGAACAAAAACAAAAACAGAATGCAGAGTAAAACACAATGGCCTGGATTCACATAGGAGGTTTGTCGACAAACCTCCTTTGTGACTTTGGGCCAATGAGTCTGGATCATTTAAGCCATTATATGAAGGTTAAGTTTCATTTGGTGATCTATTATAAATTATCAGACCTTTCAACAAATATTGGGCAAAGACACTGTATTTCAAATGAAATATTATACCTGAGTGGATGATGCCCTTTCTTTCAATGTAGAGCAGAACTCATCCACAACATCCATACAGTCCAATGTCAGGTCTGTCAAGTTTGGCATGGAACATAATGATTCTGCTAGGTTATTGAATGAGGTTGGTGAGGGAAACTTGACTCTTTCAAGATGGCGAGTTCGGTACTGTACAGACAGTGAATTACACAAGTAAGTTTGATAATAATAATACCATTCCATAGGTTAAATAACGATAACATCCCATTCTTCTATAAAAACACATGTAGTTTAGTTTAGTTTAGTTTATTTCTTTATTAAAAAATCACACCCGTCATCAGACGGCCGGCCTAAAAAGGCCTATGAGTGATACATCAAAAATAACAGTCATAAACAATTTGACATGATAACATAGTACAAATATAAGTATAACATAATTACAATCACAGGGGAAAAAAAAGAAAAAAAAAAAAAATTATTCATTTAAGTAGTACAAAAGTTCTTAACGAGTTGTTAGGATTTGGTTTGCAAAACTGGCTATTAAACTGCTTAGTGAGTCAGCTGAAATTAGGTAAATAAATTGTTGGTATGTGGAAAGATCTGAAAACGTATGGTCATGTTCTATTATATCATAAAGAAGTTGTGATCTGATGTCATTATATGTAATTATGTAATTATAATGTATGTCACATTATAATTTATATGGAACATCTCCCTGTGCTTTCAAAGGAATTTGAATATTATTACCCTGGCTGCAGCTTCAGCAGGAACATTTAAATCAGTCTGATATTAGTCTGAATTTTACTGATACTATGCTTTATACATGAATATATATGAAGACTGCATGTGTAAATGTAGTTCTCTTTAAAGAAACTACCCTGTGAAGTAATCTTACATACCTGTAATGTTGGGGCAAGTGCATTCAGTGTAGAATAGAACTCCTCCGGCAATTCCTCTCCAGCTAGTGTCAGGTCAGGCAGGCTTGGCATGGAACTCAAAGCTTTTGCTAGGTGATGTGAAGGGGCTGCTGTTGGGCACCTAACATCATCAGGCGCATTAACTACGACCTTCATGGATAAAAACAATGATTCATACAAGTACATTACAAGAGTACATTTTTTTTATTGAACGATTGCAAATATAACTGGGTGCTACAATATACATGTATTTGTATGGCTATACTCAGGTGACAAGTGCTATGGGCTGCAAATAGGTTTAAGATTAGGTTTAGGTTTAGTGCTAAGTATACTTTTTGGTGCAGGGTTAAAGTAAAAAATTAGGTTAGTGCAGGATAGTAAGCACAAAAAAATTTTGTTAACGGAGCATGTGTCAAACAAAGGGCGGACCGACAATTACAGCCATAGTGCATTTAATTACTACATACTACATAGTGATGTATTCAAGGAATATATCCTACCAGGTACCCACTTATTACATCTATTTGTAGGTTAAATATGGCAAATGTAGATTAATGTCTTGACAAAGAAAAATTAGTGCTACTTATGGCAAGGACTTGAACCCTATACCTTGTGGTTCTCTGTCCAGAGACTTATCCTTTGGACCACAAACACCTCTACACGAATCACAGTTGATGTCTATTATTCTAGAATTTATCTAATTCATATGACTTGTTTTATTGAATTAAATTACATGTAACATCTCTTTGTGCTTTGAGCCAAAGGACTGTGAATATTATTATCCTTGCTTTAGCTCCGGCAACCACGTTGTACAGTAGATTCAAGAAGTATATCTCATCAGGTACCCACTTACTACTTATTGGGTAAAGTGTGGCAAATAAAGATTAATGCGTTTTCAAACAATACTAGTTTTCCAGACTTCAAGCAGAGATTTGAAACCCGTACCTAGCCTTGCAATTCAGTCCAGAGATTTATCCACTGGACCAAAAATACCTTTATATGAACCACGGTTCAGTCCAATTTGTTAGTATATACACTGCGTCCCAGAAAAAAAAAAAACGAGAATTATCGACGTTTGATCATAACTTAGTCACATTTATAATTAATAAATGACACATATTTGGAAAGCTTAGACCCTCTTCTTTCATTTGATGGAACTCATTATGATGCATATTTCACGCATGAGTGATCAAGATGAATTTGAAGAGAGGAAACCAAAAAGTCATTTGGCGGACGATATCTGAATTTCAAAGAGAAAATCACTTTTCCAGAAAGTAGTTTATGTAGTTTCTGCCCTTTCATATGACGCCTCAATCACGAAAAATGAGCTAGGATTAACAAAGTTCTGTATGTTTAAAGTAGTGCTTGCATATCCATAATTTTATCAAACGAATTCATTTTCACTGGATATCATTCATATGGCTGGTTTTATATACCTCGTATGTTGAATAAATCTAGTCATCCGATTGGTCAAAATTGGAGTCGTAATTTTAGCCATGCCCGCCTAATGATCAATAGTTCATGAGAAAGATGCCTGTTGCCTCAGGTAACAGGCCGCATAGTTTAATTTTGCTGAAATCCTCATTGGTTTACGTGTACAAAGTTTCTTTGTGAGAGCACAGATACCATCCAGTGCAGTGCGTGTGCGATTCCCAAATGATTGTAACCGTCAGGCAACTTTCCAGCAAAGATTTACAGATAGTGTCTCAGATTTTCTGTGATGTTTTAACCAAACTTTACTCAAGAAAAGTTTAACTTAACAATTCCTTGTAGATTTTTTGTGTGAATTTGGTCTAAAATGATATATGAACTGTTTATTATTTGAGGCATCACAAATATTTCCAATTCCATTTAACTGGATGTCAAAACTGGATGGTTTTCGTTTAAGCAATTAAACAAAACTGGATGGTTTTCGTTTAAGCAATTAAAAAAAACGATATAATTATAATTTTTAATTTTGTGTTTTAATTGGAAAATTAAAAGAAATCACAATAATTTACATAATTAGAAACAAAATCACTGAACAAAAACGGAGAATTTACTGTCGAGCAATGACTGGTTTTCACTATGTTTATGAAGCTAATGAATCTAGTACGCACGTGCATTCATGTTAATATAGCTCACAATCGTGATATTGCAGAGGTCAGGATTTGGGATTTAAATGGCATCAGTGAAGTATTGTGCATGTATTTCAAGGCTGGGAACTTAGTTTTATGATACAACTTCTCAATCTGCAATCTTGCAATTGATTGTTATCGTGTAGATTGTTGCTCTGTAATTCAACATTCATTGCTGACTTATGATGACTATAATGTCGGCAAAACTTGATTTATTAGCTTCATAAACAAAGTGAATCCCAGTCATTATTCCATTGCATGCCATACAGTAAAGTCTTCGTTTTTGTGATTTTTTGTGATTTTGTTTCTAATTATGTAAATTATTTGTAAAGAATGTGATTTCTTTTGATTTTAGAAATAAAAAATAAATTAAAATTAAATTAAAATGAAATAACAATTTTTAAAAAGTGAGAAAATGAAACCGTCCAATTGAAAACGGATAGTGCCATGGACGGTCGGATACCGGACAGTTAAATGACTGGGGGACGTTACATTCTGCTATGACTCCATGAGCCTGTAGAAACAGTGATGCCTCTCATAGCAGTCAATATATCATATATTTTTTTAATAGAGCTGCATTTGTGTTGGGAGAATTAAACAAACAAAAATAGAACTATTGCCTTGATGACTATTTAGACACATCTGAGACATTGCGTACATGTATGCTATACATTCATGACTGATAATATTCATTATAGCATGAATGTACATGCAGAGTCTGTTCATGCAGCTACACTTATAAGTACACTGTAGTCCAGATCTCCATCCATGTTTAGTAAGTATTCACTCTGAATTATACTGATGACATTTCAATACCTTATAAATTGCTTTCAACTTAAAAAACAATAGAATTAACAACAATATTTGTACCTATTGTCTTAAAGATAAACTTGAGTTCTGGTATTGCCATTGCATTGTGGAAGAATTGGTGTGGAAAAGGTTGTATTAAAGTATTAAAGTGTACTGCAAGGTTCCGGAATCATCAAAATGATAAGAAATTTGGCCCAGTCTGGGTAAAGTTAAAAGCACTGTACACAGAAATATGTATGTGGGACTACCTGAACATGTGGCATAAAAATCTGTCCTGATTGTTATGTTGTTAAATGCCATTTTTAGAATATTAAGGCATTTGAAGAGCCATGCTTTTCAGGTAATATTTTTTATCTGATGTTCTTCCACACTTGCATAATAACAATGATAACGCTCACAAATTACTTGTCACCTTTTCCCAGAACTTAACCTTGTCTTTAAGAGCCGCGTTTTTAAACCAGGTTGCCGCAAGATCTCTTTATGGGCGGTGGGACAGAATGTTAGTTACATCAAAAGATTATCTGGAAATAACGTCAAATTTGTGAAACACCAAATATTAGAAGCTGCCAGAGTATGCAATTTCATGAAGAAATATCATTTTAAAGATAAAAGTGTATTTCTTCCTTGAACATTTTGCAGGATGATTTTGAGCAGCGAGGTGCCGAAATATATTTGATATCGTTTGTATACAAATTACATTTGTAATAGTTGTTCAGGGAAATGAGATAATTCCAGGCAACGGAATGCCCCAATACTCCCATATTCTAGGGGTAATTCCATCACATTGTTTAGTAATTGATGCCATTTTTTCCCACACTGTACTTTTGAGCCTAACTTAGTATTTTCTGTATACTGCAGTGATATTAAAAGCTTGTTAGAATTTGACAGATATTTAAATTTGCAAAGTAACAAATATTTGATCATTTCCTCATAGTTTTGTCATGCTTAAATAATTTCCCTCACTCAATAACAGAATGTTATCCATTTATTTATTTTATTCTATTTCAAATGATTTTAAAAGCTTTGAGCCCTAATTAAAAACTTATATTAAAATGTACATTCTAGTGTGACGTTACCTATTTCTTGTTTGCAAACATATCACTACATCAAAATCACATCGATCATCAAATAGGTAAACTACAGTTACTAGAACTGCCAAACATCATGTTTTCAACTCAAGCTATATGAACTCTGGTATCATACACTATACATAAAATAACCCTCTTTTTAATACTGCTTAGACTATTATATATGTTAATTAAAAACATAACCTACATGACAAAGAATGTTGACTGTACCTAATACATCATGAATCCTTAAACTCATCTCCATTGTTGCATGTGAACATGTATTCATCATGGCATGGATATAAGGTACAAATACACATACATACCCGTACGGTTGACGCCATTGCATTCAGTGCAGAAAAGAACTCCTCAATGAACTCACTTTCACTTAGTGTCAGGTGAGTCGGGTTTGGCATGTAACAAAAACCATCTAAAAGGTAATGTGAAGTGGCTGATGTTGGAAACCCAAAATGTAGAAGCTTGAGAGTTTTTACCTGCATTTGTAAAAACAGTGATTCATACAAGTACATTACCAGAGTACATGTTTTTATTGAATTTCTGCAGATATTCAACTGGGTGCTCCGATATACATGTATCTTTATGGCTATACTCAGGTGACAATTGATCTGGGTTTTATTTAGTCAAAAATATAGGATTGAGATAAGGGCTCTAAATAGTAGGTTACAGCATAGGTTTAATGATAGGTATACATTTTGGTGCAGGGTTGAATTTAAGAATTAGGTTAGTGCAGTATAGTAAGCACAGAAAATTGTTGGAGCATGTGTCTAACAACAGGAGAACTAACAATTACATCCATAGTGCATCCACTTACTTCATACTACATAGTGATGCATTCAATGGATATCTCCTACCAGGTACCCACATACTACACCTAGGTTTCATTATGGCATGGATACAAAGTAAAACACACATGCATACCTGTAAGGTTGATGCCTTTGCATTCAGTGTAGAAAAGAACTCCTTTTTGAATTCCTTTCCACTTAGTGTCAGGTCAGTCAGCTTGGGCATGGAACACAAAGCATCTACTAGATAATGTGAAGAGGCTGATGTTGGACAGTTGACCCCCTCAAGCCTGAGAGTTTGGACCTACATGTATACAAACAGTTATTCATACAAGTACATTACTAAAGTACATGTTTCATACATGCCAACATTTGAAAATCAGAAATCTGTACAAATTATGCTATTTTCAAAAAAAAGAGGAACAATCCTAACTCTCCTATTCAATACTACAGACAAATTTGTACAGGAAGAGGAACACCTGCATTAAAATGATAATTATCTTCTCCCAAAAAGGGGAATGTTCCTCTTTAATCTGAACAGTTGGCATGTAAGTATGCATGTTTTTATTGAATTTCTGCAGATATATAACTGGGTGCTCCGATATACATGTATGTGTATGGCCATGCATGCTAAGGTGTCAAATGCTCTGTGTTTTATTTAGTAAAATATATAGGGCTGTAAGAAGGATTGAGCTTAGGTTTAGTGATAGGTATACTTCTTGGTGCAGGGATGAAGTTTGGAATTTGGTTAGTGCAGGATAGTGAGCACAAACAAATTGTTGACGGAGCATGTGTCAAACAAAAGGAGGATCAACAATTAAAGCTGTAGTGCATTCACTGACTACATACTACATAGTACATAGTGATGCATTCAAGGAATATATCCCACCAGGTACCCACTTTACTACACATAGGTTAAGTATGGCAAATGTAGAAGAATGTCTTGACTAACAGCATTAGTGCTATGTATGCAGGGATTCGAACACCATACCTCATGGTTCACTGTCCCAAGACTTATCCACTGGACAATGAACACCTCTACATGAACCATGGTTGACGCCCATTATTTATAATGTATATTTTTCATTAGATTGATTTTAATAAATATAGCTGTATTTGTGAATGGAGAATTAAATAAACAAAGAAGGAATTAATGCTTTGTTGATTATTTCGACACATTTTTTACATTGCCTAAATGTTTTATAATACATTCATGCTTACTATTATGCATTATACATGAATGCATATATAGAGTGTGTACATATAGCTGGAGTATACTTTGATAGATACTAACCTAAGATCCACCATGACATAATTCCAACCTTATGAGTCACTTTGAACTTAGAAATATAGAAATTACAAACACAAATATTTGTTTCTCCTAGTTTTTAGAGCATTTAAGTAATCTGTTTATACTAAAACTGTATGCATAAGTAGCACCACAACACTACCCTTCCCCCCCCCCCAAAAAAAAAAATGCCTACTTCAATATATCAAGTTAGTCTTCATCAATAACCAAAATACCTTTTCTGAGGCAAACGTTTAAAAGTAAATGGTTTTTGCTAAACATCATATTTTCAACTCCAGCTATATGAATTCTGTATCATACAGTGCACTTGAAAGACCCCATTTATAACTAGAAATATCGCAATCTGCATAGCCGCGGAAGGCGAATGTATCCCCATCCCCATTCCCCTACACTGGCAGCAATTATTGTGTCATCCATATGTTCGAAGGAGGGAAAAAGATCCCTCTCCCCTCCCTGCAACAAAAGGATGACATAGAGATCGCCACTAGTGGCTCAGATTATTGTCAAGACTAGGAGCAGCATCACCAAGACAATATGTGTGTAGATTAGAGTATAATTCATCTCTATAGAAAATGTTGAAAGAAATGTGTCAAGAAAAGTGTATACTGCAGAGCAACACAAGATATCCCCTAAAATCCTACCTTTGACCCTATAAGAGACGGAACACAGGTGGTAGCATCACCAAACACTACAGATGTGTAGATTTTACTTAGACACTCCTCCATACAAAATTTGAAGAAATCCATCAAAAAATGTGGCAGTTAGAGCACATAAAAGTGTAGAGGTGTAGATTGTACCAAGACACATCTCCATACTAAATTTGAAGAAATCTGTCATGAAATATGACTTGCAGAGCGCACACTAGACATCCACCAAAATATGACCTATGACCCTATAACAGACGAACACAGGTTGCAGCATCACCAAACACTTTGAGGTGCATAGATTTTACCAACATACACTTCCATACACAATTTGAAAGAAATCTGTCCAGAATTATTGCAGTGATACTGCACACTAGAGTGCACACAAGACATCTATCAAAATATTACCTTTGACCCTATAAAAGACGGACACAGGAGGCAGCATAACCAAAATCTATAGGCTTGTAGATTATACCAAGATACACCTTCGTTCAAAATTTGAAAGAAATCTGTCCAGGAATGTGGCAGTTGGAGCGCACACAAGAATATGACATGGCAGCTGAATCCAAAGTATCCTCCGGCATACTGCCTGGGAAACATAATGCTCCTTTGTCTGCTAAGACTATTATATATTTTCATTAGAACGTTACACATATTGAACCAATTGGGGTGTTGCTAACATATCATAACTCTTTAAAGCCCCTCTAAAGTGTTGGGAAGTCCAAATTCGCCAAAAATTTGAAGGCAATATTGTACTTAAATTGTATCATAATGTGAAAAAGGATGTCAATAAGAACACACTTTAGCAAAGTTTCCCCCCCCCCAAACGTGTTGAAGACAAATATTAATGAAAGAATACATAATGTAGGTTTTCTGTTGTACGCAGAAAACCTAAATTTGTCTTCTTTATCAATATTCGACTTCAAACACATTTGTTTTGAAAATCCTTGCAGAAATGCGTCTAAAATGATATCCTCTTTCACATCGTGATACAATTTAAGTGGAATTTTGCAATTAAATTTTGGGGGCTCCCAACACTTTAGAGGGGCTTTAAACTCATCTCTGCTGCTACATGTGTACATGAATTCATCATGATATGGATATAGAGTAAAAACACACATGCATACCTGTAAGGTTGATGCCTTTGCATTCAGTGTAGAATAGAACTCCTCCTTGAATTCCTTTCCCCTTAGTGTCAGGTCGGTCAGCTTAGGTGTGGAACACAAAGCATCTACTAGGTGATGTGAAGAGGCTGATGTTGGAAGCTTAACTTGTAGAAGCTCAAAAGTTTTTACCTACATGTATACAAACAGTGATTCATACTAGTACATTACCAGAGTACATCTCTTAATTGAATTTCTGCAGATATGTTACTGGATGCTCTAATATACATGTATGTGTATGGCTCGATCTGCTCAGGTGACTAACGCTCTATAGTGCGGTATGGTATGTAATCCCGTAGGATTTTTTTGCCAAAATTGATTTTTTGGCTGTTTTGGCTTCAAAAGGGTCCCAATTGGCCAAAAATGATGGGGTTCAAATTTTGAGACCCCTCCTTCACTTCCTGGGGGGTCCATTTTGGGCGCCAAAATTGCATATATAAAGCGCAATAGGGAAATTTGGTGTCTTCCACCCTAATTCATATATTTTTTCGCCAATTTCACAGTGAAGTTGTCTGAGGTATATACGGATTCATTTTTAATGATATTGCGTCATAAAACTTTTTCACTTTGACCTTATGGGGGCGCAATTTGCGAAAAATTGTGAAAAAATGGGAAATATTTCCTAAAAAATGTGCCCTTCTTCTTTCTTTTGGGCTAGAATTTTGAAATAATAAGTTGAGATGGCATTATTGTGTGTTGTGTGTTATTATACAGTGGAATACTTGTGAAACCTATCACATGTCATTAACACTGTTATTTTAGGCTGTTAATATAAAAATCAACCCTATTTTAGTACTCTATCAAATGAATAACTTACTTAAACACCAGATGGTGCCAAACACCTTCAGATGATAATATAACAAAATTCTCAAATATCAACTTCTAGGCACTGTAATTGCATCAGTCAATCAGAAAGTTGACAAATTATATATGTAATATTTTTTTCAAATGCAAAATAATACGAAAATGTGCATTTTGTTTTGTTGATATGGTTCCCCCCCCCCCCCCCCCGCCCCGGAGGAAAAAAAAAACAGAAACAAGTTGAGCTATTTTGTTCCGAAATACTTGTACATATGGCACAATCTTGATCTAAATCAAAGAATTATTTGGAAAGATTTTCCAGTTATAAACAAAACATAAAATAAAATCGGGAAAGGGGGTAACCACCTACTTCGTGGTTACCATGACAACAGGAAAGTTCATCAGACTTCCAGTAAAAGTCAATCGCTGTCACTATCTGGAGCATCCTCCCTTGTCCGGTTTTCACAGTCTCCACTATAGCATTTACAGAGAGGAGTGCAGGGCAAATCGTTGTTGGAGCAGCTACACCGACCCTTGCATCCTGATTTGCAGCCACATTTGATGAGTTCAAGTACTGCCCGTGGTGCAGGGAGCGCAAGACACTTGACTGGAAGACATCCTCGATTATCTGAATACCATCCATTCTCTTCGATAGGAGGAAGCACTGGGGAGTTAGTCTTGTATGATTTATCTCTCATCGTGATGTAATTGGCACGGAGGATGTGAGGTAGTAATGCGGCACGAGTTGGAGGTAACATCTCACCTTCTAGGTTCTTTGATCGGAACAGTTCCCATCTGAGCGATGGTAGGGTTGTTGGACCTGATGAACAGTAAACACGACATATGAAATGCTCTAGTGCCTTCACCTGTGTTGGAAGCTCTCCATTGCTAAGCTCAGTTGGAATGGAACCCTCACCTAGTTCTTTGAAGCAGATAATGACAGGATCATCATCATCAAGCTTTAAGTAGGAATTGATCCATGTCTTCTTGGATATCCCAACAAACTTTCCTCCCCAGTCAGCACCAGAAAAATTATGAAGTCCAAGGAGGCCTTGACATTTTTGATGTCCAATGACTTGAACCCGCTCCAGCACATCTATTTCTCGTTTCTTTGTACCCTTGCCAGTAGAAAATTGTAAAGAAGTGGGCACTGCATTGTTTCCACAAGATGCTAGATGAATTAAGAGAAGGAGGACATCAGTGTCAGGGGACCAGACAGTAATTTCTTGCAAGGCACCACTAGCAGTAGAGGCAAGGACTTGATTAGGAATCAGGGTATCAGCCTCTTCATGTGTGTGCGCCTCCTCAAAATCATGTCCCTTGATGAAGGTATCATACACAACCACTAGCTTGAAAGGGCTGTCCGTGTTCTGTGAAAAGTAATCAAGCAGCCCCTGACCTAACAGGCACGTCAGCTTTTTCTTGGTTGACGATGAAGATAGAAGCTCCTTGATGGACATTGTGAGCTTCATTTCTGGGTGTATCTCGTATTCTACTGATGTAGTTGCTCTCTTTTGTCTAGTCTTGTTCTTTAATGACTCTTCCATATATCGATCAAACACAACTCGACCTTCATCATAGCTAGCCATCATCCCTTCGATGCGCCTGTTGAATGCAGTCTGCAGGTCTGACATCTTTTGCATGGCAGGTGTCTTTTTCATGCCTTGAAGTACACCCATGACGTCAATTATCAGCACCTTGACAGGAAGATCATGCAAGAGGTTAGGTTGTTGGGCCGCTCCAGAAGGAACCTGCGTTATCTCATGTTCTACGGTAACCGGAATCTCTTCCTGCATCATTTCAACCTGTGGGGAAGTTGAATGATTATCCTCCACGACGTCAGGCTGTTTTACAGCATCGGGAGGTTCTGCCTTTGCATCTTCAACTGCATGCATCAGACTTGCTTTGTCTGTTGGGATGTACAAAGAACCATCGACAGCACATAGGGAACGGGGAACCACTGACATTTCATATTCACCTATTGTTTACGCAAGTTTAGGAACTAAGCTTGGGCGGCTGCCTTGGATGATAAGGAATCTTCCCAGCAATTCACGTTCCTCCCGCAACTTGATGACCTTGTCTCCAACACGCACTTTCCTTTTCTCCATCCAGTTCGAAAATGATTTCAGCTTCAGTTTCTTCATTTTGTCCCACACCGAGAGGGTTGATGATGAAAGCAAACGATCAGATACAAACTCCTCAAAGCGCTTCTGGCCCTTTTCTGCAAAGTGGAGAATGTCACTTTTCGCCTCATTTGACACAAGTGCCGATGAAACCAGACTCTTCAATTGTGTCTTCTCCTTGAAAGGATTGACTCCGCAGTGCAGCTCGATTAGGTGGCGTAGTTTCAGAGCATTCTTCTTCGACCTCACTGCAATGTCTCCTGAGAGCTGATGATGCTCCTTCCTCGCCGAAGCTCCAGTAGCTTTTGGGAAGTCATTGAGGTAAAGATTTACCAGAGCAGCAAGGTGAGGTGTGGTAGTGACTAGTCGGTCCAGAGCGGCTTCATTTCTTGTGAGTCCAACCATCCCACCATTCCCCTTTAGTTTCTTGATTTCTTGCTCTAGAGCCTGATCAGTGAAGAGAAGAGAAAAGGGTATCTCTGACTTTGCCACCACAAAGTCTCCTGACTTGAGGGCATTCCATGTTTCTGGATCATCCTCTTCTAGGGCATTCATTTTAGCGAGATGGACTGGCATCAGGCGAGCATAGTTCAGGAGATCACGAGCAAAGAAGTACTTGGTGAGGTCTTCTAGTGATGACAAGTAGCCCTCCCAGTCCCCTGATCGACATGAACTAATGAGATGTAGAAGACTCTCCACCTGGTTAAGATACCGAGTCAAGAACTGGGCAAACTCGCCAAGGTCTTCAGCTTCTTCAAGCGGTTTGACATTGCTTGAGTACCAGGATTGGATTTCTTCATAGATCTCCACCATCTCTGGGTCACGTCCATGAAGTTTTTCTTTGAGAGAATTGCACTGGATGCGAATTGGACCCTTGGGAAGATCCGATAGTATGGCATCAAAACGCAACATCATGATTGCAAGGCTTGCAGTAATGTGGAATTCAAGGCCACGCTTATAAGCTTTACCACCAAAGATCCTGCGAAGAGATGCTGAGGTGTACGCACCACATTCAATAGCACACGTGTCAAGACCGCTACCATCGATGGTTTTGCCAAGAGCATGTAAGGCAGCGAAAGCAATGTGGAGAACTCCAGCTCTTAAGATCCAGTTGGCGTTTCCCACCGACTGCTGAATCTTCAACGCTCGGGAGTAAAGATCGAGATCTAGCGTTATCAATGTCTTTCTGTGAGGGCCAACAACAGTCGCAGATATTCCCTGGGATAACCGAAGAACAGTATAAAGGGTCCCATAATCAGTTGGCGATGTCTTGAATAATGGGGCAACCACCGCTGTGTTTGTAGGCGTGCTAGCGTGAGAGGATTGAGACAACAATAAGGACCTAGTTGCAGCCCATGTTGGAAGAACATCATTCTTTGCGAGTTTATCTGATTTCTTCACCTGCTTTTTGATGATCACGACAGAGTCTGTTTCCTCTCTGTCCTTTGAAGACCCAGCTTCCCCCTTGTTGCTAGAAGGCTCAGTTTCCTCATCATTTGTAGACTCTGCATCACTTGGCATCTCTTCACTGCGCTGGGCTTCTTCATCGTGCAGCTGAGGTTCAGTTTGGATCTTTTCTCCGTTGTCATCTGTTGTAAGGTAGTTCACAAGAGCCCAGGTATGAGTGAATTCTTGAGAAATGAGATTTTGTTTCCTCTTCTTGTAGGCCTGAAATCTCAGTGGGCTGGTTCTGATGACTGGCTCTGGAAGCACATTCATCTCAAATGCTAGAAGGTCTTGCGAAGAAAGTTTCTCGGGTATGACAAGTGGTTGATTCACTGGCTCTCCATCTACAGCCTGTTGGTTGATTACAACCACTGTCCCGTGAAAGGTTCCTTGCCCTGTGGGTGTGTCTTCCAAGAGATCAATGTTGTCAATGGCAAACCAGATGTTCACACCCTTCTTGACAAAATCAGGAAGACAAAACCCCCCAGCATCCTTCATTCGTTGAAGAACTGACTGCTCAACTCTCTTTTCTAGATCAAGTATCTTGTGATAGTCACTTCCAATGTAGACTTCTGAAAGGTTTTGAACAAGGTTCTTGTCACGAACTCGAGAGTGGATAGCAAGAGGCAGTCCAATTGACAAGGGTGATAGGATGTTTTGACGAAAACTGTGATCTCTCTTTGGTTGATATTTTACTTGACGATCAGTATGAGTGTTTTGGACGAGAAATTGACAAGCTACATCGACAGTTTTGTCTACTTCTTGGTCCCGCATTCCAGACACTTTAACAACATGACTACCAAAGAGGAGGTGGCTTAGGAAGAATTGGAGTAATGATGGATTCTTGAAGTCATCAAAGGTACCTGTAAATGACCAGCCGTGCATTTGCATAATTTGGTGTCGGAGAAGGCCAGCCACTTTCCTCAAGGTACCAATTATCTCACCATCATCCATCAATGAAAGACTGAGATCAATAGCTTTGCTGACTGTATTCGATTTGACAAGCTTTTCTGGTTCGTTGCGTCGCAATGAGCTGACAAACTGGACTTCTGGAAGACGTTCACCGATAAGCTTTTTCAAATATTTGCGATAGTTTTTAGTCTCATCAATTTCTGTGTGATATCTTTTCAGGATTGACAAGTAAGCATCATTAACCTGAGCCATGTTTAGTGTAACATCATCAGTGAGGGTGTTTTCAATGGCGAGGATGAGTTGCTCGTCACATAATGTGCGAGTAAGTGACGCCTTTTCATGGTCTACGTTTGATGTCAATGTACGTTTTGCAGCACGAAGACAGTTCCTGTGATAATACTTTTCAAAAGCTGAAGCATCACCAACGTCTTCTAGGTCTGCTACGCAAATTCTTACTTGGTCATCCTGGGTCTCCTGCTTTATCTCAAGAAGTTTTTGTCCCATTGCATCAGAACAAACACGATGAAGAGGTTCTGAACCAGCCTTTGAGCAGAAGTCGCATTGTGAGAATAAACACACCTTTTCCTTTGGAACAGTCTTTGATCGTTTGGGTCTGGCAGGTCCTGTTGTACTGGGAGGTCGCCCGGGTCCTCCTCTTGAACAGCCAGGAGAATCAGGCAGGGATCTCTTTCCCTTGAGACGCTCGATCATAGACTTGTTCACAACAGGCTTCCGACATTCACTATGATAATGAACCAATTTTAGTTCCAGATCACTTAGGCCAGACAGGTGGTCTATAAGCGGCTGCAGATTACTTTCTCCTAAAGACACTCTCTCCCTGCACGACCGTAAAAGTTCATCAATCATGGCTGGATTGTTTACCAGTCGCTTACCTGGGATGGAAGCCCCTTTACAGATCACACATACCTTGTTTTCATCTGACATGGTTGCTAGAACTGTTCATCTCATCCTAAAAACACAAAGATACAAAAGAGACTCCGCCGAACCAGTTTTGATTTATTTCCACCTAAATCAACCATGAATTTCTCTAAAATTCTGTCATTTTCTTTTCTCAAAGTTTGTCAAAGTTTCTCAAAGTTTCTCAAACGGGGGAAATAAATGTGTACTCTGATATGTTAATCTTATCATGGACCTATTCCGAATGGACATTCGTCGTTTTGTTAACAAATTCATTGTGATTGTCTCCGTCAATGTCGTCTCAATAACATTCCCTACATGTTTCTTCACTTTGATCTCATGAAGTCCACCGCCAATAAGCCGGGACAGAATCAAGATAGTGATATTAAACGTGTTAATAAGCACAGAAGATAATAAATCGCTTAAATCATGAGAAATCGATGTGCAGTTGTCATTAATAATCGGAAATTGTTGTTCCGTGTAACTGTGTTTTATTTTTGAATAACATGTTGATATTACCAGATGGGTTATATTTGGATTGTTTTTTATTTAAAATTACGTTTTCCCCAATTTCCTCATAATATTGCAGAATTACAACGCACATGGCTTATAAAGATCATGGCCTTCTAATTGTTTTATAAGGTCATGGGTGTGTGCGAAAGTGTACGAATCAGTAATAATACATTTTATATCACCAAAATCGTCTGCTTTTCAACTTTGCTGCTCCCCATTGGTAATTCTTTTTATTTAATACACACTCTTACAGAGCACACCATCCACACAAAACCCAAGAGAGGGATACTGCTCCTTTGTTAATGACCGAAAATGCTTAAACAGTCGTATTGTTAAAACAGCTGAATGTTCTCATTAAGATGCACATAATCAGAAGGCGGTGGATCTCATTGGATCAAATACAGAATAACGTTGAATGTCCTTCCGTAATATGTCCATGATCTTATATATATATATATATATATATATATATATCAATGCATACAATGTTTCCCAATTTGTCAATTTAACCATCTAAATTCATTGATTGATCAAGAGTAATAAAGATCTCTCTTTTTTTCAATTTATTTTCTTCTTCTCTAACCGATAATGAAGACCCACATCACAAATTTTAAAATCTAGATTTGCAAAAGCTATATGTTTATGCTTACCTTGGAAAATCAGGCAATTTACTGCAAAATAGGGGTCTTTATTCTGTCAAACTTGCGAAGACCAATGAACAAAACAACTTTTACCACAGAAGAGCTGGAAACAATGATCACAGAGCAGCATAATTATGTAGGAATGTGTGCGCGCTGTGTGCGCGCGAGCGCACTTGCCTGTAAATGTTTGGGTGTGAGTACTGTGAGTATGTGCGTTGGGAGGAAGGGTGTGTGTGCGTGTGCATGAACGTGTGTGTGTGTGCGTATGTGTGTGTGTGTGGGGGGGGGGGTAGATGTGTATACATGAAGGTTGTCTGTATGTTTGTTTCTGTCTCTTTGTGTTTGAAAATGGGCTAGTAAATATTATGATAATGGTAATAAAATACTACACCTTAAAACAGCTGGCCGAACAATGACAAAGGTACGCAATTTGGGCTGACGGGGGTGGGGTAGGGATGGGGATGGGTTGGTTAGAGGGTTTATTCAACTAAAAGTCTTCAAATTACCTTTCTCGCTGTTGAGGGATAATCACAGTTCTAGAAAACAACTCAAGTTTTGTGAAACCAGTCATTAGATGAATGACACACCCAATTTTAGGGGGTCTCATGATAGGAAACTACCCCCCCCCCCCCCCCAGAGAGGGGTTGAGGGTCGGGAAAATTTGAACCCCATCAATTTCTGATAGCTTGGACCCCAATCAATCCAAAAATGCCAAAAAATCAATTTTGGCACAAAAGTCCTACGGGAGCTGTTTCAGTGACATACCGTACCACACTACTAGGCTTTATTTTGTAAAATATGTAGGATTTTGAGTTTAGGTTTGAGTTTAGTGATAGGTATGCTTTTTGGTGCAGGGTTAAAGTTAAGAATTTGGTTAGTGCAGGATAGCAATTAACAGAAAAATGTTGATGGAACATGTGTCTAACACTGGGAAGGAGGACTTACAACAGTCATAGTGCATTTACTTTCTACATAATACATAGTGATTCATTCAAGGAATATTTCCTACCAGAGCCCCCAATCCTAAACCTAGGTTGAGTATGGCTAATGTAGATTACGTCTTGCCAAAAAACATAAGTGCTACATATGTCAAGGACTTGAACCCGTACCTCACGGTTCACTGTCCAAAGACTTATCCACTGGACCACAAACACCTCTACTTTAAAATATAAAAACTACAACAAAAATATTTGTATCTACTAGTCTTTAGAGTACTTCAGTGACCTGTTCACAGTGAAACTGTATTAGTGCATAAGTAGCAAGAGAATGCTCCCTTCTTCTCGAAATGCTTACTAAGACACATTCGGTTAGCCTCCATCAAAAACCAAAATACCTTTTGAGAGGCAAATCTTTAAAAGTGAAGATTTGTAGAACATCATATTTTCAACTAAAGCTATCTGAATTCTGTATCATACACTGCACATGATAGGCCAACTTTATAATAATCTTCCTTTTCTGCTAAGAATTTAATATTATATGTTTTCATTTAAAACGTTACATACATGAGAACAAATATTGAACATTGCTAAAATATCATAACTCCTACACCTTGAACTCATCTCCACTGATACATGTGTACATGAATTTCGTCATGGCATGGATATAGAGTACAAATGCACATACAAACCTGCAAGGTTGACGCCTTTGAACTCAGTGTAGAATAGAACTCCTCCTGGAATTCCTCTCCACTTAGTGTCAGGTCAGTCAAGTTTGGCATGGAACTCAAAGCTTGTGCTAGGTGATGTGAAGAGGCTAATGTTGGACAGTTGACCCCCCAAAGCTTGAGAGTTTGGACCTACATGTATACAAACAGTGATATATACTAGTACATTTATACTATAGAGTACATGTTTTTTCCTGAATGACTGCAAATATAGCTGGGTGCTCTGATATACACATCATTCCTGTTTTCACAAAGTGACGGTAGTAAGGAAAATCTGCACGCAAATTGTATGCGATTTTCATTCACTACCGTCACTTCGTGAAAATAGGGACGACATACAGTGTAGCCAAGTCTTATTTGGACACTGCACATGAATCACACTATAAAGGCGAAGGTTAAACATTTCTGAAGTCAAAAATCCTCAGATAATTTATCATAAAATCTACTGAATTGTACATCAAGTTGAAGATAAAGGAATAGCCTTTGATTCGCCTATTGTTACATATCGTGATAATTCATGTATTAATATTTATGACCCATTAAATGCACTAATGCTCATTTTCAGACCTTTCAGTGATCATTGAAGCGTAACTTGTAATGCTTCGGTGACCATGGCTTGTTTTTTTTTTGTGAGAGATGAAATGATATCATTTAATTTGATATACAATTCTTAGTATTTCATTCAGTTTTATTCATTTTTACACAAACTAAAATATGAATTATGAATCTGATAACCTATGTACAAACTCAATTGAGGCAATATTCACAAGAATTTCATACATCAAAAAATGCTTTGAAAATGACTAATGCCAATTGAAATACTAAGAATTGAATATCAAACTAAACTCTTTACCCAGTTAACAAATTCACGTGAAAATCACGTCAATATCAAGGTAGGTATCGACTTGAACAGACTTGAGATGAATCATGTTCTTCTTTCACATAAAATTTAGGTCGAAGAGGAGATATGTTACTGTAACCCGCATTTAACCAAATAATTAAGCAAATGTTACGCAATAAATGAACCAAAATAATAATGTTCTCATCCCATTTCTGAACATCTCGTTTTGGATCTTCCACAATTACGTCCAGGCGTGCCAAAAGCAGTTTGGGATTAGGGGGGGGGGTGGAAGAAAAAGCTAGTTGCAACTGGTCCAGTTGCTGAACCAGTTAATGCCACCTGGTAAGCCCGGAAATTGAAATGGGCTAAATGATCCAGTTGATCCAGGCCAGTTAGAATTTAACTGGTCTAGCTGAGCCATTAGAACCATTTGGTAAAACTTCAAACCAGTTGAACGGCAACAACACTTCAATACTGGTACATCAGTATTTCCAATGAAGGCATTGGTAATACGTAGACTTACATAATTTAATTAATTAAAAAAAATTCATATACTTGTATTTTATTGAAATTATTTTAGTTCATAGTTAATGTTTCCCATATTCATGTTTAATTAAATGTAATTGATACGAAGTAGCGAAATGTCCTAATAACTGGTAATTTATATTTGTAGTATTTTCCAAATGAATTGCATATAACTAAATCATCAGTTATTAAGAAATATGCTGTAAATTCAGATAAATTGTAAATAAAACATAGATCTGCACGCACCCCATATTCAATATGTAAATTAATTGGTGTCGACTGGTTCAACTGGAAATATGCCAACAGTCAGTCATCAACTGGTGCAACTGGAAATATGCACACAGACCAGTTATCAACTAGTGCAATGAAAATATGCCAACAGTCAGTTATCAACTGGTGCAAATAGAAATATGCCAACAGTCACGGGGTTATCACCACGGAACTTAAATGGTAACTGTAAAAACATCAAGACACCCAAGAATAACTAATTTTTCACACCTGGAAATCACTGATGCCCAGCTTATATTAATAATCCGTTTGAGTCATGAGATCATCACCCCGGAACTTATGGTAAATTTGCCTACCATTTAAAAAGGTGTTTTAAGACACCTAAGAATTACTAATTTTTCACACCTTGAATATCACAGATTTACAGCTTAGATTAGTAATCAGCTTGAGCCACGTGATCATCACCAAGAAAGTCATGGTAACTTTGAAACCATTCAAAAGAGGTGTGTAAGACATCTCAGGATTACTAATTTGATATAGCCAGAGATTCACGGAGAGAACAATAAGACGATTAGCCGGTGTAAGTAACGTGATTATTACGATCAACCTTGGATAGCCTGTGAAACCAATTAATAAAGGTGCTTAAAAGACCAAATAATTACTTATTTATCACCACCATCGGTTAATGAATAAAAACTTGTTGCTTGGTCAAGTGGTTATTTGGTCATAAACACTTGATTTACAGAGGTAAGTGGAATCACGTTACTCCAGTCGCGTGATAAATTGGTGTTTTTTTAGGTGAGATGAAAACGTGAACAGGAGTAACTTTTTTTTAAATGAAGGCACGTGTCGATCATGTTTAAATCTAGTTCAAAAGGCACCATACTTTAAAATCACTTAAAATACACTCCCAAAAGAGGTTATTTTTTAGTGTTCTGTTTATTGGGTAGAGCACTTTAATTATCTGTTCAAACTGAAACTGCATTCCTGCATAAATAGCAACACACTACTCCCCTTTCCCCAAAAATGCTTAAACACAGCAGCTAGTCTTCATCAAAAATCAAAATCCCTTTTCTGAGGCAAACCTTTAAAAGTGAATTTGTTTGTTGCAAAACATATTTTCAACTTAGCTCAAGCATTATGAATTCTGTATCATACACTGTACCGTATTTGTCGGCGATAAGGCCGCACCCCAACTTTGACATTTCAAAGAGAAAAAAAAACGGACAAAACAAAATAATCATAATTTTCTAGTAGAACACTATTTTTTTGTTTACAAAATGATACCAAATTCAACAATATTCTTATAAATTACTGAAAGTTTAGCTAAAAAATGATTGCAGGCAGATTTGGTGTCCGATATATACACCTACCACAATGTACGGTGTAATGCAAAATTGCATGAAATGGATACAAAATGGCGACTTCGGCTGGATGTGCAGTTGCGTTCGCGGCAGCTCCGTCCCTTCTTGTACTTTTGCAATGCATTGGCATGAACTTAGATCAAGATCTATCGGCAGATGTTGTTTTAGGAAGTTTATTTTCGTCTTCATGTCAACAACGCAAAATAAAATTGTCGGTAAGATGTATGGAAATGTCCTGTACCATAGTGGTATGGTTATTGTAGTCCCATATGTGCAAATTTGTGCTATTTGTTCATGGTTTTGACTTGCGTTTTTCTTTTTTTACCGCAAAGGACGCACCCCGACTTTTTGATATTTCTCTTCCAAAAGTACTGCGGCCTTTACGCCGGCAAATATGGTCTATGAAAGACCGTCTTTATATTTGTTTCCTTTGTCTTCTATTAAAGACTATATTATATTTTCATATAAAATATTACATACAAACATTGAACAATGAAATATTGACTGTTGCTAAAATATTATAACTCCATAAACTCATCTACACTGCAACATGTGTACATGAATTCGCCATGGCACAGATATATAGTACAAACGCAAATACACACCTGTAAGGTTGACGTCTTTGTACTCAGTGTAGAAAAGAACTCCTCCTTGAATTCTGGATTAGTTAGTTCCAGTTCAGTCAGCTTTGGCATGGAACACAGAGCATCTACTAGGTGATGGGAAGAGGCTGATGTTGGACACCTTATATTCTTAAGCTCCAGATTTTTGACCTACATGTAGACAAACAGTGATTCATACAAGTCCATTACCAGAGTACAATGTTAATAATGAATGACTGCAAATATAACTGGGGGCTCCAAAATACATTAAATAACTATATCGTCTTATAGATTATATTTAGGCACATCAATGACATTGCATAAATGCTAAACATTCACGGCTGAAAGTATAATTATTGTACAGGAATGTTAATGTAGATTCTGTACATCATGAAGCTGTGCTTATAAAGTAAACTGTAATCTAGATCTCCATCCTTGTTTAGTAACTTGTATATACCAGTATACTTTAATCTGTCCATCGGTTCTAATGATGTAATCATGAAATATTTCTGCATACATAATGAGCCCTGTGACCTCATGACCCCAAAATCGAATCAGTTCATTGGCTCAGCAAGATACATTTTGTAATTAATTACATTTTATGCATATATTCTAGGGCAAGAAAAGGATTGATATCCAAATATATTGGCATGTGTACTGAAGTCTTTTTTTAATTTTGGGGTATCAAATACAAATGTATCAATCCGATGTGATATGAATGAACCCCAAAAACATCATGAATCCTTAAACTCATCTCCATTTTTACATGTGTACATGTATTCGTCATAGCATGGATATAAGGAACAAACACACATACATACCTGTAAGGTTGACGCCTTTGCATTCAGTGTAGAATAGAACTCCTCCTGGAATTCCTCTCCATTTAGTATCAGGTCAGTCAAGTTTGGCATGGAACTCAAAGCTTCTGCTAGGTGATGTGAAGAGTCTGATGTTGGGCACCTAACATCTTCAAGCACGACACTTTCGACCTACATGTATACAAACAGTGATTCATACAAGTACATTACCAGAGTACAAGTTCTTATAGTATGTCTGCAAATAACTGGGTGCTCCGATATACATGTATGTGTATGGCTATGCTCAGGTGACAAACGCTCTGGGCTTTATTTAGTCCAATATATACTTCTGGATCTACATGTATGTTATTCTCTAAATAACTTTTGTTTACTGTCACCATGTAAAGAGGCTGGTGTGGGACGCTCAACATCATGAAGGCAGAGAGTTTGCATCTGTACAGAAAGTAGTAATTCACTGAAATAGGTTTAGAATTGACAGATGGAGGGGGGGGGTTTGGAAGTTTGTACACATGTGGTTAGAGACCGCATCACTGAAAGCATCTTGTTGGGGCTAGCTAGTACTCATTCGCTCAGAGTAGTTTCCCAAATTTTAATCTTTCGTTTACTTTTAAAAGCGTAGGAGGGAATTGCAGTGATTTTACTGTATTTTTCGAGGTATGTGAATTTATAATAATATGTGATTAAGAATCAGCTTTGAAATTGTGAAGTTACTGGAGCCATAAGTGTATTATACAAAAATTATGAAGATCAAAAGTTTGCTGCACCCTGAATAGCTAACAGCGATAATGTATTGTTGCACACAAGGAATTTTGCTCCAAGAGTACAATTCGGCTCATGTGGATATTTTACTCTTTGAATAGAATTGAATATGAGAAACATCTGTCATATTGTTTGAGTGATTTCAGTACATGTATTTGAGTATGGAATGTTACTACTGTAGAGGTAAAAAACACAAAGCCAAGTGGGGGACGGGGCTCAGTACAATAATAAGAATAGTGTAAACTTATAGAGCGCACACACTGTCCAGGGACGATTGGGGCGCTAGTTCAGTGACAGTTCTCTTTAATACAAGTAAAGTAAACAATTTTACAATATTTATATCACCCATTAAAATACTACAGCTCTGCCCGGTGGGGCCCGGTGCCCTCCAGCTGCTCCGTTCCCTGACAATTCAAGGGACTACCGGTAGCCCAGTCAGCACATTAATCACAGGAGCTCTAGCATCTGAGGCCACCAGGCCACACACAGGCAGCCAATGAGACTAAAGGGTGATAACTAATTAATTTCAGATGTATATACAAATAACATAATTATGGATTTAGTAAAATAAACTTAAACTATCTGTATGAGTAAAAACACAGAGGTATTTCATGGTTTTGATTTGAGGGATCAAAGGGTTGTTCACTTGCAAGTGAAAAAGGACACATGGAATAAAGCAATCCAAGTTGGTATTGATATTTAAGTGCGAGGTGCGAGGTGTGTATTGACTATTAAGAAGAAATCACAAAGATGTGGGTTTAAATTTTCAATACCTCATGGGTACAAAAAATATGGAAAGCTGACTATATGACATTGAAAAACGTTTGTTATACAGTGTACAATGCTTAATGTTATTTAAATGTAATTTGAAATTGGAAGTAATTAGAAATTGATAAAAAAGGAAAACTGGATTTGTAAATGTCAAGGTTTAAATGCAACTCTTTTGAGTAAAATATTTAGTATACTGCGTTTTCATTGACATTTGAACTACATACTCCGAAATCAAACTTAAAATGTGTTTTGATACCATGTACCTTCATATCAAATTTAATTAAAATCTGTCAAAAGTTACTAAGGTTATCGAACGGAAACCAGATTTGTTACGGACAGAAGGACTGACGTCCGGGGCCTTCCCTCGTCATTGTTCTTCATCTTCACTTGTAATCCTTATTTCCTCCTTAATTGAATTTTTCAATTTGAGAAAACCATTCATAGTCCTTATTTCCTCTTTATATATATATTTGCTGAATAGAGGCACTCCAAACCCAACTTAACTTTATTTTCCAATTATTATCTCAGTGATTTCTCACGGTTTTCAAGCCATTGATGTTCTGCGTGTTCACAAAGCCCCCCCCCCCCCCCCAAAAAAAGGCTAGACTACAACATTACAATATGTATTTTCACTCACCTTGGACTTGTTTCCTTCTTTAGCGAGAACTACGTAGAAGTCACTGTGCAAGGCTGCTTTCTCTAGTACAACACTCTTTAGAGAGGGCGAAGAGCACATAATTTCCGCCAAATCATGTGAAATATTTGGTCCACATTTGCTATTACCGGTACTCACATTAAGGCTTATCTTTAAACAAAAATAAAGACAAAAACAAACACAAAATGATAATATGAGGAAATCAGAGTCGATTGCTAAAGTTTAGGACCACCTACAATGTTCTTGATGCTTCTGTGATTGGTCCTGCACCAAAATTGTCTCAGATTACAAGAATACAGAATGTGTAATTTAAAGTGGTCCATATCATCAGAGTGCTATGATCCCTTTTTTGTGCAAAGTAAGGTCTAGTTTTTTTGTATAACATTTTTTTCTGTAATTCAGCATGGCAAGAAAGGCCTTCCCCTCCTCCCTAGAAAGAATTAAAAGAATATGGCCAGTCAATATCATAATTAGTATTTATCCACTTTAACAGATCAATAGTATTAATTATATCTCAGATTATCAATATCATAATTATTATTTATCCACTTTAACAGATCAATAGTATTAATTATATCTCAGATTATCACTGAGGTACAAGGTAATAGATGTTAGAGAGTGGGTATTATACATATTATTGATCCATTAATAAAACATGCCTGTCTATACATATAGATTACACAATGGATTTGTGCTTACTTGTGTAATAATGTATGTATACTTACCCCATCTAAATGTATTCCAGAGAATACAAAACCTGCTACAGTGTGTGCTTTCATTGCGCTATTTATGTCCAGAGATTGCACTCCACCTCTCACCAAGGCTGCAGTATCAGGGTCCTGACTCTCAAAGGATACATCAACCAAGAAATCCCTATCCTCTTCGTTTGGGGTATTACCTTGTACCATGCATTTCATGACATGGTTTGCAATGGTTTTGTTCCGGGATACGGTGAAGTACAGGAGATACCTAAACTCTTCCTTCCTAGGCAGCACTACTTGCTCAATCAGTCTGTTGAATTCATTGTGATCTAATTCATACAGGGAAGCAAGATGGACCCCAGCCATGTACTCCTGAAAGAGTTTGTGAGGAAAGAAGACTGTAGACTGCAGGTATGGACTGCTCTTATCATATATAGATGTCATTTTTTTCTCCTGAGACAATACCCCTACTCTGCAAGCTGTCTCCATGGAGTCTGAGCACTGTTCAAAATGATCTTCTGTGAAAATGAGGGCATGTTCTTGTAGCCCGGTGAAAGCAACTTTGGCAACTGGTTCCATGAGCTTCTCAATTTGAGAGATATATGCTTTGAATGATGGGTTGTCTAAATCTGTGATCATTTTCTGAGCATAATGTACCCTCAGGAATTCAAACATTTCATCAAAAATTTGAGAAAAAGTTTGAAATGACTTAAACTTTTCCCGTTTTTCGTCACCAAGTTCTCTCCACATAAGACAGAGCATAGCTATGTAGATAGGATACGAGGCCATATTTTCAGATATGATGTCATTGTCTTTGGTTAATTGGATAAGCTGATCTGCTGTGGCCACATCATCTTCAAAGTACTTGTGAATGTAAACTTCCACATTCTCCTCGCTAAAACCTTCCACATGCATGAAAGTGTACAATTCTCTTATTCTATAATCCCATCTAATCTCTGTGACCTTCCATGGGCGACTTGTCACCAACACCGGGCAAGCCTCAAGTTCATCTGAACAAAGAATGTCTCTAAGTGCAATGCCATCTCTCTCTGAAGAAGTTCCACCCACCTCTTTGCTGTTGACTCTTGACTCCGATGTGGCACTAGTTGGGCTTGATGCCTTTGGCTGCATTAACCCTTTCAGCTTATTCTCGTTCATCTTCGATTCTGATTTTGCCTTGGTTTGATCAGCAGACTTTGGCTGGTGACATTCTGACTTTGAACCAGCTTTCCTTTGCTGCACAATCTTTCCATCAAACTCATCTAATCCATCAAACGCAATGAATACATCTTTTGGATTTGAACGGATGTACTCAGTGATCTGGCAGGCTGTTGCTGGGTTGTCCTTGGAGAGATACGACTTGGCAATCTCACCGATTGTGTATTGCTTGGCTTCACGAAAAGGGACAACAAGTACCCACACAAACTTTGGGACAACAGGACTGCCTTTTATCCAGTCCCAGGCAATCTTGGCACAGAATGTTGTCTTTCCAGCCCCAGCCTCTCCCTGAACCATGAACCGCTTGGGGCACTCTCCATTGACTTTAAGATCAAAAAGATCCCTATACTCAAGTGGTCGCTTGCGTCCTCGATATTCCTCTTCCAGGACAAGGTTTGTGTACATGTCGTCAAATGGCACAATGGAAGTCGGGTTGAGAGGATCAGCTCTGATCTTACAGAGAGTTGTCCGGTACTTGGATTTCAAATCATCTGCACATCTCTGGATCAGGTCAGGAGAAAGAGGTTGGGTCTGTGATCCTGGCATTGAAACAGGTGCACCTTTAATAAAATTAATAACATAAGTTGATATAACTTAGTCTTGAAGATCACCAGAATATTTTTTCTGAATATCAAAATTGTAATTTGAGAATATTCACAACATACAAAAACTAATCTCTAATGTTTTTGTTTTTTCAACTTTCAATTTTAGTTCTTTTAATTCTGTTGTTTGTGTGTGTTATCTGGAAAAAGATTCAATTGAGAACAGATGATAATATATCGTCTTTGCAGTTTCTATACATCATGCATGTAAACTATTGTGGATGCATGAAATGTCTATGTTTGTTTTCTTTCTTACTTAAAAATATCTCAATAGAATTTGTCTTTTTTATTGAATACATGTCTATTGATATGTATCCATATACCATGTAAATATCACAAATTTCCATTGCTAATAGTACGGAAAATAATGATGAACCTTATAAACCCTATGAATTACAGCTCAACGAACAAGTAGTTTTCCTCTTTTTTTTTAACACAAAATTAAAAATTCTCCATTTGTTGACTGACATAAGGTCACAAAAGATGAAATGACTTTGTAAAGGTACAATTTTCATAACTATGTGTCAAAAGATGACCATGACTTGAAGAAAAAAAAATCAGGTAAATGACTGGGCTTGAAATGCCGAGAAATTTGAATGACAATTCTTGTACAGCTTCAAGTATAACAAATTTCATAATCTCTATTTACACAACACAAAGTGAGCGAATACGGAATCATGTATTAACCCTAAAAAAGCCAAGCTATTTGAGGTCTTAGTACGGCCGGGGGGGGGGGGGGGGGGGCTCCAGTTTCCAGTGGGACGTGTTCAACGGTTTTTCCGATGAGCCCCCCCCCCCTTAAGATCTCGGCCGCAAAGCGGCCGATTGCCGCGAAAATTTGCACGCATGTCAAGTGAAGTGTATAGAATAATATGATAATTTCAATTTTTTGAAAAATTCACTCATTTGCATATTTATGGTAATTTATGCAAATAAAGTCATAAAATCACATTTTTACCCATAAATCATATATTATTCATATTCAAGCATTCTTTTCACTACATATCTTTATTAGACCGTTCTGAATATTAATACGACAAACACAATTGGGAAGAGCCAGCTTATTCCTTATGTTATCCCTTGTTTTGATAATTTCTTATGTATTTCAATGTTTTTTTAACTTATGTATTTCATTGTTTTTGTACAATTCAACTATTTTGAAGTCCAAAACAACCACCTAAACGTTAAACAATACCCAATAACCCATGTTTGAACTGTTTATAGGAAAAATGACTTTTCCATATGTTTTGTACACAAATTAAGAAAATGAGCGATTTTCGGGCTGACATGCATAGACAAAAGGTCATGTGACCTTGTAACCGTAGGTCCGATTTTCAAAAAAATTCTTTTAAAAGTTGTGCAAGACTCGAAAGAAAAAAGTCAGCGAGCAGCGGGGTGCCATCCATATGCGTTCCAGAGCAATTGGAAAAATCGTGGAGGGGGGGGGGGGCCATAATGCTCCCCCCAGGCCTTATTAGGGTTAATGGTCACAGCCCACAAAACCGACAACATCTGTGTAGCGAACCTTCTGAAAAGTTGTTGGAAAGCCCATGAGACCATGAAAAGAATGCTTGAATATGAATAATATATGATTTATGGGTAAAAATGTGATTTTATGACTTTATTTGCATAAATTACCATAAATATGCAAATGAGTGAATTTTTCAAAAAATTGAAATTATCATATTATTCTATACACTTCACTTGACATGCGTGCAAATTTTCGCGGCGATCGGCCGCTTTGCGGCCGAGATCTTAAGGGGGGGGGGGGGGCTCATCGGAAAAACCGATGAAAACGTCCCACTGGAAACTGGAGCCCCCCCCCCCCCCGGCCGTACTAAGACCTCAAATAGCTTGGCTTTTTTAGGGTTAATACATGATTCCGTATTCGCTCACTTTGTGTTGTGTAAATAGAGATTATGAAATTTGTTATACTTGAAGCTGTACAAGAATTGTCATTCAAATTTCTCGGCATTTCAAGCCCAGCCATTTACCTGATTTTTTTTTCTTCAAGTCATGGTCATCTTTTGATACATAGTTATGAAAATTGTACCTTTACAAAGTCATTTCATCTTTTGTGACCTTATGTCAGTCAACAAATGGAGAATTTTTAATTTTGTGTTAAAAAAAAAGAGGAAAACTACTTGTTCGTTGAGCTGTAATTCATAGGGTTTATAAGTCTCGTGGGCTAGCTGTCTGTCTACTGGGATTTCCTATTTGCACCAAAAGAGAAAGAGACAAAACAGTGTTTGTTGGCTGCCTGCAAGAGCAATAGATTATCAACGGCAGTAAAGGCCTTCTTGTAGACAGCGGACACAATTTCTTTTTTATTATTACCTGTCTTGTTCAGGACTAGACTGCCAGTAAGTAGTTTGCCGGCGAGAGACCCTAAGTCACTTCTTTCTAATCCATCTGCAAGAAGAGCCCTGATGTCTGTGCCTGCAGGCTGTTTGTCTCTCCATCTCATGAACACTGATATCAATGCATCACTGGTATTTAGGCTACGTTCCTTGATTTGACCAAGCTCTGCAATTGAGATCTTCAGGTAAACGCCCACCTCTTTGTAGTAGGCAGGTTCAATTAGCTTGGACAGCTTTATGAATTCCTCCTCACTGACAATCCTGTAAGAAAACATATTTATCAAGGATCTCTTAAAGACCGTCTGTACTAGTTTGGCGAGGAGGGATAAGACCACCCTGCTGGTCACTGACTGGTGGTTATCTCATCAATTCAGCTCTCAATTAAAATAAGAAAAAGAGGATCATGGGGAACCAAACAGCACCACTTAGGTATTGTTTTCTGTATAGAGGGAGCAAGTAGCTACAAGTAGTGCAGTTGGGCTTTAAGTGTCTCTTATTGTGTTTTAGCCCCAACTGTAGGTCTACATTAATTTAAGTATATATCTTCATATTTTGCAAGTTTAGTTTAGTTGCTGATGAGCATTCAGGCAAAACAGAATATGGAATAATAGAATTTTCCAAGTCCAAATATAGTTTTAGTACCTGCTGTTTCATGGGCATACCTACCTGTTTTTATTAAGCTACATGTACATCTACTGATAGATTTGTTCAGCCCTGGATTAGTTCAAAGGAATATTCTAGCATACACCCACAAGGCTGATACCTTAGGCAGCGCACTTGAATATGGAAGAAAATATTGGCATGCATGTATATGTTTGTGTTGTTATACTTTAATAATAAGAAAATAGTAATAATGTATTTTTATATAGTGCATGACACATTACAAAGTATGTCCCTATACGCTTAACTATCCCTACTGGTCATTATTGTTGCAATAAAGAAAAGGAAATAAGCTTCAAACAAATAGACTGACCTGTCTGGTCCAGGGTTGGTTTCAACATCACCAGATCTCATCAGGAGAATCATGAGCAGATAGAGAAGGCAGAATCCATCCATGGTGCAAGATGTCCTTCTCATTCGACAGAAACTCAGTCTGCTGGAACACGTCATGAATGATAACCCCAGCAAAAACATCCTATAATTTAAAAGGCGAACATGGGAAATCTGCAATTTACTTTGCATTATTGAGTATAGTGACATGCATGAGTATCAAGCGCAAACGCAGGGGGGGGGGGAGGTTTGAGGTTTACCCCCCCCTCCCCTTTGTTTGTTTGTTTGTTTTTTTCTATTAAAAAAAAACAAAATTTAAATTTAAAAAATGCTAATCGGTGAACTAATAAAGTTGACTTTACACCCCCCCCCCCCCCCCCCAACGAAACGAAATGTTGATCAGTCAAATTAATTTTCAAATTTTGGGACCAAATTTTTTTTTTTTTTTTTAAATGTCCTCTTACCCCCAAACTTGCTGATCAGCCACTTCGTATTCATTGTGTGTATCTTTCTTGGACGCTTTGCATGCGCTGAATCTCCATGTAAATATGTATACACAAATTCCGTCGTAATGCGTAGCAAGACACGATGAAGGAAAATCAGCGGCGGTTTCTTCAGTTTTTCTACATGATTTTTAAAACGTAAATTACAGAACTGAATTACTACGGTCAATAACGGTAAAAGTTTGATTTTGGAGCAACGCATTCAAAAGTATATTTTAACAATAATGGTTATTTTCTCCCATTTGGTGTGTATGCGTGTGTACATTGATGCCTCTCAGTAGGTATACAGTGCTGGAGGTTAATACACATTAGCATTGACTACAGTATGCTTTGCTGGAGTGACTGCGCCTGGCTTCACTGTACAGTTCTGTCTATACTAATTTATAGGGCCTCTCCCCGTCTACAGTTCGGTCTTTATCTCTATTCGCAATTACAGAAATATGTAAACAACATGGCACCATCAGTAGCAAAAAACACTACAGAGCAAAAGCCAAAGCAAATAGACACCAAACTCATTTCTAACTAATTTATGTTGGGGCTCATAAACACTAAACTATACCTACATTTTCAAATAAACAGTAAGTTTAATAATGTTCGAATTTTCACTTGAAATGGTAACATAGATGCAGTTTATGTTTACCGTATGTTTATACTGTAATCAATGTATATATTGTTCCGTTTCCAATGTAACAATCATTTTCATAATGTTATTATGTTTGTGACGATGTACATTTGATATTATCTATTTCTTCTTGTATTATGTATATGTACAATAACTGGAAATCCAGTGAATCCTAAAAGGGACAATACATTTCAATTCAATGATATGAGAATTATGACTATACTGTCTGTATGCAGCTTGCAGTCTAGTGCAGTGTCTACACTCACCTGCAGCTCAGCAGCATTCTTCTACTCCATGCAGCAAAGCATAGAGAGTCAATGCTAATGCATATTGACCTCTACCGCTGCATTACATGCTAAACATAAGAGGCAGTAATTGCACACATGAATAGTCAATTCACACAATACACACAATAAATACGATGTAGCTGTTCGGCAAGCTTGACAGTAGACTCACGATTTGAATTTTTGAATTATTCTTCCTAACATCGTTAAGTTGAAACAATTTTATTTTACTGCTATTTATAGGTGTCATCAATTGTCACTAAAGACCGATTTTGAGTTTTGTACGATGGTGTTTGAATTTGAATTTGAAATGTTGAGAATCAATAGCACGTACACAGCCAGGCAGGAGAGTAATGCAGCTATGTGGTCTAGTGTAGTGTCTACACTCAGCTGAAGCTCAGCAGCGTTCTTCCGGCACTTTCAGATTCTCGGCTCGGGTAAAGGTGAAATACTAAACACAAAACAAATTACGATTTACGAGAATAGTGGGTCAACAATAAAGAGCAAATTGCCTTCACAGAAGGTTGTCAAATGTTAGTTATTAATAACATATCGCAATACTTACCAAATAGTAATTTTCTGTGCCTATAATTTATACCGTTGATCATTCATCCATCCGCATGCACATGCTTGTGTGCATGCAGCGTATAGGCCGTACTCCAAGCTCCGCTTCCGTAGTAGAGCTAGTAGTACTAAACAGCGCTAACGTACGGATCGGAGCGAATGGTGGTTTAATTTATAGCTGTTTCAACTTTCAAGAATGCCAGTGTCAATCTTTCTACAGCTTGGGCAGCTTGGATGAATGAAATCAAGATTCCTCGTCAAAACTGTGAAATTAGCTGAAAATACGACGCAATGACTACGACATTGGTATTGTTTATTCCCGTATTATGCCACGCCCTAACGTGCGTACGGGCGCGCGCTTGATTACGTCAGGGGAATCCCCTAAATTTTTTACGGAATGGCAATATGCGATTGGTAGCATCATGGGTGTCGATACTTACGTAATACCTATTCATCAGGGGGGGGGGGGGGTGAATGAATAGATCATCCCCCCCTGATGAATAGGTATCAGTTACGGATCGACACCCATGGGTAGCATGCATAGGAATGAGTTGAATTAGCTGAAAGAGAAAGACATGTTGTTTTAATCCAGTATTTATGTGTTGTGGTCAGAGGCGCCGAAGTGTGTGTGTGTGGGGGGGGGGGGGTGGGGGGAGGGGAAGGGGGTCGCCCCTAAACAAAAGCAGAAGTAGAGGAATAAAAATGGTTTGTATCTTTTAACCAAAGAAAAAGAAAAAAGCCTGCAATTGATTCAAATAAAAAGAGGGGGGTGGGGGGGGGGGGGGGAGCGCATTTTCGCCCCCTCCCCCGAAACAAAATCAGTAGTAAAGGAGAAAAAAATTATTAAGATGAAAAATAGTAAACCCTGAATTGATTCACATTAAAACATTATATTCCATTCAAGAAAAAGGAGAGTAAACAGGAATTAAATTTCCTAAACATACCGCATACCCAATCAATAGAGGATTTTATCATAGCAATACGCGCATATCTTGAAAATCGTGTAAGAGGATGGGACCGCGTGTTTTTTTAATTAATTTTTTTTATTATAGGGGTTAGAAGACAAGAACCCCTGAACACTGGCGTACTAATGGGGGGGGGGGGCGGGGCTTGGGGGCACCAAATAAGATTCAAACGTGGTTATATTTCTATTTCGATACCAGTGATTTACAAAAATTAATGGTGTTGAAATTACATGATTTTCCGGGATTTGTTATCAATTTCTTTGTAAATTATACTTTTTTATGCTATTGTTGGAAAATTACGAATTGTAATGAATGAATTTGTTTTCACTGGCTGTTGCCATAGCAATAAACAACAAACTCCTTTTCGCTGACGATCAGCCATGCATGAAGTCTTTCGTCTTCTTTGTTGTTAGGGCAGACAGCTAGTGGAACGGATTCATTTAATAAAATTATGCAAATGCAATTTGTAGCGGCGCGAAACTTGTATAGCGCCATCTGTGGCGTTAAGAAAATTTGTGCAACAGAAAGCCTAGTCAAAGGCATCAGACTTGATGTTTGTTAGCACAGAATTCATGACTTTGCTCCGGATGAACAAATATTTGGTAAGCTACGATACATGATTGCTGTAGATAACTGATTTACTGTCAACTATAGGAAACTAGTTGTTTCATACGATTGTTCATTTCCTGTGAATTATGGGCAAATAGTGAGTTGATTTGGATGATTAACGCAACGTTATGTACAGAAGCCTATGTGTTGCTATGTGTTGCTATGGGGCTATGAAACGCATTGCATTAGCAGGGTTACATTACAATGTGTGTGCTATTAGAGGGGATGGACCAAGGAGTGAGCAGAGGGCATATGATCAGACAGTTATGGTTAATGATTCAGTACGTATGCTACAAGAAGCATTTAATATGGTTTATAATACATATATACATTGTACGATTGATAAGATAGAATGCCAAGGGTATAATGGCAGTCAATATGTTAATTCATGTAAATTAGGTCGGATAAGGGACCGTGTTGTTGTGTTGAATTATCCATGTTTCATTGGAGAAAGTGCAAGATGCACAGTTGGATAATCATTTAGTTCAGTTTATATTTACCAGTTGGGTTACAGTATAAGTGATAAGCTGTGATAAGTTTTGCATGTACCAGTATGGGTATATATAGTAATGGATCAGTTTAATTTGTTTACTACAATAATGTATTGTAGTGCTGGAAGGCCTTTTGTAATTTAAACGTTATCATTTAAAGAGCGTTTATGATGTTATTTGTTGAAAGAAATCATTAATAAGCAACCAGGATGTATATAGCCTTGATGTATGTGATTCAGAATGGATAAGGTTCAGGTTTCAGAATAGTATACATGATTCAAGTTATGCTAGTAGAAGAAACAGAATTAATTACTCTGATATAAACAGGTTAATGCATCCATTTGAGTTTATTCCAGACATGCTCCAAGCAGATTACAATAGATGACATACTGTTGTTCATTGCTTTAAACATACAAATAGTCTTTGTTCTAATTAGAGCATGTTATTTATGACGAAGATTTATTATCATTTCTCTTAGTGAACCGCTACGCTACGCTACAAGACTACGCTACGAATCCAAAGTTGTAATTGTTACGACACTTGTTGGATTGAACATTGAATAAAGATCCGAAGAAAGGAAACTGAACTAGTGTGAGTCATTTGTCGTCGGGCGTGTTTACACAATTACTTTAAATAAACCGAACTTTGTTATTCCTAGCTCAATCTTCGTGGAAAAAGTAAACAGAGAGGTTGTTTAATGCACAGGAATGGGGTTTAAACATGGAAGATATCCAAACCAAATTTCAATTATTGCAATTATCTTGGTTTCCAAAATATATGAAATCGGTAAGTCGCAATGGAGAATACTTTTCAGATATTGGATCAGTTTTATTTAAGACATACTATTAATTCTGAAAGTAAACTGCTGAAGCAAAGACATGTTCTCGCTATGTAAGAATACCAATATCCTATGCTAACTTATTCACATAATGGTGCGAAATAACCCATTGCCTACTTGAACCGGGTGGTCCCTGTATCAAGCCTATGGGAAATGAGAGAACTCAGTAGTCAAAGGATTAAGATAATTTATGTTCATTTCCTGAATGTAAGAGACATGAATGCAATCCTGTGGTATAACAGCAACATCAATCATGGACTAAATGTCTTATTTTTTAAAGAATGGAATGTAAACGGAATTTGTGATGTATTTAAAACGGTCAATGGGTATCATGTAGCACTCTTTACGAACGTTTGGGTACAAGTTCTTTATTAGATAACTTTAAATTTTAGAAACTAAACAGGGCTTTTCCAGAAGTATGGGCAGAACAAAGAAATACCAATTTGTATTCAATTGAAACAGAAGTTTCTGAAGAAATGTTTGAGACATCAAACTGCGACTTGATTAAATTAAGTTTAAAAAAAAACTCCTCCGGTGTCAGATGAATCTTTCTTAGTTAAGCCTTTAAAGGTAAAGACCAGTATTGGAAATGCCCCAATTTCAAAAAATGAAATGGAAGCTCTTATTACCAATCATGTGAAAGAATATGTTTTGACTAATACATGATGATAAAAAAAATTGCCTGGAAACCGCCTACTAATTGATATATTTGGTAAATTAGTATATCTATTTGACTGTGAGAGATATAGGGTAGTCCCATATACATCTTTCTGTGTATAGTGCTTGTAACTTTACGAAGAATTGGCCAAATTTCTGATTATTTTGGTGGTTCCAGAACCTTGCAGTACACACCAATACTTATATGCTAGATGATAAACCTTTTCTGATCGATTCCACAACGTTTCTTTCACAATGCAATCGCATGCAGGGGCGTCGCCAAAGGGGTGTGGGGGGGGGGGGGGTGCGACACCACCCACCTGTCAGGATTTTGTCGGTAAAATTGCGCTGCCGTCGGGAAAAAGAGAAAAGGGGGAGGGGAAAAAAGAGGGAAAAGAAGAGGGAAAAAAAGGGAGGGAAAAAAAGAGAGGGAAAAAAAAGAGAGGGGAAAAAAGAGAGGGAAAGGGAAAGAAAAGAAAAAAAGAAAAGGAAAAGAAAAGAAAACAAGAAAATGAAAAGAAAAGAAAGAAAGGAAAAGAAAGGAAAGAAAGGAAAAGAAAGGTAAGAAAAGAGAAGAAAGAAAGAGAAAAAAAGAAAAAAGGGGAGGAGAGGAAAGAAAGGAAATAAAAGAAAAAGAAAAGGAAAAAGAAGAAAAAAGAGTGAAAGGGAAACAACAACAAAAACGGGGGATGAAAGAAAGG
Organism: Strongylocentrotus purpuratus; assembly: GCF_000002235.5. NCBI lineage: Eukaryota > Metazoa > Echinodermata > Echinoidea > Camarodonta > Strongylocentrotidae > Strongylocentrotus > Strongylocentrotus purpuratus. Next base: position 1,966,823 of record NW_022145526.1, read on the forward strand.
AGAGAGAGGGGAGATAAGAGTCTGAGAGAGGAGGAATGGGAGTAAAAGAGAGAAGGGGTTGTAGGGTGGAGTCGTCTCGTCGAGGGAGCAAGAAAGACACGGGTAAATATGTTGCTGTGTCGGGTCAGCTGTGTCGGTATTCTTGCTCGATCCTCGTGTACTATATCAATGCAGAAGTTTGAAGTCGGTGAGATGTATATTGTCGGTCGGCCGACAAGTTTTTTTCCCTACGAACTGTGACTTCTTATCCGCTGTGACCATTTCGAGAGTGACTACAACTACAATACATGTATTTTCTCGAAGTTTCACTTTCCTATAAGTTCAGCTAAAGAAATCAGAGGTTTAAAATTTTCGGGGAAACTAAATTCAAATAAGGTTTAAGAGTCAACAACGGTACGACGAATCGTCTTCCTTTCTTTATACTGTGACGAAAGGCCAAAAATTAGTGAAAGAAAGGTGAAACTTCATTTAGACGAGTCTAACGGTACAACGAATCGTCTTCTATCTCTAATAATTTAGGGAAACGTCAAAGATTCCGCGCATCGCGCGAAAGTGTGAAACTGAATTCAGACAAATAGGTTTTAGTAAAAGTCGAAAACGGTACAACGAATCGTGTTCTTTCTCTAATAATTTGAGGAAATGTCAAGGCTTTCGCGCTTCGCGCGAGAGGGGGAAACTGATTTTAGATGAATAGGGCTTAATAAGATTCGAAAACGGTACGAGGAATCGTTTTCCTTTCTATATATTGTGATGAAACGCCAAAAATTCCGCGCTTCGCGCGGAAGGGGAAAACTTCATTTAGACGAGTCGAGAGCGGTACAACGAATCGTCTTCTTTCTCTAATAATTTAAGGAAACGTCAAAGCGAGAGGGAGAAACTGAATTCAGATAAAATTAATAGGGCTTATTTAGAGTCGAAAACGGTACAACGCATCGTGTTTTTTTTCTAATAATTTGAGGAAACGTCAAAGTTTTCGCGCTTTGCGCGAGAGGGGGAAACTGAATTCAGATGAATAGGGTTTATTTAGAGTAAAAAACGGTACAACGAACCGTGTTCTTTCTCTAATAATTTGAGGAAACGATAAAGCTTTCGCGCGAGAGTGGGAAACTGAATTCAGATGAATAGGGCTTAATAAGAGTCGAAAACGGTACAGCGAATCGTCTTCTTTCTCTAATAATTTAAGGAAACGTCAAAGCTTCCGCGCTTCGCGCGAGAGGGGTAAACTGAATTCAGACAAAATTAATAGGGCTTATTCAGAGTCGAAAACGGTACAACGAATCGTGTTCTTTCTCTAATAATTTAAGGAAACGTCAAAGCTTCCGCACTTCGCGCGAGAGGGGGAAACTGAATTCAGACAAAATTAATAGGGCTTATTTAGAGTCGAAAATGGTGCAACGAATCGTGTTCTTTCTCTAATGATATGAGGAAACGTCAACGCTTTCGCGCTTCGCGCAAGAGGGGGAAACTGAATTCAGATGAATAGGCCTTATTAAGAGTCGAAAACGGTGCAACGAATCGTGTTCTTTCTCTAATGATATGAGGAAACGTCAACGCTTTCGCGCAAGATGGGAAAACTGAATTCAGATGAATAGGCCTTATTAAGAGTCGAAAACGGTATGACGAATCGTCTTCTTTCTCTAATAATTTAATGAAACGTTAAAACTTTCGCGCTGAAGGGGGAAGCTTTATTCAGAAAAGGATTAAGAGTCGAGAACAGTACACCGAATCGTCTGCTTTTTCTCTTAATTTAATGAAACGTCAAAGCTTCCGCGCTTTGCGCGGGAGGGGTGGGGGGACTGAATTCAGAAAAGGATAAACAGTCGAGAACGGTAGAGCAAATCGTCTTCTTTTTATATAATAATTCAATGAAACGCCAAAGCTTTCGCGCGGGAGGGGGGGGGGGGGAACTTCATTCAGCCAAGGTTTATCAGTCGAAAACGGTACAATTAATCGTCTTCTTTTCCTAATAATTTAAGGAAACGTCTAAGCCTCCGCGCGGGAGGCCCATCACCCACATCCCCTTATTGAGCGCGCTTTTAGGTGATTCTCTTACTCACTACCGCCTCTCCCTAAAATAAGATCCTAGCTCCGCGCCTGCATTAAAATATATAGCTATGATGCTGACGAAATTTGAAGAAATAATTCGTATATTTATGTCGTCGAGGAAAATGACCATTTTGCGCATATGCAAGTACAAGAGATAGTCCATAGGAAAAACAATTTAGCCTTCGGCCCCAGGTTTATAGGGTTGAATTTTTCGATATTGGACATTTAATTTTGTCGGTAATTGGTGGCTTGTTTTGTCGGTAATCGTAAGCCTCTACACCCCCCCACTGAAAAAGGTCTAGCGACGCCCCTGATCGCATGACCATAACTGGTCTTTACCTTTAACGCATTTTTATTCATGCCTTGATCTTTCTCTTCCACTTTCTATTTGTCTCGCCTATTTATTTTATCAGTCAGTTGATTTTGTATAATCAAACTCTATATGCATTGTGGTTGACATGATATAAAGTAATAAAGTGCCTCGTATGAGGAAAAGAGAAACAAAAATGATAAAGCATCTACAATTCTCGGTTTCGTTTTTTCTGGGACGCACTGTATGTAAATTTCATCTTTGTTTTTCTCATACAGAATTTCATCACCTTTGTCATTTGGACAATATTTTGAAGAATTTCAGAGCCTATTATTATTACTACAATTATTATTATTTATTTGACCAATCGGAAAACATACAATGAGTAAAACAATCAGATAATACATAGACATTTCATAATACATTCAAACAGCTTTAGGAAAGTGGAGAGAGAGAGAGAGAGAGAAGGATACAATCTGCTGGTCAGGGGTGACAAAAGCAATTGAAATTGCTATTACTCGAAAGCATGTCACCCCTCACAGTCTGCATCCTGGAAAATTAAGACTAAAGAACAAAATAAGAATTCACAATATAAGATAATAAATAGATATCGAACGACCTACACCTAAAGCCACATCTATCAAACTGTTCCATACATAAGAGCACATTTTCTCTCGATACAAATACATGTCAGACATTATCTGCATATTTTCACTTAATCTATTCACAACTATCGGAGTATTTGACATCAGTGCAAAGAATATCTTTGATAATGATATTATCAACAAAGAGATGGCGAGTTCATGACCGAACACAACTACGATTGAAATGTTCGTGCCGAGAGATTCTATCAGATGGTTTTAGATATTTGATATTGTAAATTGCAATATTATGAAGGAAAAAAAGTAAATATAGAGAAAGAGAGAATGGAAGGGGGTGGGGTATGTCAATATATTGGGTCATCTTGTTTGTTTGTCAATTCCCCCCCCCCCCCCCAAAAAAAAAAAAAAAAAAAAAAAAAATCGTAATGCAAGCACATATAAAGACATCATTAGAAATAAGCAATTACACATGTATAAGTAGATAGAATTTTAAACTGTTAAATCTTTTATTGCATCTTTGAGAAGATAATAAAGACCAATTGCGTTGTAAGCAACTACAAAATTTGTAATTCACTAATCATGGATATATTAACTTTCAAACATCAATTTTTGTGTTTTTTAAGTATCATTTCCCTTCAATATTTCGATTACTAAGACACTTTAAAATGATTTAGTATGAAATAATGTTCATATTTTATTTATTCTTGGGAATCTACAAAAACAAGCTATGCTTTCCAATAGGTTCCAGTTTCATTTCATAATTTTGAACTTAATTTGTCAACTATGTTCCTTATCGTGCAAACAATTGAATAAAATGAAATGGAATAAATTCGAATCAATCAATATTATGTTTATCTTTCATTTGATGTTGTCTGCCGCTCCCTGTGTTATAAAGCAGAACAGTCACATTAAGCATTTAAGGGTTAAAAACACCTCTTTCCTAGAATTTTTTTGTTTGTTCCAAATCTTTAGACGCAGTGTTGTACTTAAACATACTCATGTCATTTTACATTACCTTATATCATATGGAAATTATGCAACACGCTACTGAACCACCGATTAAAAGACCAAGTAATAGGCTGAGATTGGATTGCATCGTACGTGCGTTATTTGGTATAGATCGGACCGGTGGAATATCTCCAAGAGATGAGTTTGTTGTGACGTCACTAGACATGGTTATGGTTGTTCCTTCTTCAGCTGTAGTTTTTAAAAAGAATAAAAAAGGGAACTATATCAAAAATGTGCAAGAGAAGGTAAAACAGGAAACTGTACACAAAGACCCGAATTCAAAAAGGAGGTTTATCGACAAACCTAGGTTTATGTTCGTCATATGACGCGTTCCGATGAGTTTCAGACCAAGGTTCAGACAAACCTTTATCTGAAACGCGTCAAAACGCGTCATATGACGCACATAAGCCAAGGTTTGTCTACAAACCTCCTTTTGAATTCGGGCCACTATGGCTGAGACTGGAGTTGGGTTGTTGATCAAGGATGAAATAAATGAGAGGAAGGAGATTGTTTAATGGGGAATATAATACCAGTGGCGTATCTTGTGGCATCAGAGGCCCTTGGGCAGCACTTAGAGGGGGCGCAAAACACACGGAAAAGAATTAGAATGGAAGGAAATGATACAAAATGATTAGAATTAAAAACAAATCATGTGTTGATTCAAATTGATTTATTAACCGTGTTAGCGAGGCATTTTGCAAGCCTATGTTCATGCTTATGTTCACTATAGAACTTATCTCTAAGTTGGACTTAACAATTATGGAAAGTCGTGTGGATTCAAATCATTCATATTTTATATTATCAAGGAGATTTCATATTCTTCATGTGGAATTTATAAAAAACATTCTACTACTTGAATTTTCGCCTTTTTGAACCCCCCCCCCCCCCCTGAGCAGATTTCGGGTCTAAAAGTCCTTTTTATAATTCATGGTTGTAAAGTTGGCGGCAAATTATAGGGTCAAGATTATAAGAAAATTCAGACATAGAAAGAAGTTTAGACCTAACGCGTTATATTTGATATTTGGTCTTAAATCTAAAACATGATAATTTGATGGCATGTCCTAAGGGGTCTTGAGTACTTGTTGTTGGACCTGAATATCATATTTTCATTAAAGGGGGTTTAGCATGGCAAGTACTGATTAACGACATCTACGACTTCTTTTTGACAACTGCACGTAAACTAGACCGATTTCCTCACGCTTTCTATTTCGCGTATGTTGCACGCTCGTGAATACTGCAATATTGTCGTCCGTAGTTGTATTGGCCCCGAGTCAGGCCACGGGAAAGACACATAGTCTCGTCATGCTACACCCCCTTTAACGTGACAAACTTCAGTTGATCATTATTACCTGACAATGCTGTTGGGTTAACCGCTGGGTTAACCGCTGGACTAACCGTTGGGCATGCTGGTTGAGAGCATGGCATGGTGATATTAGGTCTGAACCCTGCCTTGATGACACACTCAATGGTTGGTATCACCTCTAAGGTTGATGCTTCGATACAGTCGACGAAGCGCTCGTTGATGCCGTTAGCACACGTCACTGAACACTGTAAGATATCCGAAGGGGAGAAATATGAAATTAAATAAATAAATGTACGTTACCTAGTTATTAATGTCAATACGCTTACTTGCCTGAATTTTTTTTTCAGGATTCTACCTCTTACATGCTTCCTGATATACTTGAGCGCTGGTTACTTTGGCAGCTCTGGGACAAGCAGGGTAATCAACTATATACAGCGCCATGATATTAACCTCAGAGCCTGGCGAATACCTGCGCTATACAAATATCGATATTATTATTATTATTATTGATTATATAACTCTCTTTAAAAATCGACCAATCTGATTGGTTAAATTTAGAGTCGTGGTTCTAGCCATTTCCGTAAAGAAACGAACAATGCCCAAAACGGTTAATAGTTCATGAGTGAGATTCTCGAAAGATTTAAACATGATAATAGTATTGGCTAGGCCTTATGTCTCCTTTCAACATGACCCTCGTGTTGGTTAGGTCTTATGTCTCCTTTCAACATGACAGTCGTATTGGTTAGGTCTTATGTCTCCTTTCAACATGACCGTGGTATTGGTTAGTTCTTATGTCTCCTTTCAACATGACCGTGGTATTGGTTAGGTCTCATGTCTCCTTTCAACATGACCGTGGTATTGGTTAGTTCTTATGTCTCCTAGCTTTAAACATGACCGTGGTATATGTTAGGTCTTATGTCTCCTTTCAACATTACCGTGGTATTGGTTAGGTCTTATGTCTCCTTTCAACATGAACGTGGTATTGGTTAGGTCTTATGTCTCCTTTCAACATGACAGTCGTATTGGTTAGGTCTTATGTCTCCTTTCAACATGACAGTCGTATTGGTTAGGTCTTATGTCTCCTTTAAACATGAACGTGGTATTGGTTAGGTCTTATGTCTCCTTTAAACATGAACGTGGTATTGGTTAGGTCTTATGTCTCCTTTCAACATGACAGTCGTATTGGTTAGGTCTTATGTCTCCTTTCAACGTGACCGTGGTATTGGTTAGGTCTTATGTCTCCTTTCAACATGACAGTCTTATTGGTTAGGTCTTATGTCTCCTTTAAACATAACCGTGGTATTGGTTAGGTCCTATGTCTCCTTTCAACATGAACGTGGTATTGGTTAGGTCTTATGTCTCCTTTCAACATGACAGTCGTATTGGTTAGGTCTTATGTCTCCTTTAAACATGTACGTGGTATTGGTTAGGTCTTATGTCTCCTTTCAACATGACAGTCGTATTGGTTAGGTCTTATGTCTCCTTTAAACATGAACGTGGTATTGGTTAGGTCTTATGTCTCTTTTAAACATGACCGTGGTATTGGTTAGGTCTTATGTCTCCTTTCAACATGACAGTCGTATTGGTTAGGTCGTATGTCTCCTTTAAACATGACCGTGGTATTGGTTAGGTCTTATGTCTCCTTTCAACATGACCGTGGTATTGGTTAGGTCTTATGTCTCCTTTCAACATGACAGTCTTATTGGTTAGGTCTTATGTCTCCTTTAAACATGACCGTGGTATTGGTTAGGTCCTATGTCTCCTTTCAACATGAACGTGGTATTGGTTAGGTCTTATGTCTCCTTTCAACATGACAGTCGTATTGGTTAGGTCTTATGTCTCCTTTAAACATGTACGTGGTATTGGTTAGGTCTTATGTCTCCTTTCAACATGACAGTCTTATTGGTTAGGTCTTATGTCTCCTTTAAAAATGACCGTGGTATTGGTTAGGTCTTATGTCTCCTTTAAACATGACCGTGGTATTGGTTAGGTCTTATGTCTCCTTTCAACATGACAGTCGTATTGGTTAGGTCGTATGTCTCCTTTAAACATGACCGTGGTATTGGTTAGGTCTTATGTCTCCTTTCAACATGAACGTGGTATTGGTTAGGGGAGCCTTCCAAAGTTGCGACTGTGCCGCGACGCGTCGGGGCGCAGAGCAGGATATGAGAACAAAGGAGGCGCCTTTTTGCGCCCATTTGCGCCTTTTTGCGTCGGATACGAGAGGACTTCAGTTGGTTTCCAGCTCATTAAAATCTAGCTATTGTTTGGAGTCTTATTGTTACGAAATTACCCCGCCGGGGCGCGCCCCGGTGAAGCACTTGACATTTGTGAATGGGAGCTTAAACTTCGAATAGCTTTCGCGCCCTTTCGCGCCCGGTCCGGCGCATTAATTATTCATGTAGTGCCCGCTTGTGTGTCGCTCTCGTCTTGCGAGATTTGAATCTGAAAAGCATTACTTTGGCTACTGATTTGTTTTAATATTATTTTACGTACATGACATTGGTTACAGTGTTTGTTCTGATTGTTTATTTTCCTCTCAACATCGGAGTTCTGTAGGCGTTAAATTGGCATGATTGTTCATTATTTCATCTCCTCCTGTTCTGTTCATGATTGTGTTCAATATATCAATTGTAATACAAATTGATTTGTTCACGAAAAAACAACTTTATTTTATACTTACCCCACTCTCTCTGACATTGTTTTCCTCGTGCATGTTTTGACACTTTATTTGTTTCATACTACATTAAAATTGTGTATATTTCCTCTAGCGATGTTATCGCATGTTTCGGTTTTCTTGTTTTGTTTTCTTTAATTTTCGTTGCATCTTGTAAACAGTTCTGTCGTATGATTATTATAAATCATATAATTATATCATCAGTCCGTTATTTCAATACATAGATCCTTTGAATCTTCTTAAAATTAGAGAACGTATTTTTAAATCCGTAATGTTGAAAATGATACTTAATCAAGAATGTCGCAGTTTCTCCTTGAATTGGATTTAAAAAGCGTTTTATCTGTATTACGATTTTTTGTATGCAAATGATATCCGTATTGTCGGGAACATCATCAATGTGTTTCGTTAGAAGGAAGACGCTCATTTTCAGAATGTTCTTTCTTTGCAAAACACTAATGTTACGAACAAAATTAAATACACTATACCCGTATCATCGGGGATATCGCAAAACTCCCAGGGAGATTATCAATTGCAAATCAACATAGTAAATTATGCCTAAATCGTAAGAATAGAGCATGCATTAAAAAAGAAGAGAGTTACCAGGAAATGATGTTTAAAATTTCACCTCGAACATATCTCAAGAATAAATCAGTTTATCATTCTGTTCCAAAGAATTTTATCGAATATTTCTTTGCGAAGAAGGGGCGGGGGGGGGGGGGGGGGGTGGGGGGTGGGTTACATACGCGGCCAGTTTTAGATCTAGGTCATTGTTGAGGAGAACTAAAATACGTATATATTGTGCCAAATTGGGGCCACGTGGTATCGGAAGAGCGTAGTGCGTTCTAGAACAAATACAAGCCATGGCAATTCGTTGAATTGCTTCTCGTAACAGAACTGTCTCACTGTCTAAATAAGGATCCATCCGGGGTATATATCATGCATGTGTTGGTATCAAGTAGTAAACGAAATTAATAATGATTGCGTTGTTTGGGGCCATTTTTTTTTTTTTTTTTTTGGGGGGGGGGGGGGGGGGTGGCTAGCCCTTATTCTTCTTCTACCAGGTCATCAAGAAACACAAATAGTGTTGAAATTTTCCGCAATCCCTTTAGCGCCGAGGGTAGAAAAGCCTATAGAAAAGTCAGCTTGACAATAGCAATTTAATGTTGGTCAAACAATCAGGGAGAAATACTGGGCAACCAGATATTAGCCCACGTCTTCAATATAACCAGGGAATCCCGATATAACTAAGCACATGCTCACAATTCGAATATCAAATCTAGCTATTGTTTGGAGACTCATTGTTACCGTCTGGATTTCACGCACCAAAGTCCGGCTCGTCTAGTACACACAAATCCGGCCCGTATTGACTTTACACACCGGACTTAGGGGACTGTTTTCAAAAGGAGGGAAAATGCATATGCCGACCCTACATAACACTCATTGGGGGGTTGGGGGGGGCGGTACGCTTAACGGCCAAGCCCTTTTTGTGAATTGTGAATTTGTGAATGGGAGCTTAAAGAAAATCTTTCGCGCCCGTTCCTACGCATTAGTTATTCATGTAATCCCCGCGTGTGTGTCCGCTCTCGTCTTGAAAGATTTGACTCTAAAATTTTCACTTTGGCTACTGATATGTTTTATTATTATCTTACGTACAAGACATTGATTTAGATTGTTGTTCTGATTGTTTATTTCCCTCCCAATCATAGGCGTTGACGTTGGCATGATTGTTCATTTCTGTTCATTAATGTGTTCAATACTTGTATTATATTAATTTGTTCACGAACAAAACAAAAACGATATGTATAATTGTATTCCTTCTGTATGTTTTTACACATTATTTGTTTCATATAACATTTATTTTGTTCTGTCATCCGATCAAAATAGGTCATATATCTATATCATCAATCTGATCTTTCTCATGCAAGATCGATTTAAAGAATAGAAACGTAGGTTCTCTAAATCTTCGCAAAATCAGCTATTGTATTTCAAAACCCGTGATTTAAAAATGATACTTATAATCAAAGAGATTGAAAGATTCTGCTTGAAATAAGATTACGGGGCGTTTACATACGAAACAAACAAACATCTGCAAATTAAAGATATTACAAAAATGATAGTCGTATTGTCGGGAGCCTGCATCATCAAAACGCTTCGGTAGATGGAACAATTCGAAATCGCCTATCTGTTCCAAACACGAAATTCGATCGAATATTTCTTCGCGAAGAAACTGTATTGGCGGTGGCATTTGTCGTAACAATTTGTTGTCGTCAATTGTTCGTGACGTTTTGACGTTTCATATTTGTTAGCTAGCGCTAGTAAAGTCTTTTGTTTTAACGCGCACTGTATATACTGTAGTTATAAGGCCTGAACACGTTATGTTCACATTGGGTGTTATATAGCATACGGATATTATAGTACATGTAACTTTTACAAGCACTTTGTTATTGCAACGCAATGACAAAAGACAGCTCTTTGAGCAGCTAATAGTTTTTGCGCCCATTGTTCCGCTCATAGGCTGCTATTCCCAATCACCGGGCATTATTTGTAATTGTATCATTAGTTAAGTTTATTAATCTATTCATGTTTTCTATCAGTTATTTATTTAGTTTTGGGGAGGGGGATTTCGTATTACGAATTCATGACCCTTATACATAATGACAATGTTCTCAAATTACGAATAGCGGTCTTCATGAATAGTTGTCCAATGAATAGTGGTCCTTATAACTAGGGAGCGGAGCCCTCCTGATGGGCCTCTGCCATTTTGGTCCGGTCGTTCACTTCGCCGCCCCCCCCCCCCTCCCTCACACACACGCATAATACGCAGCCTTATTGTAGCTAAACAAGAATCTATAGCAAGTAGGACAATAATTATAGCGATCAAACAACAGCCTTGCTCGGCCGCGTGAAATCCTGCCACGGCATTCTATGTTTTTACATTTAGAGCGAACTTTCCTTTTGTATTCGCTCCATAGAACTCTACTTTTATCTTACAGCGAGGTGAAATGAAAAAAGCGTCATCATGAGTAGATCTTTTGTTTGATGTTATCCTTCTTCTCCCTAGTTAAGTCAAACCTTCAATTTAGGCCTATCCATAAAAGGTAGCTTCCTGTACCGTTCACTTTTTTTCCTGACTGCTATATGAAGCATGTGCATGCTCTGAATTAGGCAAACAGGGGACCGTCGGCGGGTTTAAGACCTCTCCGAACGAAATTTAATGTTGAGTTATGCCTTACCATAGCATATCGACTTGGTTTCTAACCAGGGAGCTCCCGGTTACGAGCTGCTCTGCTCTACCACTGGGCTATAGCGCCTCCCTCCTTTTAAAAAGATCTTTTTAAATTTGACCGTTTTTTTTTTAGAATAAGAATCAAAACATGTTTGGTATGTTTTTGTATCTGTGCATTATGATTTCAAAATTTCACTTTCGCCACTTAATTATACAAATCTACGAATAAATTAATCGAATGTTAGAGCAGAAATCAATGTTTGTATTTGTGTCCCTGCCCGTTTTGTGATCATTTAGTACATATAGCGCAAAGTAGAAGTCGAATGATAAATTATCACCATAATGTTTTGTATTGCATTTCCAATTGCTGCTCAACTTTATCACCATCAGGCTACGCTTTTTTTTTTACATCTTCATGACACACATGTTTTATAATCTCGATATAGTTCCCGGACTCTTTTTTTTCTATTCATCCACTTTTAAAAAGAGCTATGGAATTATGATTTAAAACGCCTTTTGGACGGGCAATTTTCGAAGGCAAATCTTGGGCGTGAAATCCTGCCACGGCACTTTATGTTTTTTCCCTGAGGCCACTGAACAAAATATACATGTTTAGCGTCCCCGCCCGCTTCCTTTTTGGGGGCCGCCTCCTATTTTTTTTTTTTTTTTTTTTTGAATTTTTTTTTTTTGAATTTTTTTATTTAATTCTTTTTTAAAACACTGCTAAAATGGATCTATTACTGATTTTTGAAAAAAATTAAAAAATGTCGGCGGCCATCTTGAAAAATAGCCCGACTGTCAGGGAAAATGTACCGAGCGGCCATTTTGAAAGAAAAAAAAAAGAAAAAAGAGGGCCTCCTCCTTCATATTTTTCAAAAAAACAGGACGCTAATAAGACATTTTTTTATTTTTTATTTGGCCTTAGAGCGAACTTTTCTTTTGTATTCGCTCCGTAGAACTCTACTTTATCAAACAGCGAGGTGAAATGAAAAGAGCGTCATCTTGAGTAGATCGTTTGTTTGATGTTACCCTTCTTATCCCTAATAAGCAAACCTTCAATTTATTAGAACCAAGTCATGGGAGGAGAAAAAAACAAGATTTGACTGACAAAATATAAATTCTTCCAAGCTCAGGCTGTGGCGATGTGCAACGCGTAGCGTGCATATGAATGTCCATTATTACGACGCTAGAATCATATCGCGATGTGGGAATTATACAAATATGTTGATAATCATTCAAATTACAAACATACACAAGCGACCCAAACAGTAATCAATTTGCCGACTATAACCGCATACATGTAGTCATTCACATCATTCGTCTTTTATTTTTTGTTGTTGGGGACAATTAAGCTCGCAATTAAACAACCATTAATCGTACATAGTCATCTTTGTTTCACATTTCATACAGTCGTCACAAAAAATTAAAAGGAGGCGTATTAGACCCAACAAAAATAAATCATAATTTATTCTGATCAAGATGAACGAGTGTGTTGATTGCCCCCCAAAACAAAGACAATCCCACCAGACAAGTTCATGCTGTGCTGTAGCAATGTACATCGCAAAGCTTCGCCACAAATGATTGGAAAGATAATACCCCGTCCGTTACGACGCAAAACGGCGCGAGAAGAATAGATCGCGACGCGAGAAGAATACATCATTTTTTTTTTTTACAAACAATGAAATGTTTATCAGAACGAAAACCGGAGGTGGGGAAGACAGGCTTTGGCCGACAAATACTTTCTGTATATCAAGTTTAAGCTGTACCGCGCATCACGAGCGAGAACAATGACGGGAGAGATAATCTTCCATCGCCTGGTGGGGCGCAAAAGGGCGCAAGAAGAATAGAGCGGGTTTATACCAACAATAGACAGTTTCTTTTCATATGCAAGAATCAGGTGAGGGTGACTATTGCGCCCCTTCGCGCCCCTTTGCGCCTCAATGCGTCTCTTGGGACGCGACTGTTCTATTCATCGCGCCCCGACGCGTCCGGGCACAGTCGCAACTTTGGAAGGCTCCCCTTAGGTCTTATGTCTCCTTTAAACATGACCGTGGTATTGGTTAGGTCTTATGTCTCCTTTCAAAATGAACGTGGTATTGGTTAGGTCTTATGTCTCCTTTCAAAATGACAGTCGTATTGGTTAGGTCTTATGTCTCCTTTCAACATGACAGTCTTATTGGTTAGGTCTTATGTCTCCTTTAAACATGACCGTGGTATTGGTTAGGTCTTATGTCTCCTTTCAACATGAACGTGGTATTGGTTAGGTCTTATGTCTCCTTTCAACATGACAGTCGTATTGGTTAGGTCTTATGTCTCCTTTAAACATGAACGTGGTATTGGTTAGGTCTTATGTCTCCTTTCAACATGACAGTCGTATTGGTAAGGTCTTATGTCTCCTTTCAACATGACCGTGGTATTGGTTAATTCTTATGTCTCCTTTCAACATGACAGTCTTATTGGTTAGGTCTTATGTCTCCTTTAAACATGACCGTGGTATTGGTTAGGTCTTATGTCTCCTTTCAACATGACAGTCGTATTGGTTAGGTCTTATGTCTCCTTTCAACATGACCGTGGTATTGGTTAGGTCTTATGTCTCCTTTCAACATGACCGTGGTATTGGTTAGGTCTTATGTCTCCTTTCAACATGACCTTGGTGTTGGTTAGGTCTTATGTCTCCTTTCAACATGACCGTGGTATTGGTTAGGTCTTATGTCTCCTTTCAACATGACCGTGGTATTGGTTAGTTCTTATGTCTCCTTTAAACATTACCGTGGTATTTGTTAGGTCTTATATCTCCTTTCAACATGACCGTGGTATTGGTTAGGTCTTATGTCTCCTTTAAACATATCCGTGGTATGGGTTCGGAGATCTTATGTCTCCTTTCAACATGACAGTCGTATTGGTTAGGTCTTATGTCTCCTTTAAACATGACAGTCGTATTGGTTAGGTCTTATGTCTCCTTTAAACATGACAGTCGTATTGTTTGGGATGCCTTCTGTCTCCTTTAATCATGACCGTGGTATTGTTTAGTATACAAATAATACACAGCAGTGAGGGCACTACTACAACTACCAACACACGATACTTTTGGAACAGTCTAACGCACCCGAGGCGGTAGCCGTAGGTGTTTGGACTGTTTTGAAGGTACCGAGTGTGGATAATTTTACTAATACCCGAACAAAATGCTGTGTATTATTCGTTTCATAAGATTATGTTTTATTTGTTATATCAAATGATGTTTTATAACATGATATTACTAATGACTGGTCATTATAATTGATAATGACCGGTCATTATCCAAATTACGCGTTAGGCAAACTAAATGCCTGGTCACGTGTTCGCTTTCAACAATTCATTTGATTAGCATCCACGTCATCATCTCATAAGAAGTCTTAATGTCTCCTTTAAACATGACTGTGGTATTGGTTAGGCCCTTTATCTTTCCTTTAAGCCCATCTGTACTAGTGTACAGGAGGGATTAGATCACCCTGCAATGTCACATGACAGGTGGTTATCTCGTCAAATCAGCTCTCAATTAAAATAAGAAAAAGAGGATCACGGGGAACCAGTGGTCAACGATAAGGCATTGTTTGTTGTATAGAGGGCGCAAGTAGCTATAAGTTGTGTAGTGGGCCTTCAAACATGTCTGTGGTATAGGTTAGGAGGCTCTTTAAACATGACTGTGGCATTGGTTAGGTCGTATGTCTCCTTTAAACATGACTGCGGTATTGGTTAGCTCACCTGACTCAAGATACCTATCAACCATGCTGCTCCTGGACATGCTTGAGTATTACATTCCTGGATGTGAGAAGGCTTGGTTGATTCTTCAAGACATAACCGATCACTGACGTTAACTCGCGTTTCATTTATCTCCTAAGTAGTAAAGAAATCAAACCCTCAAACACAAAAACACGATTAAATTAAATCAAAAGTTTACAAAAAACATGCTTATACAAATGATATACAAATATAATGATGAAATCTATCACGACTAGCGGCGTAGCATGGGTTAATTAATTGAAAGCACTGGAACAATGGAAGGGGGTTGGGGAGAGAGGGGGGAGGGGGCACTGGTCTTACTCAAGATATGAAATGCGAATTTACAAGCCTACCACATAGCTACGGATAATTGGGGAGGATGCTGAAGATTGTCCAGGCGTTTTATTTTCTCGTCCTTTTTTTCCCTTTAACTGCATGTCTTGCTTTTTTCTTTCATTTCATTTTGTTAACCTGCCGGCGTCATTTTTTCCCCACGAGAGTTGATATGTTTTACGTCACTAGCAGCTTGGAAAGAGAACTGAATAGATATTGTGATTCGAATGCACATCTCCATCTTTTTATTACACTGTCCCTACCGATTAAGCTAACGATGGGTTGATGAAAGGTGGGTTAGTATGATAATTATAACCCTATAACTAACCCTAACGGTTATCATGTGCGCATGCGCAGGTTTAGATAGCTAGCTAGACCCTTCTGATTGGCTGTATGCAAATGAGTTCATCAATAATTTGACAGACACGCATATTCGACAACCATACCCCCTCCCCCCCCCCCCCAAAAAAAAAGGGGGGGAAAGAAATTTCGAGGGAACAAATGCGACCACGTACATGTATTTATCTTTTTATCCAATCCTATCTTAAAGAATACCTTCAATAATTTCTTTTGGAAATAAAAGATGTAAAAGAAAACATTGAATAGGAATATATATGATTCGGAAAGTAAAATAGAAGAGGAAAGTTTGAAGAAACAAGCACGTACCTCCATACAGATGGGCATGAATGTCTGATTGCCTCCCCCACACGATACTGAACACTCAGTTATCGGATTTACATCCCAACTAGATGTGTGTGTGTGTGTGTGTGTGTGTGAGAGAGAGAGAGAGAGAGAGAAAGAGAGTGAGGAGGGAGAGAGAGAGAGAGAGAGAAAGAGAGGAGGGAGGGAGGGAGAGAGGAAGAGAGAGAGAGAGAGAGAGAGAGAAAGAAAAGGAAGACACAAGCACACAGAGAGAAAGATAACCATTAAAGAGCAATTCTAGCCCCCAAGCAAGTTGAAATGCAAACAAGAAATAAACGATAACATATATCTCGTGAACCTGACCATGCCAAAACACATTTTGATGACAATGGTGCAATTAGATTCTTTATGAAGATGTCGGGTTGAAGACAACATGGCAACTGAAAATGTGATCTCTTTGCTGCCCTGTCATTAGTTTTCACTTTTTTTAAAAATAATTTTTGTTTGAAATTCTAAAAGCTGATTTCTCCTTTGTCATAATAACGTTACGGAATAATTATGCTATTGTGAAAGAACAAGAAAATTAACATTTTATTTAATACTATTGGCATTACTGGTAAGAGTGTGTCCTCAATAAGAAACGGGGTCAATAATTGGTTGAAACTATTCGTAAATGAATATTAGATTTGGAATCATCGTTTTGTTGGTAATTTTGCTAGAATTAGATATTATCAATCAGATTTTTTTCGGATACCTTGACGGAATGTTAAGAATACGAGAAGCCTTTTTTTTTTTAAATCGTAAACGAAAGTATTCAGCTAATTATCTGAAACTCTCGGAGGGACACTTCATCCGAACAGAAAAGATTACTGATTGGTCTATACAACATCAAGGAGTACTCACTAGTATGAGACGGGATCGCTGATTGGTTCATACCACTCGTAGAATAAAGAAGGGTTATTAAGAATGTAACTGAGTGAGCGATTTATAAAGTACTTAATCAAAATATCAATTTGGAGCGGCTTAGTCGTTGGCCCAGTGAGTACCCAGAGATGTTCCGATTCATAACGTTCAGATCGTAAGAGAATATGGATGTCTCCAACGGTGAACCGCCTTGATAAAATTGTTGGGCTGAAGACACTCTTTCCATCTACGATCAATCCTGAAAACAAAGAACAATCATTAGAATTGATGTATTATGGACAAGCTTTATCAAATGAATGTAATGAATGCCACAACGCTTTATCAGAACTATGGATAGGTATGCCCTAACAATAAAAAAGAGCTCTTTCGCAGGGCACAGTCAGGTGAATTATGTAATAATACACTTTACAAAAATTGATTATCACCATGACCATCATCATCATCATCATCATCATCATTATCATCATTACTAAAAGAAAAAAAGAGTGTTTCTGCTGGATATAATTTTCCTTCTGTTTTGCTATAAGCACTGCATTGTAAATTAATTTATACGGTATATACAGTATGTTAACAGAATATTGATACGTTACTTTACATTGTAAATTGACTTTATGATGTATATGTTCCCAAACACAATATTGATTGTTACATTACATATAATCACTTTGCAATGTAATGTAACAATCAATATTCTGAAATTGATTGTTACAGAATATTAATTGTTACATTACATTGTAAAGTGATTATATGTTTATAAACAGAATATTGATGTTACATTATATTGTAAAGTGATCATATGTTTATAAACAGAATATTGATGTACATCAATGAAGTTTAATAAAAACAATACGATACAATACATCATCACATTGTAAAGTGATTATATGTTCCCAAACAGAATATTGATGTTACATTACGTTGTAAAGTGATTATATGTTTATTAACAGAATATTGATGTACATCAATGAAGTTTAATAAAAACAATACGATACAATACATCATCACATTGTAAAGTGATTATATGTTCCCAAACAGAATATTGATTGTTACATTACATTGTAAAGTGATTATATGTTTATAAACAGAATATTTATGTTACATTACATTGTAAAGTGATTATATGTTTATAAACAGAATATTTATGTAAATCAATGAAGTTTTTTTTAAAGCGGACACTTTTTTTTTTTTTTTGGTCTCAAAATTTCAAAATTTGATATTTTTTTACGTATGGGGGGGGGGGGGGGGGGTAAGGTCACCTTATTTAGGTTAGCCGTGGGTACAATTTTTTTTTTTTTAAATAAAAAAAAAAAAAAAAAAAAAAAGCCAAGGGGGGGGGGAGGGGGGGGGGGGGTTTTAGGTTTTTTTAGGGGGGTTTACATACATTAAAATACCAAAGGGGGGGGGGTTTGAACCCCCAAAACACCCCCCCCCCCTGCGTACGCCCCTGCTACACATACTTATACAAGTACATGTTATTTTAATTTTGCCTTGGCATTCTTTTTCTTTTCGAGGCAGTTCACAGAATGATAGTTACAAATGATAGTGGTAGTTATTTTACCTGACAGCTAGGAAAGCATAAATGCTTGTTTGTAAGCAACCATAAGACCGACGGCTTAAGGTCCTCGCCGAGGGACCTGGTAATGAGGATTAAATGCCTTACCAAAGGGCACTAGCGCATCGACTTGGTTTCAAACCCGGGTCACCGGATAACGAGACCACTGCTCTACCGACTGAGCTATCGCGCCTCCTCAATTAATAAGATTATATTTATATAAGGCTATATTTGGTAGACAGTATATTTAAATCGATCATAAAAATTAACTCACTTAAACCTTGAAAAGATCTTTCCGTGTTTGTGATTTTAACCATGGTTGCTCCGATTGGCACAGTAATCCAAGTCCAATATTCTTCAGATGAAAGAGAAATGAGAAGACGAAGAAAACAAACCTGATAAAAAGAACTATACTCAACGTTTCACGGCAGCATGAATATAAACAAATAAAACATCAGATTTTATGAAACGATTGTGGTTATTAATCATTTTGATTTATATAAAAAAAGGCTTGTCAAAATTCTCTTTTGGTAATTTAGTGTGTGGATGAATTATGTTTCCGAAGCAGATTAGTCCAATCTCCTCCAGTGCATGAAGAGCAAGAGAAGGAGGGGGTGTCGTCTTCTCATTATGCTTTTTTTTTTGCCATTCGATTTTGGTGGACTGCACTATCCCTACACGCCATTAACTTGGTGAATCTTGACTGAAAATGCATGCGGAAACAAGTTCGGAAGAGACAAGGGAGGGATGGAGGGAAGGAAAGAGAGAGAGAGAGTCAGAGACAGAGAAACAGAGAAAGATGGAAAAAGTAAAACAGAGAAAACAAATAGATTACCAAAATAGGGGGGGGGGGGGAATGAGCAACAGACATGAAACAACCAAAGGCAACAAAGGTAATAGGGACTTTTAGATTCGCAGTGTCTTAAAATGACGCCACACGTAGCAGTCCACTATGTCGACGTGCAAATCTAAAAGTCCCTATTAACACGAGTACTATAAGGGAGTTTACAGATAGCACATGGTAAAAATGACTCCAAATATCCACAGATCTTGTACACGTAGAGAAGTTCCACTTTGAGCATTATACCCCATTCACAGTGGTTTTGAAATTTGTAGCGGCGTTGTAGCGGAGCGGCGACACCGCCATAACACCGCTACAAATGCATTCACAGTAGAAAAGTTATCCCGCTGCAGCAGCGGGATAAATATCATGTACCCATTCACGCTGCAGCGGGTGATTTTTATTACCTCCGTAACAAACACGTGTATGCATGGCTCATGACCCGCGAGTGACCCCGATATGACCGCAAATACTTCAGCGCGGGGTTTTCGATTGCTTGAAATTGCGCGCGCTAGCTGTACTTTACACACTCTTCCTCATGCAGCTAGCTCGATTTAGCTATGGATCTATCTATACTTTTACGTATTGCTGTCGCTTTCATTCTACTGGAATTGTAGAGAACGAATCGTGAAAGTGTGAAATATTTTTATTTGGATAATTATAATATCTACATAATAATAAAATCAATTTGAATCCACTGGTTACTTTATTTCTATTTCACTTTATGTTCCCCATTGCTGGAGAAAAGAGGTCAGTGATAGGTAAGTAAACAAATCACACGTGTTTGTCGCGGTGTTATAGCGGAGAGCCTTCACACTGAGTAAACACCGCGACAGCAGCGGGACTGTCCCGTTGCTGTAGCTAGGCGAACCTTGCGATAGTTTGTCGCGGCGTTATCGCGAGGCGGTGTTATCCCGCGATAGTTTATAACGGGTCCGAGCCTTCACACTGAAGACAACACCGCGACAGCAGCGGGACAGTCCCGCTGCTGTCGCGGTGTTTGAGGCCACTGTGAATGGGGTATTAGAATAATAACTGCCAAAGTCCTAGATGTGCTTCATGAATACCTTTTGTTTGTCCTCTTGAAAAGAATACCTCCACATGCTTATCATAGAATGTACCGTTGGTGCATATATGAATAATGTTACATAACTTTCATGAGCGCATAATCCAGTATTCATCTCTGTGGGTTTTACCATTTTGGTACAAATGACCTTTATCTGCCCATGCGCAGATTGTATCTATGAACTGGCTTATTGGGGTGGACGGGATACATGTCTTACCGTTCGACTGTGCTGGTATTCTTTCTCGAAGATCACCCTGTACGAAACTACATGTTCTTCCTGTTCCCTCACACACACCACATCCATCGAGTAATGCATCTGATCCGTATACACCATCACAACCAAACTCCTAGGTAAACAAAAAGAGCAATGAACAGAGGGGTGTTTCACAAAGATCCTAAGTCGAGCTTAACTCTAAGTGTGACTTAGCCATTATGGAGAACCATTTGTAGCCTTAAAGGTACTATGTCCCTTTTGCAGCCAACCTCAAATTCTGTAGAACTTTGCAGGAATTATGAATATGTCATGTATGTCCTATCTGTGACATTTAAACGTTAGCAGTGTCCTAATATTAAAATTATGCAAGCAAACCTGTTTACTTGCTAGACTTCACTGTCAGACACTATTGAGTGACTGACTGTTTTTTTTCTTCCTTGGTAATAACATACATAAAATGAGCTGTAAAGGGTACATGAACATCTACATCAATAACCCACTTCTTGTAATGGCCAAAATTAATCTGATAGAGTCTTTACGCAGCATAAAAAGTACGACCATTCGGTACAATGGTCTGGAAATCAAGACTATTAATTACTGGCTCTATAGCTCCTAAGTCGATTCGACAACTAATAGTCGTTATTTTCACACTTAAAGATATTTCAAGCCCCCTTATTTTTAGGGGACACTATTGAGTGACTGACTGTTTTTTTTTCTTCCTTGGTAATAACATACATAAAATGAGCTGTAAAGGGTACATGAACATCTACATCAATAACCCACTTCTTGTAATGGCCAAAATTAATCTGATAGAGTCTTTACGCAGCATAAAAAGTACGACCATTCGGTACAATGGTCTGGAAATCAAGACTATTAATTACTGGCTCTATAGCTCCTAAGTCGATTCGACAACTAATAGTCGTTATTTTCACACTTAAAGATATTTCAAGCCCCCTTATTTTTAGGGAAGTTCTAAATAAGTATTATCTTTCAAATGCCGTTGGAATTTAACCTTTTCATTTGTTTGGCCTGTAAATGGGACATAGTACCTTTAAAATAAAATAAAATCTTAAGCAATAATTAAAGTATTTTAGATTCTTCAGAAATTCCACATCTAGAACATGAAATCTCTTTGAATATGAATGATTTGAATCATCATTTTATGCCTTTCAAAATAACTTTTACGGCAATATTTCAAAGATGCTAACGGATTTTTGATAGTTTTTAAGCCAACGAGGAGTCATTTTACTGACGCAACACTGCGTCATAGACTGGTGCACGCTTTTACACCCTTCATGTGAGAGTGACATCGAAGTATGCTGAATGGAAATATAACAGTACACACAATGCGTTGTAAGACTGGCTCATGCACTAATCGCCTTAAGCCCATTACACTTGTTTGGCCGGGAGGGATTAGACCTCTCTGCATGATCACTGACAGGTGGTTATCTCATCAAATCAGCTCTCAATTAACGTAATAAAAAGGGAATCACGGGGGACCAATAGTCACCGATTAGGCATTGTTTGCTGTATAAAGGGCGCAAGTAGCTATAACTAGTGCAGTGGGGCTTAAATGGGCTAGAGTATAATTAAGGCAATAGCGCAATAGAAATGACGCAACGTGTGCGACGCGCGTATTGTTCTTACTTTGCACTCTGTTTTGAGGCATCTTCTGGTGCGTCTGAGTTCATCTGGTACTTCATCAGCCCAGCATCGTGTCCCGTCTGATACTGTACTTGGATGTCGGATTGAAATGTCGCCAAAATTCGATTGGCACTTCAAATCACACAGCGAATCGCCTAATAAAAAAAAAAAAGTGATATTATCTTTGATAGGGCGAGAAAGTTCTGACACAGGGTTATCATCAATACAAACGAGCAAATAAACGGAACAAAAAAATATTGAGATACGCTGAATAGGAACATAACAAGAACAAAAGGAAGAGAAAGAAATAGAGAAAGAGAGAGAGACAGAGACAGAGAGACAGAGAGGGGGGGGGGGCAGAAAACAGATGTCATGCAGCCTTCTCCCCAATGAATAACAATTGTAAACCCCATTTTAAGGCCAAAAGCCCTTATTAGTAACAAACTAAATTCCCCGTAACAATGGTAACATCGTAATGCATGATGTTTGGACCGGAGTGTACATGCTCTCTTGTCCCGATTTGAAACAAACGTCCACTCTTTACCCATTAAAAACTATAAAATGCTGTATTGATGAGCTTTGCCTTGATGTCCTCTTTTCTCATGAAAATAATGTATTTTCGAGATTAAAAAATAGCAGAAAATTATTACCGAACAGAGTGCCGTCAAGGTCACCTGACCATTCATGAAATTGACCTTGATATTCGATGGGGTCGGTGAGGGCGCACTCGTGATCTCGAAAATCATCTGCAGAGATGATACCTGGGCAGGGCTATGAGGAGAACAAGACTCACATTAATATGAAGATTCACCCCGGAAGATTATGGGAGTGTTTCACATAGACTAAGATTGACTTTGAATTGGACTTAATTATGGCAGGCTGTTCATGCCACCGTTTGCTCTCACCATTTACGTGCATTGGTCTCTCAAGGGAGCTGCAAATCATGGTCACAAATACACAGAACTTACAGTTTTTGATAGATCATTATTGAAGGAAAAAATATCTAAAGATCATAATTGAGAGACCAATGGTTAGAGCAACCAGTGGCAAGAATGGCCTGCCATAGTTAAGTCCAACAAAGTCGATCTTAGTCTTTGTGAAACACTTCCCATGTCAGGTAAGAATGTGCATTTTAGTCATAACATCATATATAGAAGCATATTTCAAAAAAAACGGTTTGTTTATAATTCAACTTGAACTGAATCAACCTCCCCCATGTTGTGAAAAAAAAAATCCTACTCGTTTTTTCCTTCAAGTGTTTAAATAGGTATCCAGTAGGCTAGGAAAGTCGTCGTGTTTTGTTCGGCGTTGCGAGCATTCGATGGAGCCTGGCTGGAATGCTCCACAGGGAGTGAAGAATGTGCATACATTGCGTGTGGAAAAGCTTAGAATCGATAACTGAAGTAATAATCATCGGTGATATCTGTGATTAGAAACATCATCAACGTATACGGCGCTATATTATATTATTCTAGGATATTATCATTTTGCTTAAATCTCGAAAAATACAGAAAAAGTGTTTGTCAAATTGTACTAAAAAATACGAAAAGAGGTGAGTGTTATCATCGGGAGAGACTTCTTGATAATATTTTGATGCGAGATGAATCAATGTTGTTAAAGGTATAGACCAGGGCCCCGTCTTACAAAGAGTTACGATTGATCCAAATCAATCGTAAGTCCTCCAATCAATCGCAAGTTTGCAGTCTCCTATCTCTTATGTACATAGTTACGATTGATATCAATCGCAAATAACTTACGATTGATATCAACTCTTTGTAAGACGGGGCCCAGTTCTGGCCATGCGATTGCATTGTGAAAGAAACGTTGTGGAATCGATCAGAAAAAGTTTAATCATCTAGCATATAAGTATTGGTGTGTACTGCAAGGTTCTGGAATCACCAAAACGATAAGAAATTTGGCCCAATCTTGGTGGCGTTACAGGCACTGCACACAGAAAGATGTATATGGGACTACGCGACACGTGGGCGATATCTATCCGGTCCAGATAGAAACAATAATTTACCAAATATGTCAGTTAGTAGGCGGTTTCCCGGCAAAATTTGTATCATCACGTATTAGTCAAAACATATTCTTTCACAAAATTGTTAATAACAGCTTCCATTTTTATTTTTTGAGAGGGGGGCGTTTCCACTCGTCTTTACCTTTAAAGGTACTATGTCCCTTTGCAGCCAACCTCAAATTCTGTAGAACTTTGCAGGAATTATGAATATGTCATGTATGTCCTATCTGTGAAATTTAAACGTTAGCAGTGTCCTCATATTCAAATTATGCAAGGAAACCAGTTTAATTGCTAGAATTCACTGTCAGACACTATTGAGTGACTGACTGGCTTTTTTTCTTCTTTGGTAATAACATACATGTACATGACAAGAGTTGTAAAGGGTACATAAGCATTTGTCTACATCAATAACCTACTTCTTTTGATGGCCAAGATTAAACTGATTGAATCTTTGCGCAGCATAAAACGTATGACCATTCGGTACAATTGGCTGAAAATCAAGACTATTACTTTTGGGCTCTATAGCCTGAAAGTCGATTTGACAACTAATAGTCGTTATTTCCCCACTTGAAGACATTTTCAAGCCCCACCTTTTTTTAGGGAAGTTCTAAATTAGTATTATCTTTCAAATGCAGTTGGAATTTAACTTTTTCATTTTTTTTGGCCTGCAAATGGGACATAGTACCTTTAAGCTTCATTTTTTACTATGTACAATGAAATATTTTATTTTGTTGGAAATGGAAATAAAAGAAATGAAATGAAATGAAATGAAATGAAATATCGTACGTTCTCGTTACACGTCTTCATGATGAACATAGGTCCTTCACAAGCTTTCCCACCTGAACGAGGTGCAGGATTATTACAATGTCGCTGTCTGTACGTCACACCCGTACCACACGTACGAGAACACTGCGTAAAGGTCTCCGGCCATTCACCCCAAGCACCGTCTACAGGAGCGGGGATCCCGCCGATAGATGAACGACAAAATCCGGCCATACACCACTGCAACAAAGTGAGCAATGGAATTGCCACATAATGGGGAAAAATCTATTTAGTAGACAAAATCAGAAGAAAAAAAACATACACCTACAAACATATCATTGAAAATTCGAGAATAAGAAACTCATAACATTTTGATGGTGTAGTCGGTCTAACGTAAATTGGCAAATCACTTGACCTGATTAATGGTTAATGAAAAATTAGGTCTCAGGTGTTGTATAAACACATATGCGCAGTAGAATATAATTGGGTTGCATGTATGAACTAATTTTTAAGTAAATGGAAATTCATAAATTCTTTTAGAAATGAGCGAATGGGAGCGGACGTCAAAAAGTACGTCATGGAGCTATGTAAAGGATTAGTTTGAAATACACCCGTTCACGGTTACAATAGTGCGCATGCGCTGACATGGGCGGCATTTGAACTTGCTAGAAAATATTGCGAGTAACTTTTATGTCATGCAGCATGCAAAGCGTATGCGTCGATATGGTGTGAGCTCGCAGCACAGGCAGTGACGCAACAAAACATGCGCGTCTGAAAACATTGATGACGCAATGTTTACTCGCTAATTAAAATGGCGGCCTTAACCGTGAAAGGGTTTATTGAAGGAAATCAATACATCTTACCATGTTCTCTCCACAAGGTGTGCCCGACTGCACGACAGCGTAACGACAATTACCATTGATATAACAACCGATCGATCCACAAGTCTGTCAAAAGAAATATTTGTCTCGATTGAAACACAATTCATCGTAACATACCATTTTTGCTACAAGGTCCTCACTTCCCGTTAATTTATGCTTTTGTAATCAAGTCTTCAAGATATATATATAAATCATTCATTTATTGCAACCATGAGTTGGATTTCATACAGTAAAAAAGGCAGGCATAAAAATGGTTCACAGTATAGTTATATGTATATATACTTTGTACAATAAAACTGTATAAATTGACACTTTAAATACATAGATATGAAAGGAAGAAAAAGAAAAAACACTCAAGAGCAATCGCATTTAAGCATAATTATAAGGTACATAGGACTTCACAGGACCAATAATCATATATCAACTGACTTCAACGTATTGTTCAACAATTAAAATTGAGAAAGATTTTGAAAGAAAGAGAGAGACAGTAAATCCAAATTGAGTGGTGGTATAATGCATTATTCCTAAAAAAAATATATCCAGTCAAATTCAATTGATATTAAATTTGTTACATTCTAAATTATTTTGAAATTCATATAATAAGAAAATGTGTAATTTAAGTAAAACGTTTACACAGCACTTTAATTCAATATAAAATTGGCAATAATGATTATTAATTAAATATAATACCCTGTACAAAGCTTGAGTACATGTACTCCCAAGTTTGATACTAATACACCAGTGTCGTATAATAATAACAGGTATGTAAAACAAGATTTAAACATAAATATATGGACCAATAATCATATATCGACTGACATCAACATATTGTTCAGAACAGTTAAAATTGAGGAAGATTTTGAAAGAAAGAGAGAGACAGTAAACCCAAATTGAGTGGTGGTATAATGCATTATTCGTAAAAATTAATCCAGACAAATTCGATTGATATCAAATTTTTTACATTTTCAATTATTTTAAAATTCATATAATAAACAAGGGTGTAATTTAAGTAAAATGTCTACACGGTATTTTAATTCAATATAAAATTGGCAATAATGATTATTAATTAAATTTAATACCCA
This sequence comes from Strongylocentrotus purpuratus, assembly GCF_000002235.5. Taxonomy (NCBI): domain Eukaryota; kingdom Metazoa; phylum Echinodermata; class Echinoidea; order Camarodonta; family Strongylocentrotidae; genus Strongylocentrotus; species Strongylocentrotus purpuratus. The sequence goes on from NW_022145526.1 coordinate 1,993,715, forward strand.
GTACACAGTTTGAAGACACTAATAAACCGGTGTCGTATGATATTCACAAATATATAAAATAGGATTGATGTCTTATTATTAAAATTATTAAATTTGATTAACGAGAATATACTCAATAAAAAGGACAATAAAAATACATTAAATTTGGCAAGATCATTGTAGATTAAACAGACACCAGGGTATGAAGCTATTTTTGTATCTATTAGTTTTGCATTTGGGAGGGTACAGGTCTTTGCTGTTCCGAAGAGAGTATCTTGTTTCTCTTGGAGCAGGAAGAAGATGATTTAGCATATGACTGGGGTTACGAATTTGGGTAAACAAATTAAGGCATAGTTTTTGTCTACGTACAGAAAGAGATTGGAGGTTAAGAGAGACAAGGGCGTCAGAGTATGATAGTCCAGGAGAAATGATTCTAACTGCCCTTTTTTGGATTGACTCTAACATTTCGGATTGTTCTTTGGTCAGACCTCCATGAAATACTTGGCAAGCATACTCTAACACCGATCTAATGCATGCCACATAGTATCTGCACATATCAGTCTGATTTAAACCTGCCCTTCGTAATTGAACAAGAAGGTACAAGCGTTTTGCTGCTTTAGTGTAGGTTTCTTTCACGTGGGTATCCCAGTTAAGTTTGTTATTGAGGTACAAACCGAGTAGCTTAACATCCTGAACCCTCTCTACTTGATTTCCACCGATGGTAAGATATGGTAAGTTTGGATCGTCTTTCATGAAGCAAACAACCATTTCCTTGGTCTTCATTGGATTTATCTGCATATCATTTAAGTCAGACCAGTGTGCAAGTTCATTGAGGGTATTCTGAATCGTGCCATTTTCACCATATGGACATATCTCATACAATGTTGTGTCATCAACATATTTGACAACGGGAAGATTACAACCTAAATCCGTTATCATAATTATAAACAACAGTGGTCCCATTTTAGTCCCTTGTGGGACACCCCCATTAACTGTCAGCCACTCAGATCTTATTTGATCGATTTTAACTCTTTGCTTTCTTTGACAGAGGAACGCTCTTATCCAATTAACAAGTGTAGGATTCACCTGCAAATTTCCCAACTTTCTAAGAAGTAAATCGTGATTTATCCTATCAAAAGCTTTCTTGTAATCTACCAACACAATCCTCACAGCCTTTCTCTTAGCATCTGTTTCAAATGACCAATTGTTAAGGAGATTGATCAAGGCAAGTACAGTTGAGGACCCTGGTATGTTCCCATACTGGTTTGGATCAACATGGGGGAGATAATCATTCCAAACCCATTTACACACATAACTTTCTAATATTTTTGCTAACACTGGTGTTAGGGAGATCGGTCTCAGATCGCTCTCGATGGAAACAGGGGGGTTTGTCTTGGGTAAGGCAATTATATCTGCAGATTTCCAAATAGACGGTACAAACCCTTCGGCAATGGAAGCGTTGAAAATGGAGCAAACCGGCTCCGCTAGAATAGGGGAGAAATCTCTGAGAATCCAGGAAGGAATCCCATCTGGACCAGGTGCTTTTCTCACGTTAATATATCTCAACTGTCTTTCTACGTCATGAGGAGGAATGATATATGCATCAGGTGAAATATTATGCTCGAGGAATGATGACGTACCAGTAGCTTCTAACGGCGGAAGGTCTTCCGAGACCGAAGCAAAGAAGGAGTTGATCATGTTGGCTAAAATACTTCTGTCACCGTTTGCGATGCCATTTGAAAGGTTGGATAATGGGTCATACGAAGACTTCTGACCAGTGAGGTTCTTAACTTCTTCCCACCAGTTGTTCGTCAGATTCTACTTGAGGATTAGGAAGATACATTTGGACTCATTTTGTAAAAGGGATAGTTGAGTTCTGTTGCAGAGGGCGCTACACAAAATATTTTTTGTGAGATAATGAAAAACTGAGTTTCAAATTTGAAAAATAAACACGATTTAAATGACAAAATCATCTGTGTTAGATCAAAATCGGCTCAGAGACAGCTGCATAATTATCCATAATTATAACCATTCCTTATATTTGTGAACCACCACAAATATAGGTTTTCCCGCCCAACTTCGTAAACTTAGCATCCGAATTAACGTTACGTTCATTCAAATTCGTGCGAAATTGAATGACTATGTAGATCAACATTCAAAAGGCTAATTGCGTCATTCAATTTGATTTAGGAGCATGCGATTTCATACTTTCGTCACGTTAACGTGCAAAATGAGCATTCAATTTAGAAAAGCGTGCAAAGAGCATTCAAATTCGCATTGGACAGACGGTGGTATGTATTTGAGCATTCAGTTTCGTGAATGGGCATACATATGTGACATTTGTGCATTGCTTTTCATTTAATGTTAATTTGTCACTTTGTATACTTCTGTTTGAATAATTTATGCAAGGATTACTTGTAGGAATGATATGCGTATTCGTTAGCAGGTATCTCTCATTACACAGGTAACTTTCCCCAAGAGGAGGCGCGCAATTTTTGACTTCTCTTCTTAGCACAATCTATATCTACAAAGATCCTGTATTATGGCAGCTCGTGTGCAGTACATGAAAATCTCTAACGTCGACAGACGTCGTTTGGTCGAAGCATTCGAAGGAAACGGCCAAGATTATTTAGAACTGGCAGATAATTTAGGGATTAAGCGCTCTACAGCGCGATCCATAGTAGCCACCTATCTGGACAGCGGTAGAATTGAGAAGCTACCAAGAGGCGGGGCACGAAATTCCAAAATAGATGAGGAAATGAAGAACTATCTTCAAGACATCATCGATACCAATCCACTGCTCACGCTTCGGCAAATGAAGGACAAACTCCGGGAAGACCTCCCTCAGAAGCCGGAAGTGTCAACTACCACCATAGCTAAGGCTCTTGACGCCATGCTTATGACACTGAAACTCGCCGAGGACGTACCCGATGCCAGAAACGCCCCACGAGTCCTCCAACAACGGGAAGAGTATGCAGAGTGGTTTCTCGAGCACGGTGTTTTGGCCAACTGCGTCTTCATAGACGAGTGTGGGTACAACATCTGGACGCGTCGCACCCAAGGAAGGGCACCACGAGGTGTTCCCGCAAGGAGGGTGGTACATGGGCAACGGGGCCGTAACTGCAACGTATCGTTCGCCGTTTCCGCAGCAGTTGGTCTCGTGCACCATGAAATGGCTTTCGAGACTGTCACCCGAGCAAGTTTCGAGCGGTTCCTTGCCGCAACAGTTGCAGAGTGCAATGAAATGTTCCCTGATGATGCCCCTGTCGTCTTAATTTATGACAACGCCAGGCCTCTAGAGCTGAGCTTCCAGAGAATGCCAATCCTCTGATCGAGACGAAGCGCCTCCCTCCTTACTCGCCATTTTTGAACATGACTGAAATGGCTCACTCATCATTCAAGAGTGCTGTGAAGAGAACCTTGGCGCTGCCGGCATGGCAACAGCGGGTTGGAGACAGGGTAGCTGCTGGACGAGCAGGAGTCAACCTGCAACAGTGGCGTTGCGACGCCCTGAGAGAGGTTGCCGTGCAGTGCATCGACACCATAACACCGGCCAAATGCACCCAGTGGTACAACCATTCGCAGACGTACATGCCTAGGTGCCTGGCACGCCAAGAAATTGATGGCTGAACAGCTTTTAATGATGGAAACAAAATACAATGATGAATAAATAACAATATGTAAGATGGAAAGAAAGAAAAACACCTACTCAATCAAGATTAATCATAGCAAACCATTTAAAAAATAACCTCATTTATAATGAAATGTATGAAGATAATATGTATAAAGAGAAGTATCAACAAAAATAAAGAATGTTGAAAAAAAGAGAAAACATAAAACGCAAAATAAATATATCAGAAAAATAAGAAGATTGTATTATGTGAGATCGTGTCAGAAAAGAATAAATGAATAACATGACAAAAAGAAGAAGAAAAAAAACATCGAGCCCCATATATGATTATGGGGTCTTGTTTTAATTTGAATGACCCAATTGCGAAAGAGGTTGCTCATAGACGAAAATGAAACCGCAATTCGCCAAAGATTTCTCCTCCCACGTAACATTGGCGAAATTGAATGACGCTTACGCATTTCTAAATTGACTGAACTTAACTCTAATTTGAATGTTCATGTTTCGAAAATGCGGTGTCTCGAAACGAAATTGAATGCAGAAAGTTTAAAAATGAAACAGGGGAGCAACGAGTGGAGAAAATTTTCTCGAACATGAATGAACGTTAATGAAATTGGTTGCTGCTTTGACGAAATTGGCCGGGAAAACCTATATTAGATAATTTGCACCAGCCGTTGAAAAAACGAAAAAGCGCCTTTACGTTTTACTCCAGCCAATGCCGATAAGGCGTTTTTTGTTGGTTATAATACGTACAACCAGCCGGGCCTATGGATTGTTATTAATTAATCATTTATTTAATTAACGGTCATCGTATCTTTTTGAAAGTAGAGCTAAATTGGTATGTTCGTATTGGCTATATTTCACATATTTTGTGGTCTAAAATTACCTTCATTGCAATTTTTGGTTCTAAAAGGGCACTAGAAATATCGTAAATACGAAAAAAAAGCAATATTGCACTTTGAAGGCATTTGCGGACTAAAACAAGAACTCAACTAACCCTTTAATGAGAAAACCTTGGAATTGAAGTTTTAAAAGCTGCAACATGCCTTAACATGTTACTCATTAACAAATTAAATATAGAATGATTTATATCCCGCATACTAAGAATCTTGCAATCTGATTGGTCTAAACGAGGTCACATGATAAAAGATAGATAAGTACTATCTACCTGCGATAGGACTTTTGTAAGGAAACTTTTTGCTGCTTCCCCACTTGCCATTAAATATGCGTAGCAAAGTAGGTTACGCGACATGTCAATGTCAATGTCAAATGAGCGCGTATCAACTTTGTTACATTGGATGCATGTTGCGCTTTGTAAAATCTAGCTGAAGCGAAACTGTCTGCAGAATCAGGGGGATGTTTCATGAAACAATTAGTCGGTGGTTTTCACCGACTAATATCATGTTCACCGACAGTTTAGTCAGCGATGACTAAATTTGACCAATCACAGGCCTGGAAAATAGTCGGTGAAAAAAGAATTGTCGGTGAACATGATATTGGTCGGTGAAAACCACTGACTAATTGTTTCATGAAACGCCCCCCCCCCCGGTTCTTTTAATTATGTAAAATTCACTTTAAACAGACCTTATTATTGATGTGGGATATAAAACAAATATTAACTTCCTTTACTCGGGCAATGGATACAAACTATCATCGCCTCGGTGATCTCGGGGCTACCACCATCCCTCGCCTTGCGGCTCGGGATGATAGTAGCCCCCCGAGATCCCCTCGGCGATGATAGTTTCATTACCCTCGTAGTCGATTAATATTTGCTTATTATCACTGTCTAAGTTACCCAAACCAATTCAATTTGATGGGGGGGGGGAGGGGGTGGTTGGGGAGGGTGACTCTTGTTAGTATTATATATTGGTAATTGCCAAATTGAAGAATGAATGATTAAACCTTATTTTTCTTATTTTAATAATTAATACCTTTATCATTAGCATTTTACTTTACCCTTGCACGTAGCTCTTATGAGTAAAATAAATGTTCTTGATTTCGTTTTTTGTTTGTTCTTTTAGTATTGTTGTCATGTTGTTTTTGTTTTGTTGTTGTTGTTGTTGTTCAAGCCGCAAATACACCGCCGAAATCGCACATAGAATGCACATATTCGTACTCACAACGTCCTTTAGCGGTCCTCCGCATATATGAACAACATTAATGCCAAACTTCTTCCTACATTGCTGCAGACGAGTATACTCTGTGCCGGCTAACAGATGGATAGGTATCAAATCTGGTGATGGTTTATCAAGGAGACAGTCTGTTGCAGGTGACCTAGAGAGGAGAAAAACGAAAGATCGACAATACACCAGTTTACGGTTACATCAGTGCGCATGCGCAGACATGGGCACCATTTTATTTGACGAGTAAACAAAGCCAACGACCTAGTGGTCAGTGGTATTCATGCGTAAATTAAGATTGCGCCCATGCAAATGATGATGTGCGCGCACAACGCATGGCGTAGGCAGTGATGTCATCATAATTTGCATGGGCGAAATCTTAATTTACGCATAAATACATGACCTCTAGGTCATTGGCTTTGTTTAAAATGGCGCACATAATCGTAAACAGGTGTATTGACATTTTCATTATGAGGTTTCATAGATAGGGAACACAGCGCCATCTAATATACACATAGTTTGGTCAACTTGGTTTCACTGGGTCACAACATGGCGTATATTCTTTTAATTTGTGCTTGCTCAACAAAGCAGTAGTCGCCATATTGTGTCCAACTTGAACCGGGTTGGCCAAACTCTGTGTATAGATGGCTCTGAGGGAACATAGGCACGTGCCCCATTAAAAAAAAATAGAAGGGAGCCATGGAAACAAAACAAAGGGAGTGTAGCTTGGTAAATACTGGTTTACGCCATATACGTATTCTTTTGGACAACTGCACGTAAACGAATGGACTTGATTGAAGGTAATCAGCTAGTTAATCTCTACATGGCCAGCGTTCGCGAAACAGACCGAAGTTCTCCTCACGCTTCGGTTTCGCTTATGTTGCACGCACGTGATTGGTGCGGTCGCGTCGTTCGTAGTCGTACTATACCCGATTGGCCCCGAGTCAGACAACAGGAAATACATGTTGCCTCGTCAGGCTACATTCCCTTTAACACGAAACCAAACGCATAATCTAAACCTAATCACAACCCTAGCCCTAACCATGCTAAACACTTAACATTCCTAGCATTTTGTAAAACCTAACCGTATATTCCTGTGAAACGTCGTACTTAATAAGGGTGAACTGTAATTCGCTATTAGTCATGTATTATGAAAATAATCATGTTAATTATCGATACATGTTAGAAATTAGTAATGGATTTTTGTGGACTAGGGGGTGTTTCACAAAGATCCTAAGTCAAAGTTAAATCTAAGCTGGACTTAAAAATTATATAGAGCCATTTATAGCCTTAACCATAAAAAGGCCGGGCTATTTGAAGTCTTAGTAAGATCTCGGCCGCAAAGCGGCCGATCGCCGCGAAAATTTGCACGCATGTCAAGTGAAGTGTATAGAATAATATGATAATTTCAATTTTGATTTTTCAAAATGATCAAGAAGTGCCTCAAAAGAGTAAAAAATCTTTGAGTGACCGGTTTTACCATACTTGTTTTTCCCAATTGACTGTAGTGTTATGAAAACCGTTCGGCGAACGGTTTTCAAAATTTGAAATTCCAATAATGAATATCTTGATAATCAGACAGACGATCGGCTTGTAAAAGTCGTGGGGTTCCTGACTGACCTAAAGGTTATAGTCATAAGCGCAGCACGAGCTAAATCCAGAATTTTATTTCAGAATCTGAGACAAAGTTACCGGATCCCTTTAAGATCTTTGTGAAACACCCCCTGATGGGAGTATTCTCGTAGGTCCAGAGAAAAGGCTCAAGTATTAATATTCCAAAAAAGGGAGATCTCTCGAAATGCTAAATACCAACATGGCTCACAATATGGCTTTTGAAATTAAACAACACTATGTATGAAGTAAAAAAAATACTTTCAGGTGCAATGGAATTTAGGGAATCATGTGCTAAGAAGCTACACCAGAAAAATACACACTTGATAACCAATTCCGTTTCGGTTTAATAACATTTGGAGTGGACTATTAGGGTATTATTATTATTATTATTATTAATTAATCACCCTTTTTTTAATATTTACAATGGAATAAGCTTGGTCTCAAAGATGAAGTTGAGTTCTGGACATGCGACGGTGTGGAATCGATCAGAAAAGGTTGATCATCTAGCATATAAGTATTTGTGTGTATTGCAAGGTTCTGGAATCATCAAAATGACAAGAAATTTGGCCAAGTCTTGGTAAAGTTACAAACACTGTACACAGAAAGATGTATATGGGACTACACGAACACGTGGCGTAAAAATCCTACCCCAGATTTGTACGATGTTACATGACATTTTTAGAATATGAAGGCATTTGAAGAGCCGTGCTTTTCAGGGAACATGTTTGATCTGATGTTCTTTCGCACTTGCATTATAATAATGATAACACTCAATAAATTATGTTTCACCTCTTCCCAGCACTCAACCTTTTCTTTAATTCGAATGGCATACGAGTGGCATCGTATCTCATGAAGTTAGATCGAGGTCTATACATATTAATTTGGAGAATAGCATTGAAGAGAGCCATAACTTTAGCTTTTCGACTTGCACTCATCAGAGTAAAACGCAAGAATGAAACAGAAAGCCGAAATCGAACGATATAAACGGGAACTAAAAGGAAACAAGGCGCGAATATAACAAGCGCTGATTGGCTGTCAAAAGTAACGGTAACTTAGGCTTATGCCAGCCGTTTATACCGGGAAATCGCTAGAATAACACGAGTGTCCGAACAAACATATTAATTTCGTTTGCCAAGACTTAGTCCCCGTATCTGGTTTAATTGAAGGGGTAGACGACAGGAATTTGAGTGGTATAGGAGTACATGTGAGGATTCCACAAAGACTAAGCTCGACTTAAGTCGGACTAAACTATGGCAAGCCGTTCATGCCAATGTTTGCTATCACCATTATGATGAATGAATTATCAACAAATGTAAATTCTGTAGATTTGTGACCATGATTTGTACGTCACTTGAGAGACCAATGCCAGTATGGTGAAGGCCAACAGTGGCATGAACAGTCTGCCATTGTTAAGTCCAACTTAAGGTCGCTCTTAGTCTTTGTGAAAAATCCCCCAGGACTTACTTGAGGAATATAGCTAACTCATCTGAACTGCATTGCGACCATTTAAAGCTGGCGGCCCCAACCGTCTTCGTAGATGACATGACGTTTCTACCATTCTGGCAACCATAATGTGGATCGTGTTGCAGATTCAAACTGTAGAGAGATGAGCAGATATCTAGGTTTAATCTACTTATAGGCGTATAGGGGCGCTAATAGTGGGCGAGCGGTAGACACCCCGTAGATATATATATATTTTAATTCAAGAACAAAAATAATCCCTGTCGGCAAATTTGAAAATATGGTGATCAGATTTATTTTAAACTCGAAAATCTGAAGTAACCTTTTTTTGTTTGAAAAAAGTTTTAATGTAACTTTCTTGCAAATTGGTCCAACATCCAAGAATTTTACATGGTGTAGCGAAATACCGACCACTTAATTTTTGCCCCTTAGGCCTAATCTCTTTAGCTTACAGAATGATAGAGAGCTTTCCTAATTGTTAGTTACAAAATGTACTCTTGATTTGATTCGATCTATTTATTTCACGTCATCTCATATTCTTCATTACGGAATTCACATCCTTCCAGATCCAAACATATTTTTTTTTTACATGTAAAAACAGCACATTTCCCGTACTCACAAATAGAAATTGAATTCATACGAATTTGCGAAACATATTTACAAGAGGCTGATAACAATTTGGAGGAGTATACGGAATGCGGAATATAATCTTACTTATAGACGAGTATACAGAATGTGGAATATAATCTTACTTATAGACGAGTATACAGAATGCAGAATATAATCTTACTTATAGACGAGTATACAGAATGTAGAATATAATCTTACTTATGGACGAGTATACAGAACGTGGAATATAATCTTATAGACGAGTATACAGAATGTAGAATATAATCTTACTTATAGAGGAGTATACAGAATGCAGAATATAATCTTACTTATCGACGAGTATACAGAATGTAGAATATAATCTTACTTATAGACGAGTATACAGAATGCATACTACACGCAAAAAACTGAGGTGCTAAATGTTGGGTGCTGAGTGAGATTCTGCACTTGAAGTGCCAAAATCAGCACTTGACGGGTTAACTTTAACAAGGAAACCGAAACGTGCTGAATATTTGAGTGCAGAAAACGAGTGCTATAACAATATGCAGCACTTAACATCGAGTGCTGACTGCATAACCTGATCTGATTGGTCGGTTAGTATAATAGCTGTTACCTTGTGAATATTTGTTTTTGAATCAAATTCAGCTAAGAGATTCTTACATTCTTCATTCTCCAGGTCAATACCCAAGGCCTCAAAAGTCTGAATAACTTTGCTCCTTAAACTGTCAACAACATCAGTATTCAAAGCTGTTGCAGCAGATAACACTCTGTTTGTCATAGCATGGGTCATGTTGGTGTTTGATAAAAGAGAACCAATGAAAAATGCAGCTGGTCTCACTATGAACATGACAGACAATGAAAGCGGACAAAATATACAGTTCCTCAGGTAGACAAAGGAACATCCCTTGACTGCTATTATGTAAAATGTGTAGAACAGGTGAATATGCATGTGACACCTGTTCTACACATTTTTACATAATAGCAGTGAAGGGATGTTCCTTTGTCTACCTAAGGAACTGTATATTTTGTCCGCTTTCATTGTCTGTCATATTCATAGTGTCTTGTACTGTCATTATGCATTGCTCCATCTTGTTCTTGTAGTAGGCCTATCCTATCATCATCATCATCAAATGCATCATCTGCTGCAGGATTATGCACTTCACCAACAGCAACACCCAAATCAGCATCAACTAGACCCTCCATACCCTGTACAACTTCAGGTTCAGGTTCTTCTTGTGGATGTTGGTTTAATAAATGTTTCCTGTAAGAGTTGAAAGTGGTAAATGACGAAGGACATCCACCTTGACCACATACCAAATGTAGATGGGGCATGTCAAACAACGCATGAGTTAGCACTTGCACAAGGGCTATTCTGCTAGCACCCAAAAGAGAGCAAAACTTGGCACTTTAAGTGCACAACAGTCAGCTCCTTTGGGTGCTAGCAAAGTAGCCCGGGTGCAAGTGCTAACTCAGCACTTCGAGTGCAGTCACTATGCGAGCTCCTAAAAAGTGCTAAAATTGAATCTTTAAGTGCTAAATTTAGCACAACAGTCAGCTCCTTTGGGTGCTAGCAAAGTAGCCCGGGTGCAAGTGCTAACTCAGCACTTCGAGTGCAGTCACTATGCGAGCTCCTAAAAAGTGCTAAAATTGAATCTTTAAGTGCTAAATTTAGCACAACAGTCAGCTCCTTTGGGTGCTAGCAAAGTAGCCCGGGTGCAAGTGCTAACTCAGCACTTCGAGTGCAGTCACTATGCGAGCTCCTAAAAAGTGCTAAAATTGAATCTTTAAGTGCTAAATTTAGCACTTTTTTTTTTGAGTGTATAATCTTACTTATAGACGAGTATACAGAATGTGGAATATGATCTTACTTAAAGACGAGTATACATAATGTGGAATATAATCTTACTTATCGACGAGTATACAGAATGTAGAATATAATCTTACTTATAGACGAGTATACAGAATGCAGAATATAATCTTACTTATAGACGAGTATACAGAATGTGGAATATAATCTTACTTATAAACGAGTATACAGAATGTGGAATATAATCTTACTTATGGAGGAGTATACGGAATGTGGAATATAATCTTACTTATAGACGAGTATACAGAATGTGGAATATGATCTTACTTATAGACGAGTATACAGAATGCAGAATATAATCTTAATTATGGAGGAGTATACAGAATGTAGAATATAATCTTACTTATGGACGAGTATACAGAACGTGGAATATAATCTTATAGACGAGTATACAGAATGTAGAATATAATCTTACTTATAGAGGAGTATACAGAATGCAGAATATAATCTTACTTATCGACGAGTATACAGAATGTAGAATATAATCTTACTTATAGACGAGTATACAGAATGCAGAATATAATCTTACTTATGGAGGAGTATACGGAATGTGGAATATGATCTTACTTATAGACGAGTATACAGAATGCGGAATATAATCTTACTTATGGAGGAGTATACAGAATGTGGAATATAATCATACTTATAGACGAGTATACAGAATGTAGAATATAATCTTACTTATAGACGAGTATACAGAATGCGGAATATAATCTTACTTATGGAGGAGTATACGGAATGTGGAATATGATCTTACTTATAGACGAGTATACAGAATGTGGAATATGATCTTACTTATAGACGAGTATACAGAATGCAGAATATAATCTTACTTATAGACGAGTATACAAAATGTGGAATATAATCTTACTTATCGACGAGTATACAGAATGTAGAATATAATCTTACTTATAGACGAGTATACAGAATGCAGAATATAATCTTACTTATAGACGAGTATACAGAATGTGGAATATGATCTTACTTATAGACGAGTATACAGAATGTAGAATATAATCTTACTTATGGAGGAGTATACGGAATGCAGAATATAATCTTACTTATAGACGAGTATACAGAATGTGGAATATAATCTTACTTATCGACGAGTATACAGAATGTAGAATATAATCTTACTTATAGACGAGTATACAGAATGTGGAATATAATCTTACTTATCGACGAGTATACAGAATGCAGAATATAATCTTACTTATAGACGAGTATACAGAATGTGGAATATAATCTTACTTATCGACGAGTATACAGAATGTAGAATATAATCTTACTTATAGAGGAGTATACAGAATGCAGAATATAATCTTACTTATGTAGGAGTATACAGAATGTGGAATATGATCTTACTTATAGACGAGTATACAGAATGTGGAATATAATCTTACTTATGGAGGAGTATACGGAATGTGGAATATAATCTTACTTATAGACGAGTATACAGAATGCAGAATATAATCTTACTTATAGACGAGTATACAGAACGTGGAATATAATCTTACTTATCGACGAGTATACAGAATGTAGAATATAATCTTACTTATAGAGTATACAGAATGCAGAATATAATCTTACTTTTCGACGAGTATACAGAATGTAGAATATAATCTTACTTATAGACAAGTATACAGAATGTGGAATATAATCTTACTTAAAGACGAGTATAGAGAATTTGAAATGTAATCTTACTTATGGACGAGTATACAGAATGCATACTATAATCTTACTTATAGACGAGTATACAGAATGCATACTATAATCTAACTTATAGACGAGTATACAGAATGTGGAATATAATATTACTTATGGACGAGTATACAGAATGCGGAATATAATCTTACTTATAGACGAATATACAGAATGTGGATTATAATCTTACTTACAGACGAGTATACAGAATGTGGAATATAATCTAACTTTAATTTAGACGAGTATACAGAATGCAGAGTATAATCTTACTTATGGAGGAATATACGGAACGCAGAATATAATCTTGTTTATAGACGAGTATACAGAAGTATACGCAATGCAGAGTTCAATCTTACTTATGGAGGAATATACAGAATACGGAGTATAATCTTACTTATGACCAAGTTCATGAGCGATGATTAAACCAGTTTGCAGACCGATGTCCTGGTCAACATTAATAGATTCAGTTCTCCGACAAATTGATCCAGTTGGCGCCATTCCCAAGACTCCTCTGTCCTTATGGGTCCCTTGCATCAAGTACAGATCTCTCCTAAATAAATCACATTATGCGTTATCATTGTATATAATAATAATAATAATAATAATAATAATAATAATAATAATAATAATAGCCTAATAGTCCACTCCAAATTTTATTAAACCGAAACGGAAATTCTTTTTGCCCAATTGATCGTGAGCCCGGCAGCCACTGAGCAGCGCCAGATCGACGTTGCTCTATCCCTTATCGTTGAACGCCAAACAAGGTAGCAACAACTCCCATCTTTTAACGTCTTTTGGTATGACGCGGCCGGGGTTCGAACCCATGACCTGTTATTGTTTTTATTGAAAATGTAAATGAATGAAACGAATTGAATTGAATTAAAGGAATACTTTAGTTTTGGTATAGAGGCCGCTACAAAGAATTTCTTATTTTTTGGAGAGATAATAAAAAACCGACTGCCAAATTTGAAAGAGCACATAATTTAAATGACCAAATTATCTGTTTGATCCAAATCGGTTCAGAGACGGGTAAAATATACATAAATATAACCATTTCTAACAAATATTCGATAATATTGAAGCAGGAAGGCGACAAAAAATGCTTACACTTTTCAAACACATTAAAGACAAATAGCTGTTGATCATTATATATCATTTTTTTTTAACCGAACATGTTACACGCACAATTGTATTATTATAAATGGTTGAAACCAATGACATTTTAGAGAATGCCCTCCTGTGGTTTAACGGCTCTTTTTAATTGTTAACAAGCTTATTACTAATTTGTTTGTAATTTGTGTACACCTTTCGAGCATGGTACAGTTATTATTTTGTAATGTAATGGCGAAGGTTTTGGTTACTAAAATTCAGTTGGACCAAAACTGTACTCTCTATCAATAACATTTTACGCGACTAGGGCTTTGTCTGATTTTATTCTTTATTTGTGTTAATAGGGTGGTGAGTCATTCAATGTTTGTTTCAATATTATTTTTGACATTTAGCGCGGGATTGATAGCCATATTGAATGAACAATCAAGAAATTATTATTTATGTAAAATTCATGATTTTCTTTTTTTTTTATAAACCAAATAATAAAACATTAAAATACAATTGCCAACAATACCGTTTAAGAAGACTTACTGCCCACTAAACCGACATCAAACAAAACTAAAGTCGATAGGGAGTATTATCCAAAATTGTGGGGTAACCGAGTACCGTAGTGCTAACGTCATATTCGTTCCTAGTCCAGGTTACAGGTTCGAAATAACAGAGCCTGCACATGAGGTTTACCGCGAAATCATTAAAGCTTTTGGGCTGGAGTAGAGAAAATTCATTGTGTGGCGCTGGTGTGATCACAACGCCTTTTTGAAGCCGCAAAACATTATTTGGAACGATCAACCTCGACAATTTGGCCAGTATGACTTCACTTTTTAGTATAGTCTATACAGATCTTTTCGTTGTAGTAAATAACCATTCAGATTTGAATGGTAGTGGTAAGTGACGTCACAATTGCGGATGTGTCGTGATGTCACGACTGCTAACCGACAGCGGCTCGGCCTCATATACATAATCGGGTGAACTATACGACATCTAAATTAGGAAAAAATTAAACATAATATTCCAAAATCTGATCATGTTGCATTTTCTTCCAAAATGCAGTGGTAGCAAGGTTTGCAATTCGCAGGAGCATTCATCCACTAAAATAAATGATTAAAATCTCAAAAGTACCATAGGTACCATAGTTCTTTGCCCAAATCACCATCCTCTATTCGCACCATGGTATCACACAATGAAATTACCATGGTTACCATGGTTCTTCATTGGTTAATACCATGATTACCTTAGTTCTTCATTGTTTGATACGATGATTACCATTGTCCTTCATTGTTTGATACCATGATTACCATGGTTCGAAACTGTTTGATACCATGGTTCCCATGGTCCTTCATTGTTTGATGCCATGATTACCATGGTTCGAAACTGTTCGATACCATGGTTCCCATGGTTCTTCATTGTTTAATACCATGATTACAATGGTTCGAAATTGTTTGATACCATGGTTCCCATGGTTCTTCATTGTTTAATACCATGATTACCATGGTCCTTCATTGTTTGATACCATGATTACCATGGTTCGAAACTGTTTGATACCGTGATTACCATGGTTCGAAACTGTTTGATACCATGGTTCCCATGGTTCTTCATTGTTTAATACCATGATTACCATGGTTCGAAACTGTTTGATACCATGATTACCATGGTTCGAAACTGTTTGATACCATGGTTCCCATGGTCCTTCATTGTTTGATACCATGATTACCATGGTTCGAAACTGTTTAATACCATGATTACAATGGTTCGAAATTGTTTGATACCATGGTTAACATGGTTCGAACGAAGGGTGGTAATTTGGACAAAAAGCCCCATGATTACCATGGTAATTTTTTATAAGGGTTTTACCTTGTGATAAGCATGGTATTATCAAAATGAAGA
Source organism: Strongylocentrotus purpuratus (assembly GCF_000002235.5). Classification (NCBI taxonomy): domain Eukaryota; kingdom Metazoa; phylum Echinodermata; class Echinoidea; order Camarodonta; family Strongylocentrotidae; genus Strongylocentrotus; species Strongylocentrotus purpuratus. The sequence continues at coordinate 2,009,691 of NW_022145526.1, forward strand.
GGATCATCATCGCTTCTAGGATTCATTTCGTACTGCCAACTTTTGAGGTCGTGGACAATTCTAGTTCCGTCAGCTCGAATTGTCAGTGTATAGCTACTACCATCAATTCCAGTCATCTTTGTGAAATAGAGAAAACAAATAATAACAATATCAATAATAACGATAGTAAAAATAATTGGTGGTATTCTGGTAGCGCGTACTAAGTTAGCGCGTACTTAGTTAGTTCACACTTTTATGGAGTGCCTGTTGCAAACTAAATTACCCTGTTCAGATTATTTTAATCCGTCAATGAAAAGTGTCCAAAAAATTAATTTTGCAATGAAATGGGAAGAAAAAGAAAATATGAGTATGAACTGAATTTCAACAAAGTCTTTGGTAGATTATATTTGTCATGAATATTGAAGGAGGAAGATGAAACCTAGCATTCCATAGAAGTGTGAACTAAAATTCTTGTTTAGTCTGGACTTAGTCCCGGCTTAACTTATGAGAATACCACCCATTTATTGTTATAATAACAACAATATCGATATTAATATTATAACAATATAAACAATAGTAACAATTGTAATAATAACAATAGTAAAAATTGTAATAATGATATTAATAACAACAATATCAATATTAATAATGATAACAATACTAAAAACTAGACCTGCAATCGTGGCACAACGATATGCGTGCAATGACGGGCAATCTGGCACTAACGGTCGTCTATACTAACATAATCATAAACAGTATAATATGGGGTCTAAAATGCCCCCTTGAAAAATTATAAAAAAACATTTCAAGAAAAATATAGATCGTTCTGGGGGCAAAAAGCGTGAACCCGACTTGCCCCATAGACAATGCGTGTAATGCATGGGCGGAAAACATACAGGATCTGTATTATGACCGGATTTAAATTGTTTTGTTTTCTCTCTTTTTATGTCTTTTTTATGGGCCGTATTTGGTATTATTGGAAAGAGAATTTCATGGTGGTTATTGTAAACAACTTTATGTTTTGCTATAATAATCTTTTCGAAACACGTGATGCAAAAAAGATTTATAGGACAAAATGACGTCTGGATGGTTATGCATGAGTGATTTCGAAAACCGAAGAGTGTAGTGACCTTGATGAGATGCTAGAAACTATGCCTATGAATTTTGAAAGGAAATGGACATAAGGAAAGCACCTAACTTGGAATAACAAGCACTATGTGCAAAACGAATGCGATTTTCTGCAAAGAAGAAGAATATTAATGGGGCAGAGTGTGAACGTAAACAAGGCAATGGCGATATTCGTCATTGCAATAATAACAATTGTAATAATGATTATAATAACAACAATATCAATAATAGTAATAATAATACTATAAACAAGAGTAACAACGATTGTAATAATGATAGTTTTAACAACAATAATAATAACAGTAATAATACTACTAATGATTATAATTATGATAATGTATTCATATATTGGGTTTTACATAAACATTTTCAAATGAATCCATAAAATTAAAGCATTGTTATCACTGTATACTGTAAAACAGGACCAATTTGGTACTATATACTATAACAAAAAGCATAAGTGCTATCAAGTGCAATTTTTTGCCACCTTCATCATGATCATTATTATTGTTATTACTGTTATTATCATCTTTATCATTATTGTTGGTATTATTTTAATTATTATTATTACTATTATCATTATTGTTATTATCATTATTATTATTATTATTATTATTATTATTATATTTATTATCATTATTATTATTATTACTGTTATTATCATCTTTATCATTATTATTGGTATTATTTTAATTATTATTATTACTATTATCATTATTATTATTATCATTATTATTATTATTATTATTATTATTATTATTATTATTATTATCATTATTATTATTATTATTATTATCATTATTATTACCATCATTTGGCCTAACAAAAAAAATGTTGTATTGCCCTTTGCGACCGACCCCAACAAAGCTTGAAACCTACGGTCGGCTTTTTAATTTCCTATTCTTTTAACGTTTTTAAAGAAAAAGAATATTAAAGCATTCAAAACTGTGAAATATCAGACCAAAATTTTCGACCGACCGACCCATGTTTTGGCACCTAAAGGGCAATACAACATTCTTTCTGTTAAAGGCCTTATTCCAGTCATTATTATCCTTGTTATCATCATTATCACGACCTTATTTACCGTCAAGTCCTGGGTTTCAGTTACTACTATCTTCACAATAGCCATCCGTATCTGAGATGTCAATGAAGGGTCGATGTATCTTCGTGAAACCTGGATAAGATAAAATATAAAAGGGGATAAGTTAGTGATGACGGTGTAAATGAAGAAGGTGAGAATATAAGAGGGGAGCGGGGGGGGGGGGAGAGGAGAGAGAAATGGGTAGATATATTTTATAGATAGAATTGTTTCTTCTATATTTGAATGGAATAAACTAGATAATTCGATGAGAACGGCTTCCTCTCTCAATTCATTTAAGAGATTGTTTTAACAAAGTTGTAATTTGTGAATGGCTCAGCCGAACATACACTACTTTATGTTGTGTCATATTAACATGACTTATTCACATAATTACGACTTAATCAATATTTTCCTAATGACATTACTGTTGAACTAGGTTAATGATATATGTTTATTTTGCAAACGAGTACTATTTTTGCCACGTCTATTTTTGCTGTGTCATATCTTTCTAAATGTACTATGGAATTTTATTTTAACTGTTCTGTATAAACGTTATGCTTTTTTTATGTAAACATGTTCATGTTTATTCAGGGCCACATGGAAGACAACTACTGTTTGGTGAATGGACTACCCGGACAAAAGATTAGAAATAAATAAATAAATAAATAGAAAGGAATGGAGAGAGAGAAGAGTGAAGAAAAAGAAGAAGGGGGAAGAGAGAGGAGAGAGAGAGAGCGTGTGTGTGAGAGAGAGAGAGAACAGAAGGAAAGGGAAGAGAGAGAGAAGAGAGAAGAGAAAGAAGGGGAAGAGAGGAGAGAGAGAGAGAAAAAAAAAGATAGAAGGAAAGGTAGGGAGTGAGAGGGAGTGAGAGAGAGGGAAAGACAGTGTCTGAGAGAGAAAGAGGGGAGATGGGGGAGGCGGGGTGGACCCTTTTTACTTACTATATTCAATACAGCAAGTGTGTAGTTCATCACGTCTTCTTGATGGAACCTCACCATCTCATCATCGACAATGACGAACAACTCGACATATCTCTGACCCCCTTCTTGTAAATGTTCCCCCTCTGCCTGTCCAGCAGCCATTACATCAGCAAAGATCGGCCCGGGGTGCGACACATTGCCCCCTTCCCAGGAACCTTGGTCCCGTGAAAGAAAACAGAAACGACCGTCAAGAAGAATAAAGAGTGTTTTTTCAAGACAAATAGTTTACGTATATATATTCTTTGTTAAAACAATAATAGCTTGAAAAGATATTTATAACATTTGACAGGGTACCCTTAGTAATATTAGGCCTATATGTTTAAGCCCCTCTGCACTCTTTTGTCATGGAGGGATTAGACCTCCCTGCAAGGTCACTGACAGGTGGTTATCTCATCAAATCAGCTCTCAAATAACATAAGAAAAAGGGCATCATGGGGGATCAACGGGTACCGCTTAGGCATTGTTGGCTGTATAGAGGCTTAGAGGGCGCAAGTAGCTATAATTAGTGCAGTGGGGCTTAATAGATAATATGAATGTCATGTTGGTCTTCAGTAATCCATAGAAGCAAAACGACTCCATAGTTCACGTAACTTACCGTATAGTTCCTCGCAAAATGTAGCATTACTGTATGCATCGTTCCCGTCCAAATCACTGGTTTCGTCATTGGTGTAATTTATATCTTTGTCGTCACTGTCGTCATCATAGTCGTCGCCGGCGTCGTCGTGGACATACGAGGATGAAGCAGACGACGAGTTATGAGAATTTTGTCGACTTCTACGCGACGTTCGTTTGTAAACAATGTGAGGCTGCTCGGCATTAAACTCGTCTTGAGTCTCGCGACGGTATCGAAATGCATGATGGTCTTTTAATGGAGTAATGTACACATCTGTATCAGCATGGCTTATTAGACCACGCTGTCGAGAAAAATATAAATATTTGTTCATAATTTGATTAAAGTTTGAGTTTTTTAACAAATATAAATGACATATAGATTATGTTACCATGGTGTTCTACAAAAACCAAAAAATGGTACGATAATCAAAATTAATGAGATGTAATCAATTCATTGGAGGCATTCAACATAGATGCAGGGTGAAAATAGATTTTAAATGTATTACACAAATTTAAAACAACTGGGAAATTATACAAATAACAGATATACGATATAAGCTCCTTATAGATACTTTCTACAAGGTCAGTTTCCACAACTAACAAAATTCCAATCTTCAATCATGGACCTTACAGTAAACCCAACCCTATCCCTGAACAATACCCAATCGCAACCATAATTCTGTTGACAGCTAGAATAAAGTTCAGGGCAATTGTCGCCGGAACAATTGCTGGAATACCGATCCAAGGGTTTGATTTTCAAAATCAGGGATCTGAATATTGTGTTGTGCATTATGCTAAAATGATGATTACCTTTTTAAAAAGTTAATTAAAAAAAAAGATCTTCTTGCATTTTATTTAAGACTGAAAGGGTCTTACCAGTCCGTTACATGTACTCAGAGCTCCGGCAGATTCACTCGTATGAGATATAAGATGCGCAAAGTAATAGCAGTCCCGACCAGAAATCTCCTCTTCTGTTATCGTACCGTCTGAACCAACGCGTTCCACAACCAATCCTTGCCTTATCAGCCAGTGGTTTGGTTGTAGACGGGCGTGGTATTGTTGACCAAACGCGTTGAATTTCACCTCACGCTCTTGTGGTGTGACTAGTTCTGAGTCTAAGCTTCGTTTGTTGACGATTGGTTTTGATTCGACATATACTGGTGTTGTGAAATCATAATCTGAAAAGGAAATAACATAATAACACATAATAACAAGATTTAAATATTCTTTAATAGTTATATTTTACTCTATTCTATTCAAAAGACCAGGGTGTGGTTTAAAAAGATCGACCTATGGCGCATCAAAACAGTGATTATATAAATTTCATTGTATTATGTAACAAAACTTATAGGGTGGTATTCTCATAAGTTAAGCCGGGACTAAGAATTTTAGTTCACACTTCTTTGGAATGCTAGATTTCATCTTCCTCCTTCAATATTCTTGACAAAGATAATCTACCAAAGACTGTGTTGAAATTCAGTTCATACTCGTATTATCTTTTGCTCTCCATTTCATTGCAAAGTTAATTTTTTGGACACTATTCATTGCAGGATTAAAATAATCTGTACAGGGTTAATGAGTTGGCAACGGGCACTCCATACAAGTACGGACTAAGTTAAACCAGGCTTAACTTAGTACGCGCTATTGGAGAACCACCTACATTCATCATAAAATTATGCTTGCAGTCTTCAGTTTAAAATTAATGCAAGCTTACTATAGCGATTTACAAATAAGAATCACTTTTGTTCAAAATAATAGTGGCAACAACATTACAAAATGGGAGGACAAGGGGATATAACCCAAGTAAAATGCCCAGTGTCGTTTCAATTGTATCACTGGAAGGATAAACAATTAAGACCCGCCGACATATAATTACAAAACACATCGACTCATCTGATTTGTAATGATAATAATGTTGATGATTATGATGATGATGACGAGACAAGTAATGGTGATGATGATGATGATGGTGCTGATGATAATGATGATGGGGGGGGGGGGGGGTGATGATAATAATGTTAATGATAGTAATGATGATTCAGACCCGCCGATATATTGATGCGTTAACATGGTAATTACAAGATACATTGGTTCATTTCTTATTTGTCATGATAATGATGATGATGATGTTGATGACGATGATGATGGTGACGATGGTGGTGGTGATTATATTCTGTATTTGATCGAATTTATATGAGAGTCTTCATCGTGATCATGAGAGTGATATTAAAGCTGCAGTCGGGCCGTTTACCCCGATTTCGACTATATTGTCTTTTTTTCCTATCAATGTCAGCCGCCTCAAACAATAAAAAACGGATGATGTGCCCCTAGTATGAAGTTCACATCTTACCTTCGATGGTGTGGTGATCACTTGTGTAGAGTTCAAGGTCTTCTTTCGAAAGTTCAAAACCCCCCTGAACCGTAACAAAACAAAAATGAATGAGTTAAGTAAGAACTACGGGAGTAACAAAGTTGTTTTATTCACTTCTATTTTTTTTTTTACATGTTCATCTAAATCAGGCCTGATCTAAATTAACACGTAATAAACGGGGGCGCTGCCCCATAGTCCGTTCGTAGACACCTGTGTATTGAAAAATATATCTTTTGAAGAAAAAAAATGAGTTACTTCGGGTATCACAGAATGTTGGAAAATGTATGATGTGATCATCCGACACCTGCTTTAATTTGTACCTTCCCTTGGTTTGGGCTTCATTACATCAAAGATATAGGGTTAATGTTAGGGTTGTAATTGGGATAAAGGTTGATTTTATAGTTGGACTTGGGTCTAGATGTAATGTTAGGTCCAAGAGTACAGTTAATATGTCCAGTGAGAGGTGTAGAGAAAAATACATGTACCTCAATCCAGGGTCCCGTAAAACTCCCGTTGCTTAAAACTTTTCATTGATGGTAAATTTGCTATCAATGGTAACTTCCATGGAATACTTGATTTTGGTCGGCTGTTAAGCAATGTTATCATGGTAGTTAACATCGAAGGCAGAGTTACCATTAATGGTAAGTTTTATGCAACAGATCCCGAGAAACTAGTAGCGAATCTAAGATTTTGTTATCAAAGGGGGGGGGGGGGGGGGGTTGTCAAATTCCCACCCCTGCAATTTTTTTTTTATAGAAACGAGTTCAGTATAAAATCAAATAAAGATACTTTAACAATTAAACTTGCCCTCGAACTGCTTTTGGTTTCCATAGTTGCTAGTCCTGCTTCAAACGATAATAAAATAAAAAGGATGAATTGTAGTAAAAATGTCATCTTTGCCGCTTAGATTGATCACACCATTGATATTTACGAGAACTACTGGTTCTTTTTTAATATCCCACTTTTAACACTTGTTCCACCCCAGGGAATAAATCTGTTGTTGTTGTCATGCAATGAGCATCATAGCAATTGTTGCGCAGTCATCGCGAGCTTATAAACTATTGATTATGACGCAATAATATGTAACAATATGGATGCGCGTAAACATCTTATATATCATGACGGTTGCGCGTAAACGTCTTATATCATGAACATATTATTGGCACCTGTAGCGTTTATAATTTTGTATATATAAAAAAAAGGCTTTGCTTAATGGGGCAAAAGAAACAAATGAACGGATGCCTATCATTTAGATATGGACAAATGAAACTTGGTGATTTATGTGTATATGAATTCATACATATTAAAACAACGAAAATCATTGAAAATGTATGATAATTATAACCTTAAATTGAAATAGCTTTTTATTTCGAGGTTAACACGTTTTTATTTTTTGACTTACTCGACCCAAATAATATTATTCCTCTTAAAATGAAACATTATGAACTATTTAATATTGATATCCACTTGAATGTTCTATATTGGGTGTCTAGATACATGTAGTTAAGCTGAAGAGGGAGCCCCGATGAGAAGAGAATACCAATATTTTCATGATTATGGTGTCTCCAAATCTTCTAACTAGCTCGCTGCTACGACAGTACCTCTTTTCATCATATATAACCGGGTGCATGGCCTATCACCCCCCCCCCCAATTTTACCACGCGGAATTCTATTAATGTACCTTAAGGAATAAATAGTTTGATCATTCTTTCCAGCTGATTTTGATAAGCTATCGTAAGACAAAACCTTCCTGTGATTCGTTATTGGGTAATATTACCAAAATGAGGAAGAAGAATTAAAATATATATATACATAATAATAATAATAATAATGATAAATGTAACTTATGTAGCGCCTAATCCACTCTGTGGAGTGCTCAAGGCGCATGCAGAAATAATTTTGAATTGGATAGTACCTTTTTTACATGATTTTGAAACGAATCCGAGGTTATAAACTTTTGGATGTCTTTAGTAAAACTATTCCATATGGTAGGACACGCTTGAGAAAAGGATCTTTTCTCCCAAGTTTGTTGACTTTAGGAATCACAAGGAAACCGGAAGTGGATGAGTGAAAAGATCTCTCGAGGGTGTAATTTGAGATTAAAGAAACATTGTATTGGGGAGCACAACCGTGAATGCAGTGAAAAGTGAGCAATGAAATCTTGAAAATAATGCAATCTTTAACATGGATCCAATGCAGCCACTGCAAAACAGGGGTGATATGGGTCCGCTTGATGGATAAAGTGGCAATGCGAGCCGCAGCGTATTGAAGCCTCTGGTGCTTAGACAACAAATTATGGGGTAAATTTATGAGGAACATTAAGTGCTACGGTTATTCAGGTTGTCAGATTCATTTTATCGACTGGTATTAAGCTGATGATTGTCCTTTACAATGATCATTCTTTCAATGCAGATTTTTTTTTTTTAAACTTCCAAGGCCAAATTTTTCACCACGTTCCTATGTTAATATACCAAATTCGTTTAAAACGGAAAAAGCTGTTTGATGCCATGAATATAAATTGTTTAATAAGGCTTGCTCTTGATCATAAACCTTTGTGTTACAGGGCCCAGATACAATTCTTGTTGCTCATCAGTGACCTCAGTTAAAGGTAATATGTCCCTTTTGCAGCCAACCTCAAATGCTGTAGAACTTTGCAGGAATTATGAATATGTCATGTATGTCCTATCTGTGAAATTTAAACCTTAGCAGTGTCCTCATATTCAAATTATGCAAGGAAACCCGTTTACTTGCTAGACTTCAATGTCAGACACTATTGAGTGACTGACTGGCTTTTTTCTTCTTTGGTAATAACATACATGAAAAGGGTTGTAAAGGGTACATGAGCATTTGTCTACATCAATAACCTACTTCTTTTGATGGCCAAGATTAAACTGATTGAATCTTTGCGCAGCATAAAACGTATGACCATTCGGTACAATTGTCTGAAAATCAAGACTATTACTTTTGGGCTCTATAGCCCTAAAGTCGATTTGACAACTAATAGTCGTTTTTTCCCACTTGAAGACATTTTCAAGCCCCACCTTTTTTTTAGGGAAGTTCTAAATTAGTATTATCTTTCAAATGCAGTTGGAATTTAACTTTTTTCATTTTTTGGCCTGCAAATGGGACATAGTACCTTTAACTCAGAACTTTGGCGCAATGTACATGTAGGCGTTGCATTGTGCGTGCATGTATGTGTGGGTTACTTGGGTAGGATCTGTGTAGATTGAGGACTATTACCGTTGGCAATGTGCGGTTGATGTATACATGTGTTAGTATCGACTCACGGACTGCGTCTAAGGTCAACTTTTCAATTGCAGAAGTTAATGCGTCAGATCTAGACAAGGTAGGAGAAAATAACTTGTTTCGTAGTGTAGTTGTTGCTCTAAATGTTACATGTAGGCCCGTACTTGTCTGCATCAAGGTGCATGTGCATTGTATACTAATTTGTGATGTACCTATGTAATCGGCAATCTTGCTCAATATTTTGCTCATATTTTGCTCTGTAAAGCTCAAAATCTGCTCTGGTTTAAAACAGCGAAATGCATAAAGATCTCTGTAATGGAATTTCAATAAGAACATTAGGCAAATTAAATATGAGCTTCAATAAGCAAAAATGGAGTTCTTTATTTAACTCCTCGCCATTGATTAAATTGCACTACTCTTCTGTAGGAAGTGTACTTTATTTTGTAGATGTTAACGCTACCCCAGAAGCATGACTAAGAATACCTAGGCTACATATAAACCTGTTTAGTATAACTTAGATTGACTATGTGGCCAACAGCTGTTTTGGAAAGCTCAGCAATGATCTGCACAGACGGGGAGGTACGTGTGACATGGACGGAAAAGAAAGATTGGTACTTCCGTTTTACATTTACGGCCCTAAACTGTACCAGAGAGACTGAACGAAAGACGGAAAAAGAACAACAAAGAACATGGAGACATCCAGGGGCGGACAATAGATTTATGATACACTTTACTTTGATCTTTACCTAGGTCTAGATATTGGTAGAATTTTTGTTCAACTGATGCATAGTGATGATCGTCGCATAGTCCTTTATAATTACTAAATGACGAAACTGAACATAATCATTTTCTTCTTGGAATTTCCCTTGTTTTAGTCATTTTCAAAAGTATCAAGCCTTATTTTCCTTTATGTTTATATGTATGTATGTGTGTGTGTGTGTGTGTGGTGGTGGGGGGGGGGGGGGATTCTAGTGAAGCACGTAGAAGCAATGTACATACATGTAAATACAATATCAAGATTGTAGGATAAAAGCGTACAGTAGTATACGAAGTTTTAAAAGTTATAACTGTTAAGATGATTTCTGACCTCTATAAAATACTGCAATCTCTTTAAACAATATATAGAAATGGTTTGAATACGGATATAATCTTGCAAAGTTTATTAGTCGTAACTAGAGAATATAGCAATACAAGATATTCACTCACTCACATAAGGTGAAATAGCTTGAATATCCAAGTGCTGCCATGACAAATGTATAATTAATAAACCTGAATCTTTAATGAGGCGCTACATAGTTATTATACCATAATTCACATTATTGTATTCATAATCAAATCATTTTTTTCTTGTATTTGGCACAACTAGTTGCAATGGTATAATCTCCAAAACTGTGTTACATTCACCAACGTTGTGGTTAATCTAAAGTCTCGCCGTCTCGTCTGTCGTGATTAGGGACTTTTAGATGTGCACGTCGACATAGTAGACTGCTACGTGTGACGTCCTTTTAAGGCACTGTGAAGTCCTTTTTTTTAGGAACTGCCACGAATCAGTCCACTATGTCGACGTGCAAATCTAAAAGTTCCTAATAGCGATACAATGTCAACATTAAACCTGGCAAACCTATTGTCACGAATTCCGGATGTCCTTGGTTGATTTCATACTAACTCCAGGAAGCGCCGGTATTGGAACTTCCTGGAGTTATATTCAAACCTGCTATCTGGCTTCTGTGTGTTGTAATCGTAGTTATATGCAAAGCAAGAAAACTTATGATTGGCAAAACCACCAACCGAATCTGCCATCATGTGCAGGGGCGGCGATCCCGGGGGGGGGGGGGGGGGACACGTCCCCCTCAATTTTTTACGGGGGGGGGGGGGTCGTCCCTCCTCAAAATTCGGAAAAGTGCCCATAAAAAGTGTAAAGCAAAGACTGCAACAAACTTTGAGGCTCTGGACGGCCCAATAGTGCAGAGTTTAGGCGAATAAAAGTGCGAAAATCTTCTCACTCGGGAGCTACACTCCCCCGAAAAAATATTCCTGAAATTGTTCAAGTAGATATTGTGAAGTAAAGTGTGAAAAAGGTAGATTCCTTGTTTTTATACTGTTGTTTTGCTAAGGAATGTAATTTTTTAATACAGCAAAACTTCAAAAACCTGTAAGGGGGTAGTCACTTCCGTCACCTTTACCCCTCTCGTTCACTATGCTGCCTCGCACTGACGGGGGGGGGGGGGGAGGGTGGGCAAGGTCGCAGTTCCCCCTAATACAATTCAAACTGGTTTATTTCTAATTCGATACCAGTGATATGCTGAAATGGCATGGTTTTCCCCTGAGCTTCCAAGGGATCCGACCCCTGAAAGGTAACCAGGGCCACTAAAGCGGACCCCTAGATGCTCGTCTGACCGTTATAAAATGCCTAAAACCCCTGAGCATCATGGGGCCCATGAACCCCACGCCAAATTTTACACTGCACTTGCTTCGCTCGCTTTGCTCTACCTGATCGAAAATACTTTAGCCCCCCCCCCTTCCCCCTCTTTGAAAAATGTTCCGCGGGGCCTGCATGTATAATGTAAGAGTGGAGGTGCGGATTTTGTTCTACCCTCCCCCCCTAAAAACAAAAACAATTTTTTTTTTTGCTCATTACGTCACTGCTCCCCCGTCCTTCGGATTTTGTCGCCCCCCTCCCCCCCGGTCATGAAGACAAATCGCCGTCCCTGATCATGTGAACGAAAAATGGGATACTCCCTTGAGTTCAACCGTTAAGTGAGCTCTGAAATATGAAATTCCATTACTTTTTTGTTGCCTACAAAAAATATCCTTTGTGCATCAATCATAAAAAGGCAGCACGTATATGAATTGAACACTTGCCAGGGGGTGATTTTCCTAAACTGGTGATACTCGGGGGGGGGGGGGGGGGAGGGTGTGTAATTGGCCGTCGGAACAATTGTCCTAAGAAAATAATTGTCCTTGGGTGATTGTCTAGGGGTTATTGTCCTAAAGGGTTGTTGTCCTAAAAGAGTAATTGTCCTTGGTGGATCATTTTCCCGTTTTCTAATTGGCCGGGGTGATTGTCCAGGGGGTTAATTGTTTTGAAATGACTATTGTGGTATATACATTTGGTATACTATTATATCTCAATTTTGAGTCTACATTTGTTGGCCGATTAGTCTGCACATAAAGTGAATGACCATTATATTATCTAGATTTGGTACACTATCATTTTTCAATGTTTATTTGAGATTTGTGTGCATAAATCTTCACATGTTGAATATCGGCCGTATTTCGATCTCGTAAAATATGATATTTCAATTTGGAGTTTATTATATTTTGGTTCATTAGTCTTGACATAATGCTGTATGTTTCATATAAATTTTACAATGTTACCCAAATGAGCATATTAAGTCTGCACATTGTAATGGAGATTGTATCGTTTATAACATACCATACACTCTGTCTTAGATTTAATATGTGTGTATAATTCTGCACAGTTTAATGGTGAACGTCCAATGTATACAGATTTCATCTATGATCTTATATCGATGTTGATTTTATGATAGAAATACATTTATACATGTATGTATGTGAACATATGGAGGGGTAAGGCCCCAGCATACATTCATATCATTTACATGCAGTCATCAATGAACAACTTGATAAGTTTGGGGGAAAGTGTGCGGTGCTATTTAGAATCACGAACAAATTATTTGCGTGAAGTAAATCTTTAAACTAAACTCCTAATAATCACCAAGCGCTATTTCCAGCTCAGTACCAATCTCTATCTAAAGGGAATAATGGGAATAACCAGGCTAGCCTTTTCAAACATACACAAATTAAGTTTGACATTATAAGCTGATCATATCTTGCATTGCTATCAAACAGTCTCGGCTTCTCTCGCATCCCTTGTTTAAGGTATTACTTGTGATTGAGTGATTCAAAATCGACATCGTTTACATGGGATGCTATCGTTTCACTTAGGAAAGTATACTGTCAATATCTTTGGTAGTTAATACCATAATTTCTTATAATTTCTTACATTTACTGAATCGTTCAGGTAAGTAAACCTCCGAGTTCTCTTGTACTGTCCGAAACAAATACCTTACACATATTAAGCATGTAAAATGGTGCAATGGACACGTGGAAAATAAATTGTTACATATCACGGGACTAGAGCACAACAGGCTATTAGAGATAATTCAAGGTTATCATGCGGATTGAAAGAAGATTCTGTGAAAAATTAGATACATTCGATCACTTTAAACATTGAAGATCTAAAGCCTGGATCAGAATTTTCCTTAGAAACGGATTTATAGACCAAGGTAACACATGCATATTTCCTGACCCACACCCGGCTAATCAGCCCAGCTTGGTACAATATTTTCACCACACTTTTAAAGGAAAAAGGGTGCTGAGTTATCCATGTCAGCGAAACAATGAATAGGGTATATTAGACAAAAAACTATTTCACTTTTAGGTTGGAACAGATTTCAAGGTCACATTTGATGTAACGTTTTAGGTACAATCATTTGCAACTTATACGCACTGTCTAGCGAGAGAGAGAGAGAGAGAGATCACTTTGAAGAAATGAATTTATTACCAACTTTGTTTATGAAATATAAGAAAAAATACCTAACACTCTCCAAAGTATATATTAGCTCAATGGTCGTAGTGGTAGTGGATTTGTGGTGAAAACTGCATATGACATGCTGTCAATTCACATTCCTGAGTAATTTTTACGACAAACATGAAATCAAAATGACATGATGTTTTATAACCAAATTAATTAAACCATGATTGGCCATACTAAGGGGATGTTTGTCAAACTATTGAACCTTTGAGAGTAAGTTTATTTCGTCAGACAGTAAATAAAAAGAAATACATGTATATATAATAATGAAAGCAGTTGAAATACCAAAATCCATGAGAGTTTCAATTCACTGAAACCGCTTTCAATTTACATGTGTTCCGTCTGCTCTATAGCAGTTGAACCTTCCTTTCACTATGATACGGCCTTACAAATTTCGTGCGCATAACCATGATAATTGTGTCGATATTTCCCAAAATAACTCTATGACATCAGTACAATCTCTCAACACGGCAGGTCTACATGTACAAGCGCCGCTTCTAGACCAAACATTAATAAGGTAGGCAAAATGCTACAGGAACGTTTTGGACAAAGTAAAGTTGATATGTTTGAACACATTCTAGTTGTTATTATTGTTGTCATTGTGGTTTGTTGTACTTTTTTTTGTCATCAGAACTCTACTTTGTGTTATTACTTCCTGCTTCGATACACGCGTATAAGGCTTATTATAATCCGAGTACAAGATATAACACTGTATCTATACATTAGGACTATCTCTATGTATGTATTTTGGCCGTGGGCCGAGCCTCCTTTTTGTTCAATTTCGTAACCAGTTTGCCGCGATTCTGTTTCCATATTTTCGAAAATAGGCTTGTATAAATATAAATATAGACCAAGAAACAGCATAATTTCGAATGACATTTCCACACGCCCGGCCTGCGTACGATTTTAGGAGCCGCTTGGTTTGCACCCACGTATAGCGGTATACACCCCCGCTTGCGTCATTTTTTTTTCTTGTGGTCGATGGTCTGGAGCCTCCGGATGCTCGTGAGTTTTGGCAATTCAGAACCTTCAAGATAGTCATCTTAAGGGATAGACACTGTAATACAATGCTTACAATTATCAGTAATGAACAGTTGTTCTTTTGTGTAATATTATATTCAGTTAATGTATTTCCATGTTTTTGTTTAACTTATTTTCATAGTTGATTTTATCATCATCTATTATGATTCAGTTTTGTCATGTTACTTGACTCCATTACCATACAGTGCCTACAATTATAATAATGAACTGTTTTTCTTTTGTGTAATCTTATACTCAGTTAATGTATTCCCATGTTTTTGTTTAACTTATTTTGTAGTTGATCTTTATTATTATCTAAACCATGCATAAATTGTGTTAAATGTTTAATAATCCGATATTGTACAGTTCTAATTGTAATTTATGTAATTTTTTAATGTGCTGTTTTTATAATCAGGGCTCTGTGAAAGACTAGGTTTTTATTTTTGTATACTGAACAGACTACCCTGAATAAAGAAGTGAAATAAATAAATAAATAAATTAATAAAAAATACGTGCATTACAATTTGCACAACCCGTATTGCTTTATTTGTGGGATATCAGTTCTCTCTCTCTCTCTCATACACACAGTCTATCCTAAGACAATCATATAGAACAAAGATTTGTCTTGGATTATGTTCAGAGGAACTACTTCTATTTTAAAGGATTAGGTCCAGGGGTCCGCCGATGGACCCCTGCCAGTTAATTAGAATTTCTTTTTCCTTCCTACTGTTCTACCTTCTTACAAATGCTTCGTTGGAATATGCTGTGCCATCAAATCGACACTGCACTCTGTATTTGTACATTTAAGTTTCATGTTTTTCTGTTTTTTTCTCTCTGTCTCGTCATCCATTTTTTTGTTCTTTTGCCTTCTTTTTTCTTTCTGTCCTTCATTTTTTCCGTCGCTCTCTCTCTCTCTCTCTATTTTCCTTTTCCCCTGTTTTACGCTCCCAAAAAAGAGAGCAACGGCCGATTTGCACCCTGATCCGCAGCTGATCTGTACATCTAAATGTATACAGGCATTTAATACGCAAAGCTTGAAATGGGATGGGTAGCCATCCCATCTGATATGTTGCCGACCTGTTTCTCGAGAGAGCAGTATCTATTTACACATTTATATCTTTCTCTTTCTGTCACCCTTTAAAACAAAAAAATATGTTACATACTTTTCTCTTTCTCTTCTTTTTTTACTTTATTTTTGTTTTTCTTCTTTCGTTGCTCTTTTTCCCCCATTTTATTCAGGTCAGCAAAAGGGGGGAGCAGCCGATTCGGCCCCACTTGGATCCGCCATTGGTGGATCGGTTATTTAAGTCTATAACAATTTCTTCCTTTCTAAATTGTTTCGTTCAACTACAAATCAATTTAGGCATGGCAGAAAAAGAAGAAATAAGTGATTCCGAGTCGACTGATGAAGGCAAGCAAATCCTTGATTCTTTTATTTTTAATAAAATTACTAACAATAAGATTTGAAATTAAAAACAAAAAGAAAAAAAAGGAAAACACGGAAAAATAACAAAACTATAAACAAAACCACCTGGAACAAGACAAGAATGAAACTAGAAATGCAATCGTATCACAACGATGTGCGTGCAATGACGCCAGGTTTCTACGTGTCAAACGAAAGAGCTTCTCTCGGACTATCCAGATCAATTTGTACGAAGTCTGTAGCTTCTTGATATTGGAGATAGATAGGGCGAAAGAAAGGTCTCAACAGTGACCTTGATGGGTTGGTAGTGACTACGCCTACGAAGTTTGAAAGAAATTAAAGAAATTGGGATAGGGGAAAGAACCTAGAAAGGGCTCGCAAGCACTGCGTGCAAAAACCAACAAATGGGATTTGGTGCATGTTCATCATTGCAATATTAAAGATCGCCCTGGGGGCCAAAAGCGTGAACTCGATTTGCCCCATAGACAATGCGTGTAATGCATGGGCGGAAAACGTACAGGATCTGTATTATGACCGGAGTTAAATTGTTTTTTCTCTCTCTCTTTATGTCTCTTTATGTCTCTTTATGGGCCGTATTTGGTATCATTGAAAAGAGAATTTCGTGGTTGTTATTGTAAACCACTCTCTTTTTTCTTTGATAATCCTATCGAAACATGTGATGTAAAATAGATTTATAGGACAAAATGGCGTCTTAAATGGCCCCCTTGACCAATTAAAAAAATCCGGCTTCAAGGTACCCTGCGTATTGCAACTCGGAATGTCACTGCAACTTTTCAAGGAAAAAAAAAAGGATGTTTAGGGGGCAAAAAGCAGTCTGAAAAATGACGTCATGGCCGATAAGTGTTATAATCGGGCGGAACCTTGGCGGAATTCGTATAGTTACCCTTGTTCAAATCCGATTTACTCACAATTTTCTGCGTGAACATATATCGTACTTGGTATCATTCGAAAAAGCACTTCATTGCGTTCAGTTCGACACCATTGTCATCTGCGCGCAATGTATTGCACGCATTAAACGTGCTATCACGTAACGCATAGTAAATACATCATTTTTGGCGTTAACTTTGCGCTGACATAATCAAATTTTACCAAACTTTGCGGACAGTTGTCACGTATATGAATACATGTGTCTGCCAAGTTTCATTGATGTAGTTATAAAGATCGCCATTTTAGAGCAAGTTAAATTTATTTCGGAATTTTCTTGAAAATGGCGAATTTGGAGGGCAATTTTCACAAATTTGTTCAGTGAAAGGGTATCTAATTTTGTATATGGCTGGAAAGGGCATATCTTCAAGTATCTAAATCCAAAAAAAGGGTACGGGTCTGCCAAGCCATAATGGAGATAGGGCCACAGACAGAAAGCCAATTCCCAGAACTTTAGAGGGCGCTATTTATGTTTTGAAAAGCCATTGGAGCGTGAAATTTGGCATGGCTATATGCAATTATAAGATAAAGATACTGTGAGATTTGAATACAAAACGGAATTTATATGTGAAAGTTATGGCAGTTTTAGATGTTTAGGGGTCCATTTTTATGAATTTTTGGGATTATTTGACTGAGTGGGTTTCAGATTTGAATTTTGAGTACGAAGATGGCATTTTGAAGGTCAAGTTATACGTCGCAGATAAAAGAACATCTATTAGATTATTTAGCGGAATTTGTTAGAAATGTGTAGGATCTAGAATAGTGGAGATAGGAGGGAAGAAAGAGAGGCCTTAAAATGGACCAGAAACTGACAAAATGGCGCCTGAACGGTTATGCATTAGTGATTTCGAAAATCGAAGAATGTAGTGACCTTGATGAGATGTTAGAGACTATGCCTATGAAATTTGAAAGGAAAAGGACACGAGGAAAGCACCTAACTTGGAATAACAAGCACTATGTGCAAAACGAATGCGATTTCCTGACGATAAGGAAAACAAGGAAAAGGAGGAGAATATTAATGGGCAGAATGTGAACGAAAACAAGGCAATGACGAAGGTCGTCATTGCAAAAAGAGAAGAAAGCAAAGAGGAGATGACAAATAAGAAGCAAAAGAGGGGGTGACGAAGGAGGAGAAATAATGATAACAAAAGTAATAATAATATTTATCATCAAAATACTATTATAATGATACAATAATACGGGCACACTATTTCAAAAACTTTGAGATTACCTTTGTTACAGTTTGAATGTCTTATCTTCCTACGGATTTGTGATGTATATGGTCTATTTATTTATTCATCATTGGTGTTATGGTTATAGACCATTAAATATTCGTCAGTATGCGTTTGATAAGATACATAGTTAAATGTGTGCATGTAATATATCCTAATATTTTCCCTTTTTTTCTCTTTTCAATGCGCTAATTTTACGCTTTGCAGAAGGTAAGTAGGCAAATTTGTCCAATCATGGTTATTTAACATAATAATTGTGGTCTTCCATCTGATATTTCTCTCCTTTTATTTATATATTTGCTTCATTGCTTCAGTGGAGCTAGGCACGAGGTCATTTGATATATTGAAAAAGATAGAATTATCATCATTAGGCAAAGCGGAGTAATACAAAAACACAAACCTTATATTGATATTGGATTTTGAACGTCATATTCACAGTTTGTATTAGCAACCATCTTCTAGTGGATTATAAATATGTATACTATGCATTTCATCACTGTCTGTGGTAAGAAATGAATATAATTTAAAAACATGGATAACGGAAATTACTTGTGAGATCATGCAAATCAATAAAGTTCGATTTTAAGAGAAGTCTTGTTATTACACAAAACTGATAATAAAATAAAGAGGCACCTTATACCCAAGGGGCACAGCAGGTTCTTGAGACATTGAAAAGTGTAAAGGGTGGTAGGGTATCATTGTGTTTACAACCATTTTTTGTAAAAAAGGGCGCCATGTATAACTACTGTTGTACAATTTTGGATATTACTTTTTGACAGCACCTCATTTTACCATGTGTAAGGTGTCATATGAAAGACAATTAAAATTACTACAAGATGATACCTCATTCAATAGGTTTCGTGATTAATTGCATTAAAAATTGGAGCCAAAAATGTGATTGTTTACAATTTTTTTCAAAAATACGAATTGCGCCAAAATACACATTTCTCCATATTTAATTGATTATGGTGGTAACTAACTTGAAACTTACTGAGAAACTGTTCAGCATCATAATTAATATAATATAAACATTTCAAGTCTATTAATTTTCTAACTAAAAAGTTATAGGGCTCTAAAGTTGACACTTTGTTATGTGCCAAAATGGTAAATTTGGTTGCTAAGGCCTATATTCTCCTAAGCAACGGTAACATAGTGACGTGAAAAATAGAATATATCACGAGAAATCGCTATCATCAAGTAGATGACATAACACGTAAAGTGCTTTGATAAAAAATGTTAATGTGTTGTATAATATAAAGGGCATTATTATTATTATGCATGGTTTTGGACAAAAGATCCTTTTCGCACTGTATATTAGTAATTTTCTTTATCTCTTCTCTACATCCTACGATCTTTGTTCACAGAAGGTAAGTAAGAAATTAAGATCATATTACGAATATCTGATATTTTTCATGAATTTTCGTGATTTAAAAAAAAAAAATCATAGCCTGCCATAAGGCTGCATGCACGCTATCGTTATACTGCTATGTCCATGCGAGAGAGCTATCGCTTAAGTGCCATGTGCGTGCAACGCATCATTCGTAAAAGCAGTTATTGTTCATGCTCATTGGACTGTGCTGTGTGTTTTGCACTCGCTATTCATAGAACCATGGCGTTAATCAGATTATCTCCAAAACAACCTGGCACGGGAAGATTTGGGGCTTGGCACAATGGGGATTAGCCCTGTGGCATGATAAGAGTTAAATAAATTTATTGTTGTGTATTGTTGAAAACCTTTGACTAAGTAAAGGTTCATTGATGTTGTACAGCCAACCACGATAAAATGCTGGGGTTTGGCACATTTTGTAATTTTATCTTATAAATCGATCTTAATTTAATGTAGTTGTGTTTTAGTCCTTCGGTAACTAGAGATATTCGTGCACAGTGGTAAAGATATGTTTGCTAATCAATTCTAAACATACATGCCAATTCAAAATAAAGGCATGAAAATCGTCTCTAAGGCTTTCTAAAAATGATCAACTTCTTCCCCATGAAGAAAGATAAGTGAATATAATACATGTAATGTTTCGTCGTAAAGTGCATTAGGAAAAAAAGTTGTAAAAGTGCGGTGTCAAAGGGTGTTATAATTATAGAGGGTTTTAAAAAAAAGTCCTTTTTTTCTCTGTAAATTTATAATTTTCTTTTTTCTTTTTTGCTGCCCCCGATCCTCGTTTCTAGGCCGTAAGCATACGAAAGGGATTGAATTATGAATATCTGATATCTTTTAGAAAACTTATCGGTTTTGAATTTAAGCTTTTTTTTCTCCTTCGGTAATTATGCACATTTGGGCACAATGGTAAATCTACGTTTGCTAAACATTTGTAAACATACATGACCGGTTAAAAACAAATGGCATGAAAATTGTCTGTAAGGCTTCCCCCTGATTCCACTTGAAGAAAAATAAGTTAAAAAGATTAGTTTCATTCCCATATAAAAGTGTATTCTAATATTTATATCATTCTCTTTTCTTCTGCCCGTTTTCTCTGTATAAAGTATGTAAGTATGCCTTTAATACGACTATAACTTCTAAAAATTTTGTTCATCTTTTTGCATACCTTTTTCTTTTGTTCATATTTTTGTCATGGTTCAATGAAAGGTTGAATCCAGGATATAAGTCATAAATAAGTCATAAATATATTAATGAACATAAATGCTATCAAACTAGGGAATGTAGAGTTAAACAAATTCCATATTTCTTTCTTTATATGTAATCTCAAAGAAAAAAAATATGAAAAAGTGCCATTTTGCACTGTATATTTGTAATTTTCTTTATCTCTTTTCTGCTTCCCCCGATCTTCGTTCCTAGGCCGTAAGCATACGAAAGGGATCGAATTATGAATATCCGATATCTTTTAGAAAACTTAGGGATATGTCAACGATTTTCTTTTTAATTTTTTTTGTATATTATTAAAAAACTTTTGACTAGGTAAACGTTCATGAATGTTTTCCAGCTAAAATTGATATAAAGCTTGGGCGTTTTAGAAATGCTACCACATATCCATGATAACTTCGAAATATCGGTTTTGATTTTAAAAAAAAAATAAAAAAATTCGGTAAGCATGCATTTTCGTGCACAATGGTAAATATATGTTTGCTAAACAATTGTTAACGTACACTACATTAAAAAAAAAAATTGCATGACAATTTGTTTGTAAGGCTTCCTCCTGATGATCAACTTTTTCCACTTGAAGAAAAATAAGTTAAACAGATGAGTTTTATTTCCATATACAAGTGTATTCTAATATGTATATCTTTCTGTTTTCTTCTGCCCGTTTTCTCTGTCTATAGCATGTAAGTATGCATCTTAAACCGGAAGTTTAATTCCAGGATATCAGTCGTAACTAAGTCAGAAATATATTAATGAACATAAAGGTTATCAAACTAGGGAATATAGAGTTGGAAAAATCCCATATTTATTTCTTTATTTATTCTTTATTAAACTGAAACAAAAACACCATTCAGTAATGTCAGGCCTTTATCATAATATTGAAAAATGAGGTGACTTTTCAGTTCTTTTACCCATGAATATAATACATGTAATGTTTCGTCGTAAAGTGCATTAGGAAAACAACTTGTGAAAGCGGTGTGTAAAGGGGCGTTATCATTATTCAGGGTTTTGACAAAAGTGCCTTTTTGCACTGTATATTTGTAATTTTCTTTATCTCTTTTCTGCTTCCCCCGATCTTCGTTCCTAGACCGTAAGTATACGAAAGGAATAGAATTATTAAAAAGATGGTTCATTGAAATGTGGAAAATGGGCAAATTACACCTCTACAGATTGCTGAGAACATTAACAAAATGAGCAAAGTACTTTTGAAGCCCTCACTGTTGTGAGGAATAAATTAAATGCAATTTTGTTACCCTTTCCTGAACCCACTCACTAAGTGAATTGACGGCGTTATTTTACATGCGAAACGATTACGTCACAATATGAACAACCTACATCACACATTCGGGACAATGTTGGATACCCATTGTAATTTTCAGATATGGGTTAACGTTGTTTGTATATTTACCGCCAGTGGTGATATTTCCTCTTTTTTTGGCATTTTGAATGAGATACACTGAATAAATGATACTTTCTACAAATGTTTGTTTGATTTTTATATTTTATTCCGTCACATATGAGCATAAAAATCGGAAAAATAATCACATATTCTGAGGGCACTTCAGCGTGTATGTGTCTGATCTGGGAAGGCAAGGGACATTTTGCATGCTGACCTAACGACTCTTTCGGAGTAAAATAGGCGACAAATTTACATATAATTGTCCAGATATTCATTACAAAAATGTGTGATTAGGCTGATTAATTTACATTTTTGATAAATTAAGTCGTATAGGACCTGATGAACCGAGAGAAACAGATCAGTCCGGTTCGCGATTCACGGCTAGCTCGAGCGCCGGGCTACGGGCTAGGCTGGCTAGCAAGCTGCGCTAGATGTGATGCACGCATATAGAGGTCAGTGTATTGCACACATAGTACATGCACAGAGTACGCACGCACAGCTACCAGCTACAGAAAACTTGAACGCTACATCGACGATATATTCACTCGCTTTTTGGATGTTATATACCATTTATCTTGACTAACGTCAGATTAAGAACTAAAACCATGCCATGGAGGAGCCTTCTGGAGTATACTCAAGTATGTTTTCGTCCATATCCATATTTCCAGGGGATTTTGATGAAGGTAAACAGCGTTAGTATAAATGGGTACGGTAGTCGAGAGTCAATGCAATACATATGAATAGCACGCAAACTGCATCTCGCACCGTCGTCAATCATTTCAGCTGAGCGGCCCGCTGTTCATATTGTGACGTCACTTCAAAAATCAACTGACTTACGATGTTTTTGGGGCGTTGAGTGGGTTGATTTTTCGTCAAGTTCAATCAACTTTTATAAATTTCGCTCGAATGTACAAGTTGCACAAATGTAATGATTTTACTCAGTGTAATTTTTCGACTGCAATGATACCAAATTCAGTCGAGTTTGAAATCAATAAACCATCTCTTTAATATCCGATATCTTTCATACATGTTACTGATTCGTGATATTTTTTTTCGTATTCTTCCTCTAAGTTTCGTTATCAGTCCATTAATATCTAACTTGGATCTAATTATGAATATACGATAGCTTTTAGAAAACTTAGGGCTTTGTCTCCGATTTTTCGATTTAATATAGCTTTGTGTATTATTGACAACTTTGGACTAGGTAAACATTTATGAGTGTTTTCCAGCTAACCACGATTGACTGCTTGGTGTTTTAAAAATGCTACCACCTATGCATGATGACTTTCAATCATCGTTTTTAAAATTAACATTTCAAAGTTTTATAAAGTCAATCATTGTATTTTTTATCTTATGTTTTAATGTTACTTTAAAGGTAATACAAAGTTTGGGGAAATTTTGAAAATTGGGTGGATAGTGATTCTTTACAATTTTGATATATTTTGATGACCCTGTGGATGCATTATAAGCACTATAAAAGTTAGCCCCTAAAACACTTCTGCTTTCGAGAAATATTCAATGTAAAAATTTACCGGTGCTCCCGGTAAACTTTGATAAACTTTAAATTGCGCTTAAGGCCATACAATGGTAGCTGCGACCATGAAAATCTCGGAATATGTAGTTGTGATATGTAATTTCCAAAGAGGAGTAGCCAATCGGTCAATTTTGGTCAAGAAACATTGTTTTATGGCTTGATTAATGTATTGACCTTGAGAGGGAGCTATACAACAGAAAGAGTTTATTATCTACAATTTCATAACTTGAGACTCGATTACGACCGCGACAACGATCACTGAACATTGTAGTATCGCATATGTTTCCAACATGTTCATTTGAACCAAATTCATGACCCCATACCAAAACTTTGTGTTACCTTTAATAAACGGGTATTGAAGTCGTGCGGTAACCAAGTATGTTCGCGCACATTGGAAAATATTAATTAGCTTAACATTTGTAAACAGACATGCAAGGTAAAAATAAAGGCTTTTAAATTGTCTGTAAGGCTTCCAACGAATGATCCCCTAATTCCTCCTGAAGAAAGAAAATGAATTTTTTTATTATGATTTGTATATAAAAATGTATTCTAATATTTATCTTGATTTTTCTCTCTTCTATCCGATGGCTTCGTTCATAGGATGTAAGTATGCATCGTAATCTAATCATAACTTCATATATATTCTTGTCACGTTTCTGAATATTTGTACTCTTATTCACATTCCATGCTTAATTGAAATGTTAAATCCAGGTTAGTCATGAATGCATTTACAAACAAAAAGTTTATCAAAATAGGGAATGTAGAGTTGACAAACCTAACATTACTTATTTGATTTCTAAACGCGTGTTTACAGTTGGCACGTACATCTTTCTTCTAATAGTTAATACTTATGTAAAGAATTGTTTTTAAAATTATGTTATTGGCCTGTCATGTACTATGACAATATAATGGGTAATGAATGAATATAGTCTGGAAACATGTAACATGTCAATGAATGCTGAAGTCATTGAAATGAGAAAAAGTACGATGAAAAGAAAGTATCCACTGTTACACGACAATGAAAAAAGGGAAAGAAACTGCTTGCCTGTAAAATATGAAATGGAAAAAGTAATTCATTAACGCATAAGTTCTTAGTTGTTTTTTAATTTAAGAGTAACATTTTATCAGTATAAAGTTAGGCCTCTCACATGATATTTCAGAATAAGGTGACATTAAAGATCATTTTCTCTTGAATAATATACAAATAATGTAACGTCGTAAAATGCAATAAGAAAAGAAACCTAAAAGTGCTGTATAATAGAGCATTAACTTTATTTACGATTTTGAACGAAAGACCCTATTTGCAATCTATATTTGTAATGTTCTGTATATCTTCTCTGTTTTACCGCATATTCGTTCCAAGCCGGTAAGTATGCGAATGCGATCGAATTATGAATATTCGATATCTTTCATAATTATTTTGGATTTGTGTCCCCTTTTTTTCTGAATCTTCCCCGATCTTGGTTAACAGTCCATTAATAGGCATCTTAGATTAAATTATGAATATATGATATGTTTCATAAATGTTAGGGATTTTTCGGTTTTTTTTTCTCCATTAATTTATAAATGTGTATTATCGTAAACTTTTGACTGAGTAAACGTTTATGACTACCACCTATACTTCAATAATTCCAACCATCGGTTTTGAATTTTAACACTTTAATATTTCATTAAGTCAATTATTGTATTTTTATCTTACGTTTTAATTTTCATTTAATAAAATGGTATTGTAGTCGTGCGGTAACCAAGTATGTTCGCGCACAATGGTAAATATTCATTTGCTTAACATTTGTAAACAGACATGCAAGGTAAGAAATAAAGGCATTAAAATTGTCTCTAAGGCTTCCACGTAATTTAATTTGATTTGATTTGATTTATTTATTTCTGTTTGATTTTGTTGTTGTTGCATTTTTACAAGTATATAACAAACAAACATTACAAATTTACACATGACAAAAGAATATATGTAGAATAAAGTAAGATTGGCTGTAACTAATCGAAAACATTAACAAGGACGGTTGACAAAGTAAGCAAAGCTTGATAGTATGAATACCCTCAAAGGATACATAAACAATACAAATATAGAGGAACAACATATTGGTAAAAGGGGAAAAAGACAGAAAAAAGAAGAAAAAAAGACAAAAGGGATGCACTCCAATATTCACAGATTCATGTGGTAGTTGGATTTCATTGTTATATATAAAGATATATATATATATATATTAAAAAAAGAAGATAAACCCCTAATTTCTCCTGAAGAACGAAAATGTAAACAATTAGTATAATGTGTATATAAAAGTGTATTCTAATATTTATCTTGGTTTTTTCTCCTCTATCCGATGGCTTCTTTCATACTAGAATGTAAGTATGCATCGTAATCTAATCTTAACTTCATATACATTCTTGACACGTTTTTGAATATTTGTACTCTTATTCACGTTCCATGCTTAATTGAAATGTTAAATTCAGGTTAGTCATGAATGTATTTACAAACAAAAAGTTATCAACCTAGGGAATGTAAAGTTGAAAAACCTTACATTTTTTATTTGATTTCTAATCGCGTATTTAGAGTGAGCATGTACATTTATCTTCTGATAGTTGATACCTATGTAAAGAATTGCTTTCTAAAATAATGTTATATGACTGTCATGTACTTTAATAATACGATTGGTCACGAATGAATATAGTCTTGAAACATGTGACATGTCAATTATTGCTGAAGTCATTAAAATGAGAAAAAAAAGTATGATGACAAGAAATGGCTAACTGTTACACGAGACTGAAAAAAGGAAAGGAACAGCTTACCTGTAAAATATGAAATGAAAAACGTAATTCATTAACACATAAGTTCTTAGTTCTACCATTGAATATAAGAGTTATAGTTTATCAGTAAAGTTAGGCCTGTCACATGATAATTCAGAATACGGTGACATTTTAGATCTTTTTCTCTTGAATATAATAAATGTAATGTAACGTCGTAAAAATCATTAAGGAAAACATGTAAAAGCGCTGTATAATAGAGCATTATTTATAATTTTGAATGAAAGACCCGATTTGCAATCTATATTTGTAATGTTCTGTATCTCCTCACTGCTTCCCCCGATCTTCGTTCCTAGACCGTAAGTATGCGAATTGGATCGAATTATGAATATCTGACATGTTTCCTAATTATTTGGGATTTGTGTCCTTCTTTTCTGATTCTTTCCCCGATCTTCGTTACCAGTCGATTAATAGACAATTTCGATTATTTATGAATATCTGATATGTTTCATGAATTGTGAGGGTTTTTTGGTTTATTCGTATTAATTTAGTAAACGTTCATGATTTGTTCCAGCTTACCACGATTGACTGCTTGGTGTTTTAAAAATGCTACCACCTATGCATGATGACTTTCAATTATCAGTTTTAAAATTGAACACTTATATATTTTTATGAGTCAATTATTGTATGTTTATATTATGTTTTAATCTTACTTTCATAAACTGGTATTGTAGTCGTTCGGTAAGCATACATATTCGTACACAATCGTAAATATATGTTTGCTAAACAATTGTAAACATATACATGACAGGTAAACAAAAATGGTATGAAAATTGTCTGTAAGGCTTCCTCCTGATGATCAACTTCTTCCACTTCAAGAAAAAAAAGTTAAAAAGATGAGTTTCATTTCCGTATAAAAGTGTATTCTAATATCTGTATCTTTCTGTTTTCTTCTGCCCGTTTTCTCTGTCTATAGTAAGTAAGTATGCATCTTAAACCCATTATAACTTCTTAAAAATTATGTTCATCTTTTTGCATATCTTTTTCTTGTGTTAATTTTTTGTCATGGTTCAATGGAAGTTTAATTCCAGGTTATAAGTCATAACTAAGTCAGAAATATATTAATGAACAGAAAGGTTATCAAACTAGGGAATATTGAGTTGGAAAATCCCACATTTCTTTCTTTATTTGTAAACTCAAACAAAAACTTCATCAGTAATGTTAGGCCTTTATCATAATATTGAAAAATGTGATGACTTTTCAGGTCTTTTACTCATAAATATAATACATGTAATGTTTCGTCGTAAAGTGCATTAGGAAAAGAACTTGTAAAAGCGGTGTCTAAAAGGGTGTTACGAAAGGGATAGAATTATGAATATCCGATATCTTTCATGTTACTGATTTGTGATTTTTTTTTCGTATTCTTTTTCCGAGTTTCGTTATCAGTCCATTAATATCTAACTTGGATCTAATTATGAATATCCGATAGCTTTTAGAAAACTTAGGGCTTTGTCTCTGATTTATCGATTTAATATAGTTTTGTGTATTATTAATAATTATATACCTCACTTAAGTAATCCAGCAATCTGATTGGTCAAAACTGCATTCATAAACTTGAACTGTTCCCGAAAATTCCAAGTAACCATGGTTAAAACAGTTCTAAAATCCCAATAACCATGGTTACCGGGAAAATAGTTCAGTCTCCATGGTTACCCCATAGGTTTACATGTTAAAAAATGGTCTGAGTGATCGAGGATACCGTACGTGTGCGAAGAATTGGTCGGTAATTTCAATACAATTGAATCTCGATCGATCTTACCGACAATTTTATTTTGCATTGTTGACATGAAGACGAAAATAAACTTCCAAAAACAAAAAAACAACATCTGCCGATAGATCTTGATCTAAGTTCGTGCCAATATGCATTGCAATAGTAAAAGAAGGGCCCGTTTAATGGAGCAGCGGCGAAGCATCCACCACGCGAAGCCGTTTTCAATCCATTTTAATGTATATATTAGAGAAAACTGCCATATATGGTGAAACAGCGCGCTGGCCGAGCGGTTTAAGGCGCTGATTTTAGTAACATCACCTTTAGTACGCAAGAGATCGAATCCCATCTACGACAATTTTTGTATTATTATTATTATTTTTTTTTTTAGTCTATTTTTTCGGCATATAAAAGTATTAATGACTGCTTTATTATTCGAGAAATAGTTGTTTTTATACGCTCTCAGGAAGGTTACAATTGGGCTATTGCCCTCGGCACGCCTCGGGTAATAGCACAATTCTAACCTTCCCTTGAGCGTATAAAAACAACTATTTCTCTCAAAGCAGTCATTAATACTATACACTGTTAGAACGGTGTTTAAAATATCACTGTTTAAAAAAACGTTGTTTAAAAAAGTAAACAACGTTGTTCAAAATCGAAAAATCAGTGCTCGATTGGCTTAAACAACTATCTATTACAAAAAAAGAAGATTTAATTAAACAGAGTTGTTTAAAAAGTCCCGGGGGCGTCGTTGATATTTTCTCGATACGCGATTGCAATTTGCGCACACACATGCGATATGCAACGGTACATAATACATGCATGCAAGCATGCAGTGCTAGTGTGCAGTGCAAGTGCAAATGGAGGAACACGGGGCAAGGCGACGACTTGGTTCTTCTCGGCTTCGCCGATGGGGTTTAGGTGAAGTTATAGAGACAAATAATAATGTTTTCTGTCACTGCCATGAATATGATGAACAAATGTTGAAGTAAATTGCCAACAAGCTCTGCATGTTACAGTGTATGAATCGTTGTGATTATTGCAGGAGTGGTTCCAGTAGGTCATTTCATAAATTCAAACAACCAGATAATAACCATTAAACAGTTCTGTTTAAAATTTAAGAACCTCCTTTTAAACAACCCAGTTGTGCAGTAATACTGAATAAACAACAGTTGCTTAGTAATTTAAACATTATTGTTTAAAATCTAAACAACTTGCTTTAAACAACCGAGTTGTGCAATTTTATTACTAAACAACTGTTGTTTAAAAGGTTTCCTAATTTTTAAACAACTAAGTGTTCAAAATGTAAACAACCTTAATTTGTTTAATTTTTAAACAACAGTTGAGCGATTCACCGGTTAACTCGGGGTCGTTTAAAATTTTAAACAACTTGTTTAATTTTTTTCTAACAGTGTACTGTTGACTAGGTAAACGTTTATGAATGCTTTCCAGCTTACCACGATTGACTGCTTGGTGTTGTAAAAATGCTATCACCTATGCATGATGACTTCCAATTATCGTTTTTAAAATTGAACATTTTAATGTTTTTATAAAGTCAATTATTGTATTTTTTATCTTATGTTTTAATCTTACTTTAATAAAATGGTACTGTAGTCGTGCGGTAACCAAGTATGTTCGGGCACATTGGTAAATATTCATTTGCTTAACATTTGTAAACAAACATGCAAGGTAAAAATAAAGGCTCTCAAATTGTCTGTAAGGCGTTCAACTTATGATACTCTAATTTCTCCTGAAGAAAGAAAATGAAAAAAATTAGTATAATTTGTATATAAAAGAGTATTCTAATATTTATCTTGTTTTTTCTCCTCTATCCGATGGCTTCGTTCATAGGTGGTAAGTATGCGTCGTAATCAAATTATATTTTCATATACATTCTTGTCACGTTTCTGAATATTTGTCCTCTTTTTCACATTCCATGCTTAATCGAAATGTTAAATTCAGGTTAGTCATGAATGTATTTACAAACAAAAAGTTTATCAAACTAGGGAATGTATAGTTGAAAAACCTAACATTACTTATTTCATTTCTAAACGCCTGTTTAGAGTTGGCACGTACATCTATCTTCTAACAGTTAATACTTATGTAAAGAACATTTTTAAAAATGATGTTATAGGCCTGTCATGTACTATGACAATACAATAGGTAATGAATGAATAAAGTCTTGATATACGTAACAAGACAATGATTGCTGAAGTCATTGAAATGAGAAAAAGTACGATAAAAAGAAAGGACTCAAACGAGACTGTAAAAAGGGAAAGAAACAGCTTTCCTCTAAAATATGAAATCGAAAAATTAATTCATTGACACATAAGTTCTTAGTTGCTATTTAATTTAAGAGTAACATTTTATCAGTATAAAGTTAGGCCTCTCACATGATATTTCAAAATTAGGTGACATTTTAGATCTTTTTCTCATGAATAATATACATGTAATGTACCGTCGTAAAATGCATTAAGAAAAGAAACCTAAAAGTGCTGTATAATAGAGCATTAACTTTATTACGATTTTGAACGAAAGACCCTATTTGCAATCTATATGTGTAATGTTCTGTATATCTTCTCTGTTTTACCGCATATTCGTTCCAAGCCGGTAAGTATGCGAATGCGATCGAATTATGAATATCCGATATCTTTCATAATTATTTTGGATTTGTGTCCCCTTTTTTTTCTGAATCTTCCCCGATCTTGGTTAACAGTCCATCAATAGGCATCTTAGATTAAATTATGAAGATATGATATGTTTCATAAATGTTAGGGATTTTTCGGGTTTTTTTTCTCCATTAATTTATAAATGTGTATTATCGTAAACTTTTGACTGAGTAAACGTTTATGACTACCACCTATACTTCAATAATTCCAACCATCGGTTTTGAATTTTAACACTTTAATATTTCATTAAGTCAATTATTGTATTTTTATCTCACGTTTTAATTTTACTTTAATAAAATGGTATTGTAGTCGTGTGGTAACCAAGTATGTTCGCGCACAATGGTAAATATTCATTTGCTTAACATTTGTAAACAGACATGCAAGGTAAGAAATAAATGCATTTAAATCGTCTCTAAGGCTTCCACATAATTTGATTTGATTTGATTTGATTTATTTATTTCTGTTTGATTTTGTTGTTGTTGCATTTTTACAAGTATATAACAAACAAACATTACAAATTTACACATGACAAAAGAATATATGTAGAATAAAGTAAGATTGGCTGTAACTAATCGAAAACATCAACAAGGACGGTTGACAAAGTAAGCAAAGCTTGATAGTATGAATACCCTCAAAGGATACATAATAATACAAATATGGAGGAACAACATATTGGTAAAAAAGGAAAAAGACGGAAAAAAGAAGGAAAAAAAGAAAGAAAAAAGGGATGCACTCCAATATTCACAGATTCATGTGGTAGTTAGATTTCATTGTTATATATAAAGAGATATATATATATATATATTTATTAAAAAAAGAAGATAAACCCCTAATTTCTCCTGAAGAAAGAAAATGAAAACAATTAGTATAATGTGTATATAAAAGTGTATTCTAATATTTATCTTGGTTTTTTTCTCCTCTATCCGATGGCTTCTTTCATACTAGGATGTAAGTATGCATCGTAATCTAATCTTAACTTCATATACATTCTTGACACGTTTTTGAATATTTGTACTCTTATTCATGTTCCATGCTTAATTGAAATGTTAAATTCAGGTTAGTCATGAATGTATTTACAAACAAAAAGTTATCAACCTAGGGAATGTAAAGTTGAAAAACCTTACATTTTTTATTTGATTTCTAATCGCGTATTTAGAGTGAGCATGTACATTTATCTTCTAATAGTTGATACCTATGTAAGGAATTGCTTTCTAAAATAATGTTATATGACTGTCATGTACTTTAATAATACGATTGGTCACGAATGAATATAGTCTTGAAACATGTGACATGTCAATTATTGCTGAAGTCATTAAAATGAAGAAAAAAAATACGATGACAAGAAATGACTATCTGTTACACAAGACTGAAAAAAAGGAGAGGAACAGCTTACCTGTTAAATATGAAATGAAAAACGTAATTCATTAACACATAAGTTCTTAGTTCTACCATTGAATATAAGAGTTATAGTTTATCAGTAAAGTTAGGCCTGTCACATGATAATTCAGAGTACGGTGACATTTTAGATCTTTTTCTCTTGAATATAATATATGTAATGTAACGTCGTAAAAATCATTAAGGAAAACATGTAAAAGCGCTGTATAAAAGAGCATTATTTACAATTTTGAATGAAAGACCCGATTTGCAATCTATATTTGTAATGTTCTGTATCTCCTCACTGCTTCCCCCGATCTCCGTTCCTAATAATAATAATAATAAACAATATTTATAAGGCGCTTAATACTGGTGTCTCTAAGCGCACCATATTCTGACTTAACAATTATTTACCAAAACTTATAATAAACACACAACTTATACATCTGTTCTTTATTCAATAAATCATGCATATATAATAATAACAAATAAGATAAGAGTTCCTAGACCGTAAGTATGCGAATTGGATCGAATTATGAATATCCGACATGTTTCCTAATTATTTGGGATTTGTGTCCTTTTTTTCTGATTCTTTCCCCGATCTTGGTTACCAGTCAATTAATAGACAATTTCGATTATTTATGAATATCTGATATGTTTCATGAATTGTGAGGGTTTTTCGGTTTGTTCGTATTAATTTAGTAAACGTTCATGATTTGTTCCAGCTTACCACGATTGTCTGCTTGGTGTTTTAAAAATGCTACCACCTATGCATGATGACTTTCAATTATCAGTTTTAAAATTGAACACTTATATATTTTTATGAGTCAATTATTGTATTTTTGTATTATGTTTTAATCTTAATTTATAAACTGGTATTGTAGTTGTTCGGTAAGCATGCATATTCGTACACAATGGTAAATATATGTTTGCTAAACAATTGTAAACATATACATGACAGGTAAACAAAAATGGTATGAAAATTGTCTGTAAGGCTTCCTCCTGATGATCAACTTCTTCCACTTGAAGAAAAATAAGTTAAAAAGATGAGTTTCATTTCCGTATAAAATTGTATTCTAATATCTATATATTTCTGTTTTCTTCTGCCCGTTTTCTCTGTCTATAGTAAGTTAGTATGCATCTTAAACCCATTATAACTTCTTAAAAATTATGTTCATCTTTTTGCATATCTTTTTCTTGTGTTAATTTTTTGTCATGGTTCAATGGAAGTTTAATTCCAGGTTATAAGTCATATTTAAGTCAGAAATATATTAATGAACAGAAAGGTTTTCAAACTAGGGAATATTGAGTTGGAAAATCCCACATTTCTTTCTTTATTTGTAAACTCAAACAAAAACTTCATCAGTAATGTTAGGCCTTTATCATAATATTGAAAAATGTGATGACTTTTCAGGTCTTTTACTCATAAATATAATACATGTAATGTTTCGTCGTAAAGTGCATTAGGAAAAGAACTTGTAAAAGCGGTATGTAAAAGGGTGTTACGAAAGGGATAGAATTATGAATATCCGATATCTTTCATGTTACAGATTTGTGATTTTTTTTTCGTATTCTTCCTCCGAGTTTCGTTATCAGTCCATTAATATCTAACTTGGATCTAATTATGAATATCCGATAGCTTTTAGAAAACTTAGGGCTTTGTCTCTGATTTATCGATTTAATATAGTTTTGTGTATTATTGATAATTATATACCTCACTTAAGTAATCCAGCAATCTGATTGGTCAAAACTGCATTCATAAACTTGAACTGTTCCCGAAAATTCCCAGTAACCATGGTTAAAACAGTTCTAAAATCCCAATAACCATGGTTACCGGGAAAATAGTTCAGTCTCCATGGTTACCCCATAGGTTTACATGTTAAAAAATGGTCTGAGCGATCGAGGATACCGTACGTGTGCGAAGAATTGGTCTTTAATTTCAATACAATTGAATCTCGATCGATCTTACCGACAATTTTATTTTGCATTGTTGACATGAAGACGAAAATAAACTTCCAAAAAAAAAAAAAAAAAAACATCTGCCGATAGATCTTGATCTAAGTTCGTGCCAATATGCATTACAAAAGTAAAAGAAGGGCCCGTTTAATGGAGCAGCGGCGAAGCATCCACCACGCGAAGCCGTTTTCAATCCATTTTAATGTATATATTAGAGAAAACTGCCATATATGGTGAAAAAGCGCGCTGGCCGAGCGGTTTAAGGCGCTGATTTTAGTTACATCACCTTCAGTACGCAAGAGATCGAATCCCATCTACGACAATTTTTTTATTATTATTATTATTTTTTTTTTTAGTCTATTTTTTCGGCATATAAAAGTATTAATGACTGCTTTATTATTCGAGAAATAGTTGTTTTTATACGCTCTCAGGAAGGTTACAATTGGGCTATTGCCCTCGGCACGCCTCGGGTAATAGCACAATTCTAACCTTCCATTGAGCGTATAAAAACAACTATTTCTCTCAAAGCAGTCATTAATACTATACACTGTTAGAACGGTGTTTAAAATATCACTGTTTAAAAGAACGTTGTTTAAAAAAGTAAACAACGTTGTTCAAAATCGAAAAATCAGTGCTCGATTGGCTTAAACAACTATCTATTACAAAAAAAGAAGATTTAATTAAACAGAGTTGTTTAAAAAGTCCCGGGGGCGTCGTTGATATTTTCTCGATACGCGATTGCAATTTGCGCACACACATGCGATATGCAACGGTACATAATACATGCATGCAAGCATGCAGTGCTAGTGTGCAGTGCAAGTGCAAATGAAGGAACACGGGGCAAGGCGATGACTTGGTTCTTCTCGGCTTCGCCGATGGGGTTTAGGTGAAGTTATAGAGACAAATAATAATGTTTTCTGTCACTGCCATGAATATGATGAACAAATGTTGAAGTAAATTGGCAACAAGCTCTGCATGTTACAGTGTATGAATCGTTGTGATTATTGCAGGAGTGGTTCCAGTAGGTCATTTCATAAATTCAAACAACCAGATAATAACCATTAAACAGTTCTGTTTAAAATTTAAGCAACTCCTTTTAAACAACCCAGTTGTGCAGTAATACTGAATAAACAACAGTTGCTTAGTAATTTAAACATTATTGTTTAAAATCTAAACAACTTGCTTTAAACAACCGAGTTGTGCAATTTTATTACTAAACAACTGTTGTTTAAAAGGTTTCCTAATTTTTAAACAACTAAGAGTTCAAAATGTAAACAACCTTAATTTGTTTAATTTTTAAACAACAGTTGAGCGATTCACCGGTTAACTCAGGGTTGTTTAAAATTTTAAACAACTTGTTTAATTTTTTTCTAACAGTGTACTGTTGACTAGGTAAACGTTTATAAATGCTTTCCAGCTAACCACGATTGACTGCTTGGTGTTGTAAAAATGCTATCACCTATGCATGATGACTTCCAATTATCGTTTTTAAAATTGAACATTTTAATGTTTTTATAAAGTCAATTATTGTATTTTTTATCTTATGTTTTAATCTTACTTTAATAAAATGGTACTGTAGTCGTGCGGTAACCAAGTATGTTCGCGCACAATGGTAAATATTCATTTGCTTAACATTTGTAAACAAACATGCAAGGTAAAAATAAAGGCTTTCAAATTATCTGTAAGGCGTTCAACTTATGATACTCTAATTTCTCCTGAAGAAAGAAAATGAAAAAAATTAGTATAATTTGTATATAAAAGAGTATTCTAATATTTATCTTGTTTTTTCTCCTCTATCCGATGGCTTCGTTCATAGGTAGTAAGTATGCATCGTAATCAAATTATATTTTCATATACATTCTTGTCACGTTTCTGAATATTTGTCCTCTTTTTCACATTCCATGCTTAATTGAAATGTTAAATTCAGGTTAGTCATGAATGTATTTACAAACAAAAAGTTTATCAAACTAGGGAATGTATAGTTGAAAAACCTAACATTACTTATTTCATTTCTAAACGCCTGTTTAGAGTTGGCACGTACATCTATCTTCTAATAGTTAATACTTATGTAAAGAACATTTTTTTAAATGATGTTATAGGCCTGTCATGTACTATGACAATATAATAGGTAATGAATGAATAAAGTCTTGATATACGTAACAAGACAATGATTGCTGAAGTCATTGAAATGAGAAAAAGTACGATAAAAAGAAAGGACTCAAACGAGACTGTAAAAAGGGAAAGAAACAGCTTTCCTCTAAAATATGAAATCGAAAAATTAATTCATTGACACATAAGTTCTTAGTTGCTATTTAATTTAAGAGTAACATTTTATCAGTATAAAGTTAGGCCTCTCACATGATATTTCAGAATTAGGTGACATTTTAGATCTTTTTCTCATGAATAATATACATGTAATGTACCGTCGTAAAATGCATTAAGAAAAGAAACCTAAAAGTGCTGTATAATAGAGCATTAACTTTATAACGATTTTGAACGAAAGACCCTATTTGCAATCTATATGTGTAATGTTCTGTATATCTTCTCTGTTTTACCGCATATTCGTTCCAAGCTGGTAAGTATGCGAATGCGATCGAATTATGAATATCCGATATCTTTCATAATTATTTTGGATTTGTGTCCCCTTTTTTTCTGAATCTTCCCCGATCTTGGTTAACAGTCCATCAATAGGCATCTTAGATTAATTTATGAATATATGATATGTTTCATAAATGTTAGGGATTTTTTGGTTTTTTTTTTCTCCATTAATTTATAAATGTGTATTATCGTAAACTTTTGACTGAGTAAACGTTTATGACTTCTACCTATACTTCAATAATTCCAACCATCGGTTTTGAATTTTAACACTTTAATATTTCATTAAGTCAATTATTGTATTTTTATCTTACGTTTTAATTTTACTTTAATAAAATGGTATTGTAGTCGTGTGGTAACCAAGTATGTTCGCGCACAATGGTAAATATTCATTTGCTTAACATTTGTAAACAGACATGCAAGGTAAGAAATAAACGCATTTAAATCGTCTCTAAGGCTCCCACATAATTTGATTTGATTTGATTTGATTTATTTATTTCTGTTTGATTTTGTTGTTGTTGCATTTTTACAAGTATATAACAAACAAACATTACAAATTTACACATGACAAAAGAATATATGTAGAATAAAGTAAGATTGGCTGTAACTAATCGAAAACATCAACAAGGGCGGTTGACAAAGTAAGCAAAGCTTGATAGTATGAATACCCTCAAAGGATACATAATAATACAAATATGGAGGAACAACATATTGGTAAAAGAGGAAAAAGACGGAAAAAAGAAGGAAAAAAAAAAGAAAAAAGGGTTGCCCTCCAATATTCACAGATTCATGTGGTAGTTGGATTTCATTGTTATATATAAAGATATATATATATATATATATATTTATTAAAAAAAGAAGATAAACCCCTAATTTCTCCTGAAGAAAGAAAATGAAAACAATTAGTATAATGTGTATATAAAAGTGTATTCTAATATTTATCTTGGTTTTTTTCTCCTCTATCCGATGGCTTCTTTCATACTAGGATGTAAGTATGCATCGTAATCTAATCTTAACTTCATATACATTCTTGACACGTTTTTGAATATTTGTACTCTTATTCATGTTCCATGCTTAATTGAAATGTTAAATTCAGGTTAGTCATGAATGTATTTACAAACAAAAAGTTATCAACCTAGCGAATGTAAAGTTGAAAAACCTTACATTTTTTATTTGATTTCTAATCGCGTATTTAGAGTGAGCATGTACATTTATCTTCTAATAGTTGATACCTATGTAAGGAATTGCTTTCTAAAATAATGTTATATGACTGTCATGTACTTTAATAATACGATTGGTCACGAATGAATATAGTCTTGAAACATGTGACATGTCAATTATTACTGAAGTCATTAAAATGAAAAAAAAATACGATGACAAGAAATGACTAACTGTTACACAAGACTGAAAAAAGGAGAGGAACAGCTTACCTGTAAAATATGAAATGAAAAACGTAATTCATTAACACATAAGTTCTTAGTTCTGCCATTGAATATAAGAGTTATAGTTTATCAGTAAAGTTAGGCCTGTCACATGATAATTCAGAGTACGGTGACATTTTAGATCTTTTTCTCTTGAATATAATATATGTAATGTAACGTCGTAAAAATCATTAAGGAAAAAATGTAAAAGCGCTGTATAATAGAGCATTATTTACAATTTTGAATGAAAGACCCGATTTGCAATCTATATTTGTAATGTTCTGTATCTCCTCACTGCTTCCCCCGATCTCCGTTCCTAATAATAATAATAATAAACAATATTTATAAGGCGCTTATTAAATACTGGTGTCTCTAAGCGCACCATATTCTGACTTAACAATTATTTACCAAAACTTATAATAAACACACAACTTATACATCTGTTCTTTATTCAATAAATCATGCATATATAATAATAACAAATAAGATAAGAGTTCCTAGACCGTAAGTATGCGAATTGGATCGAATTATGAATATCCGACATGTTTCCTAATTATTTGGGATTTGTGTCCTTTTTTTCTGATTCTTTCCCCGATCTTGGTTACCAGTCGATTAATAGACAATTTAGATTATTTATGAATATCTGATATGTTTCATGAATTGTGAGGGTTTTTCGGTTTGTTCGTATTAATTTAGTTAACGTTCATGATTTGTTCCAGCTTACCACGATTGACTGCTTGGTGTTTTAAAAATGCTACCACCTATGCATGATGACTTTCAATTATCGGTTTTAAAATTGAACACTTATATATTTTTATGAGTCAATTATTGTATTTTTATATTATGTTTTAATCTTACTTTCATAAACTGGTATTGTAGTCGTTCGGTAAGCATGCATAATCGTACACAATGGTAAATATATGTTTGCTAAACAATTGTAAACATACATGACAGGTAAACAAAAATGATATGAAAATTGTTTGTAAGGCTTCTTCCTGATGATCAACTTCTTCCACTTGAAGAAAAATAAGTTAAAAAGATGAGTTTCATTTCCGTATAAAAGTGTATTCTAATATCTATATCTTTCTGTTTTATTCTGCCCGTTTTCCCTGTCTTTAGTACGTAAGTATGCATCTTTAACTTCTTAAAAATTATGTTCATCTTTTGGCATACCTTTTTTCTTGCGTTCATTTTGTGTCATGGCTTATTGAAAGGTCAAATCCAGGTTATAAGTCGTAAATGAATCAGAAAAATATTAAAAAACAGAAAGGCTATCAAATTAGGTAATGTAGAGTTGTAAAAATCCCATATTTCTTTCTTTATTTGTAAACTCAAACAAAAATTTCATCAGTAATGTAAGGCTTTTATCATAATATTGAAAAATCAGGTGACTTTTCAGTTCTTTTACCCATGAATGTAAACGTTTCGTCGTAAAGTGCATTAGGAAAAGGGCTTGTGAAAGCGGTGTGTAAAAGAGCATTATCATTATTCAGGGTTTTGACAAAAGTGCCCTTTTGCACTGTATATTTGTAATTTTCTTTATCTCTTTTCTGCTTCCCCTGATCTTCGTTCCTAGGCCGTAAGCATACGAAAGGGATCGAATTATGAATATCCGATATCTTTTAGAAAACTTATTCTTTTTTGAATTTAAGATTTGTTTTTCTCCCTCGGTAAGCATGCACATTTGTGCACAATGGTAAATCTACGTTTGATAAACAATTGTAAACATACATGACCGGTTAAAAACAAATGGCATAAAAATTGTCTGTAAGGCTTCCTCCTGATTCCACTTGAAGAACAAATAAATTAAAAAGATGAGTTTCATTTCCGTATAAAAGTGTATTCTAATATCTATATCTTTCTGTTATTCTGCCCGTTTTCCCTGTCTTTAGTACGTAAGTATGCATCTTTAACTTCTTAAAAATTCTGTTCATCTTTTTGCATAACTTTTTCTCGTGTTAATATTTTTGTCATTGTTCATTGAAAGGTTAAATCCAGGATTCTTCTTCAGTCAGGTGGCGCTAGCTGCGCTGCTGTGGTCATCACAAGTTTACGCCATCCTTCTCTGTCAGCTGTTGCTCTTGTTGCCTCTGACAGATTTTTCCCTGTCCATATGTGGATATCTTTGAACCAGGAAATAGCAGGTCTGCCTCTTCTTCGCCTGGCTTCTACAGTTTCTGTTATAAGGGACTTTCCATGACCGTCTCTCCTTACTACATGGCAAAATTACAGTTTCCTTCTGGCAATACTCTTTCTGAGCAACATCTCTGTATCCAGCTTGTCCAGTACCCATCGGTTTGTTCTTCTGTCTGTCCATGGAACCCTCAGTATTCGCCGATACACCCACATTTCAAACTCATCTACTCTCTTTTCATCTCTTTTGGTCATGGCCCATGTCTCACTTACTTCCGTAGGTAGCAATGGGAAATATAGATGTCAGTGCGTTCTTTAACTTTAAACTGTTATTTATTCCCCGGCTTCTCCAGATCTTCACCATTTTCTGAGTTGCATTCCTTGCTATAGCTAATCTCCTTTTGATTTCTTTCTCACTTGATCCTTTAACGCTAACAAGTGATCCCAGGTATATGAAATCCTGGACTTCAGCAATTTTCTCTCCATCCAAAATAAAATCATTAACATATCTTCGATTCCTGTCTATTACTAGTATCTTTGTCTTTTGTGTGTTTAAGAGAAGATTCTTTTCATAACTGGGCTGTTTTGTTCTTCTCAGCATGTCCAGCAGTTTTTCCCTGCTGGTACATATTAAAG
This sequence comes from Strongylocentrotus purpuratus, assembly GCF_000002235.5. NCBI lineage: Eukaryota > Metazoa > Echinodermata > Echinoidea > Camarodonta > Strongylocentrotidae > Strongylocentrotus > Strongylocentrotus purpuratus. The sequence goes on from NW_022145526.1 coordinate 2,051,179, forward strand.
TTGTATCATCTGCATACCTGAGATTCTTCCTTCTCTGTCCTCCAATGTTCACTCCGCCTTCAAAACCTTCGCCACAATTCGTATTATATCTTCTGAGTAAATATTAAATAGGTCTGGAGACAATATACATCCTTGCCTGACATGTCTTTCTATCGGAAACCACTCAGTTTAACCAACACTAGTCCGAAAAGGTGCTTCTTGATCTTCATAAAGCTTGGTTATTAATCTCACCAGGTGTGCTGGGAATCCCATTCTGTACATATCATCCCACAACATCTTGTGATCTACACAGTCGAAAGCCTTTGCATAATCTATAAAACACAAGTATAAAGGCATGTTATGTTCTCTACATTTTTCTATAATCATCCTGATGTTTGCAATTTGATCTCTAGTACCTTTGCCAGGCACAAAACCCGCTTGCTCTTCTGACATTTCATCCATGTACCTCCTTTTCATCCTGCCAATGATGATCTTTTATAGTATTTTGCTCGCATGAACAAGAAGACAGATGGTTCTATGATTGGAACATTCTTTCTGATTGCCTTTCTCAGGTAAAGGTATGAAAATAGCTCTGTACCAGTCTTTAGGCCATTCTTCATTCTCCCATATATTGATACATAGCCGCCATAAGAGATCAATACCTATTTCACCTGTTGCTTTCCATACTTCAATAGGTATATTGTCCATTCCAGGAGATTTACCATTATCTATATGGTTCAGAGCCCATTCAACTTCCGATCTCAGTGGAGGTGGTTCTCTGTCTTCCTCGACCTGTCTGTTGTCTCTTTGACCTGGCTCTCTACTGCTGTACAAATCGCTGCAGTACTCTACCCATCTCTGTTTTATGTCCATTTCCTCTGTCGGAGTTTTTCCATTTTTGTCACTCACAACATCAGTCGTCATGCAGGATATAAGTCATAAATCCAGGATATAAGTCATAAATAAGTCAGAAATATATTAATGAACATAAATGAAAATCAAACTAGGGAATGTAGAGTTGAACAAATTCAATATTTCTTTTTTTATCTGTAATCTCAAAGAAAAAAATCATGAAAAAGTGCCTTTTTGCACTGTTTATTTGTAATTTTCTTTATCTCTTTTCTGCTTCCCCCGGTCTTCGTTCCTAGCCCGTAAGTATACGAAAGGGATCGAATTATGAACATCCGATATCTTTTAGAAAACTTAAGGGATTTGTCAACGATTTTTCTGTTTTATTTAATTTTGTGTATTATTGAAAAACTTTTGACTAGGTAAACGTTCATGAATGTTTTCCAGCTAACATTGATATAAAGCTTGGGCGTTTTAGAAATGCTACCACATATCCATGATAACTTCGAAATATCAGTTTTTATTTAAACTTTTTTAAAACCTTCGGTAAGCATGCATATTCGTGCACAATGGTAAATATATGTTTGCTAAACAATTATTAACGTACATTACAGGAAAAAAAAATGGCATCACAATTTTTCTGTAAGGCTTCCTCCTGATGATCAACTTCTTCTACTTGAAGAAAAATCATTTAAAAAGATGAGTTTCATTTCCGTATAAAAGTGTATTCTAATATCTATATCGTTCTGTTTTCTTCCGCCCATTTTTTTGTCTATAGCAAGTAAGTATGCATCTTAAACTGGAAGTTTAATTTCAGGTTATAAGTCGTAACTAAGTCAGAAATATATTAATGAACATAAAGATTATCAAACTAGGGAACATAGTGTTGGAAAATCTCATATTTATTTCTTTATTTGTAAACTCAAACAAAAACCTAATAAGTAATGTCAGCCCTTTATCATAATATTGAAAAATGAAGTGAATTTTTAGTTCTTTCACCCATAAATATAATACATGTAATGTTTCGTCGTAAAGTGCATTAGGAAAACAACTTGTGAAAGCGGTGTGTAAAAGGGCGTTATCATTATTCAGGGTTTTGACAAAAGTGCCTTTTTGCACTGTATATTTGTAATTTGCTTTATCTCTTTTCTGCTTCCCCCAATCTTCGTTCTTAGGCCGTAAACATACGAAAGGGATCGAGTTATGAATACTCGATATCTTTTAGAAAACTTAACGGATTTGTCCCCTATTTTTCTTGTAAATTTAATTTTGTGTATTATTAAAAAAAAAAAAATAGGTAAACGTTCATGAATGTTTTCCAGCTAAATTTGAAATTGAGCTTTGGGCGTTTTAGAAATGCTACCACATATTCATGATAACTTTGAAATATCGGTTTTTCAAACTTTTTTTAAACCTTCGGTAAGCATTCATATTCGTGCACAATGGTAAATATATGTTTGCTAAACAATTGTAAACATACATTACAGGTAAACAAAAAGAATGGCATGAAAAAAAATCTGTAAGGCTTCCTCCTGATGATCAACTTCTTCCACTTAAAGAAAAATAATTTAAAAAGATAAGTTTCATTTCCAGATAAGAGAGCTTTCTAATATTTATATCTTTCTGTTTTCTTCTGCCCGTTTTCTCTGTCTAAAGCATGTAAGTATGCATCTTAAACCGGAAGTTTAATTCCAGGTTGTAAGTCGTAACTAAGTCAGATATATATATTAATGAACAGAAAGGTTATCAAACTAGGGAATATAGAGTTGGAAAAATCCCATATTTATTTCTTTATTTGTAAACTCAAACAAAAACTTCATCAGTAATGTCAGCCCTTTATCATAATATTGAATAATGAGCTGACTTTTCAGTTCTTTCACCCATGAATATAATACATGTAATGTTTCGTCGTAAAGTGCATTAGGAAAAGAACTTGTAAAAGCGGTGTGTAAAGGGGCGTCATCATTATTCAGGGTTTTGACAACAGTGCCTTTTTGCTCTGTATATTTGATGAGTTTCATTCCTAAAGGAGCTAAATCCATGTTTGTATCTCTGGAGATATAAGCCATTGTTTACCAAATTTTGTACAGGCGTCTATGGAAAAGTGATATTAGAAGTTGCATTTTTTTCATAACTGCTCCAATAATTTAAGTCAAAATTTTTGTTAAAAAACGGGTACTAAAGTGAACAATGTTCTGATATCAATAACTCTATATTCATCAAAAGTGGATTTAGCTCCTTTTGGAATTAAGCTCTTCATTTGTAATTTCCTTTATATCTTTTCTGCTTCCCCCGATCTTCGTTCCTAGGCCGTAAGCATACGAAAGAGATTGAATTATGAATACTCGATATCTTTCATACATGTTACTTATTTGTTATTTTTTTTCTTCCTCCGAATTTCGTTTTCAGTCCATTAATATCTAACTTGGATCTAATTATGAATATCCGATAGCTTTTAGAAAACTTAGGGCTTTGTCTCCGATTTTTCGATTTAATTTAATTTTGTGTATTATTTAAAAAAAATTGACTAGGTAAACGTTCATGAATGTTTTCCAGCTAAATTTGATATTTAGCTTTGGGCGTTTTAGAAATGCTACCACATATTTATGATAACTTCGAAATATCGGTTTTTATTCAAACTTTTTAAAACCTTCGGTAAGCATTCATATTCGTGCGCAATGGTAAATATATGTTTGCTAAACAATAATAAACATACATTACAGGTAAACAAAAAGAATGGCATGAAAAAAAATCTGTAAGGCTTCCTCCTGTTGATCAAATTCTTCCACTTAAAGAAAAATAAGTTAAAAAGATAAGTTTCATTTCCAGATAAGAGAGCTTTCTAATATTTATATCTTTCTGTTTTCTTCTGCCCGTTTTCTCTGTCTATAGTAAGTAAGTATGCATCTTAAACCCATTATAACTTCTTAAAAATTATGTTCATCTTTTTGCATATCTTTTTCTTGTGTTAATTTTATGTCATGGTTCAATGGAAGTTTAATTCCAGGTTATAAGTCATAACTAAGTCAGAAATATATTAATGAGCAGAAAGGTTATCAAACTAGGGAATATTAAGTTGGAAAAATCCCATATTTGTTTCTTTATTTGTAAACTCAAACAAAAACTTCATCAGCAATGTAAGGCCTTTATCATAATATTGAAAAATGTGGTGATTTCTTAGGTCTTTTACTCATAAATATAATACATGTAATGTTTTGTCGTAAAGTGCATTAGGAAAAGAACTTGTAAAAGCGGTATGTAAAAGGGTGTTACGAAAGGGATAGAATTATAAATATCCGATATCTTTCATGTTACTGATTTGTGATTTTTTTTTTCGTATTCTTCCTCCGAGTTTCGTTATCAGTCCATTAATATCTAACTTGGATCTAATTATGAATATCCGATAGCTTTTAGAAAACTTAGGGCTTTGTCTCCGATTTTTCGATTTAATATAGTTTTGTGTATTATTGACAACTTTTGACTATGTAAACGTTTATGAATGCTTTCCAGCTAACCACGATTGACTGCTTGGTGTTGTAAAAATGCTATCACCTATGCATGATGACTTCCAAATATCGTTTTTAAAAATGAACATTTTAATGTTTTTATAAAGTCAATTATTGTATTTTTTTCTATCTTATGTTTTAATCTTACTTTAATAAAATGGTACTGTAGTCGTGCGGTAACCAAGTATGTTCGCGCACAATGGTATTCATTTGCTAAACATATGTAAACATACATGCAAGGTAAAAATAAAGGCTTTTAAATTGTCTGTAAGGCGTTCAACTAATGATACTCTAATTCCTCCTGAAGAAAGAAAATGAAAAAAATTAGTATAATTTATATATAAAAGAGTATTCTAATATTTATCTTGGTTTTTTCTCCTCTATCCGATGGCTTCGTTCATAGGAGGTAAGTATGCATCGTAATCAAATTATATTTTCATATACATTCTTGTCACGTTTCTGAATATTTGTCCTCTTTTTCACATTCCATGCTTAATTGAAATGTTAAATTCAGGTTAGTCATGAATGTATTTACAAACAAAAAGTTTATCAAACTAGGGAATGAAGAGTTGAAAAACCTAACATTACTTATTTCATTTATAAACGCCTGTTTAGAGTTGTCACGTACATCTATCTTCTAATAGTTAATACTTATGTAAAGAATAGTTTTAAAAATAATGTTATAGGCCTGTCATGTACTATGACAATATAATAGGTAATGAATTAATATAGTCTGGAAACACGTAACAAGACAATGATTGCTGAATTCATTGAAATGAGAAAAAGTACGATGAAAAGAAAGGGCTCAAACGAGACTGTAAAAAGGGAAAGAAACAGCTTTTCTCTAAAATATGAAATCGAAAAATTAATTCATTAACACATAAGTTCTTAGTTGCTATTTAATTTAAGAGTAACGGGTAATCAGTATAAAGTTAGGCCTCTTACAAGATATTTCAGAATAAGGTGACATTAAAGATCACTTTCTCACGAATAATATACATGCAATGTACCGTCGTAAAATGCAATAAGAAAAGAAACCTAAAAATGCTGTATAATAGAGCATTAACTTTATTTACGATTTTGAACGAAAGACCCTATTTGCAATCTATATTTTTAATGTTCTGTATCTCTTCTCTGCTTTCCTGCATATTCGTTCCCAGGCGGTAAGTATGCGAATTGGATCGAATTATGAATATCCGATATCTTTCATAATTATTTGGGATTTGTGTCCTTTTTTCTGATTCTTCCCCTGATCTTGGTTAACAGTCCATTAATAGGCAGCTTTGATTTTATTACTAATATCTGATATGGTTCATGAATGTTGGGGATTTTTCGGTTCGCTCTTTTTAATTTAGTAATGTGTATTATCGAAAACTTTTGACTGAGTAAACATTCATGATTTTGTCCAACTTACCAAAAAAAAAGTTTATCAAACTAGGGAATGTAGAGTTGAAAAACCTAACATTACTTATTTCATTCATAAACGCGTGTTTAGAGTTGGCATGTACATTTATCTTCTAATAGTTGATACTTATGTAAAGAATTGTTTTTAAAACAATGTTATAGACCTGTCATGTACTATGCCAATATAATAGGTAATGAATTAATAAAGTCTTGATACACGTAACAAGACAATGATTGCTGTAGTCATTGAAATGAGAAAAAGTACGATGAAAAGAAAGGACTCAAACGAGACTGTAAAAAGGGAAAGAAACAGCTTTCCTCTAAAATATGAAATCGAAAAATTAATTCATTAACACATAAGTTCTTAGTTGCTATTTAATTTAAGAGTAACGGGTAATCAGTATAAAGTTAGGCCTCTTACAAGATATTTCAGAATAAGGTGACATTAAAGATCATTTTCTCACGAATAATATACATGTAATGTACCGTCGTAAAATGCAATAAGAAAAGAAACCTAAAAGTGCTGTATAATAGAGCATTAACTTTATTTACGATTTTGAACGAAAGACCCTATTAGCAATCTATATGTGTAATGTTCTGTATCTCTTCTCTGCTTTCCTGCATATTCGTTCCCAGGCGGTAAGTATGCGAATTGGATCGAATTATGAATATCCGATATCTTTCATAATTATTTGGGATTTGTGTCCCCTTTTTTCTGATTCTTTCCCGATCTTGCTTAAAAGTCCATTAATAGGCACCTTTGATTATATCATTAATATCTGATATGGTTCATGAATGTTTGGGATTTTTCGGTTCGTTCTCATTAATTAAGTAATTTGAATTATCGAAAACTTTTGACTGAGTAAACGTTCATGACTACCACCTATACTTCAAGAATTCCAACCATCGGTTTTGAATTTTAACACTTTAATATTTCATTAAGTCAATTATTGTATTTTTATCTTACGTTTTAATTTTACTTTAATAAAATGGTATTGTAGTCGTGTGGTAACCAAGTATGTTCGCGCACAATGGTAAGTATTCATTTGCTTAACATTTGTAAACAGACATGCAAGGTAAGAAATAAAGGCATTTAAATCGTCTCTAAGGCTTCCACATAATTTGCTTTGATTTGATTTGATTTATTTATTTCTGTTTGATTTTGTTGTTGTTGCATTTTTACAAGTATATAACAAACAAAAATTACAAATTTACACATGACAAAAGAATATATGTAGAATAAAGTAAGATTGGCTGTAACTAATCGAAAACATCAACAAGGACGGTTGACAAAGTAAGCAAAGCTTGATAGTATGAATACCCTCAGAGGATACATAATAATACAAATATGGAGGAACAACATATTGGTAAAAGAGGAAAAAGACAGAAAAAAGAAGAAAAAAAGAAAAAAGGGATGCACTCTAATATTCACAGATTCATGTGGTAGTTAGATTTCATTTTGATATATAAAGATATTTATATTTATAAAAAAAAGAAGATAACCCCCTAATTTCTCCTGAAGATAGAAAATGAAAACAATTAGTATAATGTGTAGATAAAAGTGTATTCTAATATTTATATCTTTCTGTTTTCTTCTGCCCGTTTTCTCTGTCTATAGCATGTAAGTATGCATTTTAAACCGGAAGTTTAATTCCAGGTTATAAGTCATAACTAAGTGAGAAATATATATACAGAAAGGTTATCAAACTAGGGAATATAGAGTTAGAAAATCCCATATTTCTTTCTTTATTTGTAAACTCAAACAAAAACTTTATCAGTAATGTATTAGGCCTTTATCATGATATTGAAAAATGAGGTGACTTTTCAGTTCTTTTACCCATGAATATAATACATGTAATGTTTCGTCGTAAAGTGCATTAGGAAAAGAACTTGTTAAAGCGATGTGTAAAAGGGCGTTATCATTATTCAGGGTTTTGACAAAAGTGCCTTTTTGCACTGTATATATTTGTAATTTTCTTTATCTCTTCTCTGCTTCCCCCGATCTTCGTTCCTAGGCCGTAAGCATACGAAAGGGATCGAATTATGAATATTCGATATCTTTTAGAAATCTTCAGGGATTTGTCTCCGATTTTTCTTTTTAATTAAATATTGTGCATTATTAAAAAAAAAATTAAATAGGTAAACGTTCGTGAATGTATTCAAGCTAAATTTGACATAAAGCTTGGGCGTTTTAAAAATGCTACCACAAATTCATGATAACTTCGAAATATCAGTTTTTATTTAAACTTTTTTTAAACCTTCGGTAAGCATGCATATTCGTGCACAATGGTAAATATATGTTTGCTAAAAAATTGTAAACATACATTACAGGTAAACAAAAAAATGGCATGAAAAAAAATCTGTAAGGCTTCCTCCTGATGATCAACTTCTTCCACTTGAAGAAAAATAATTTAAAAAGATGAGTTTCATTTCCAGATAAGAGAGCATTCTAATATTTATATATTTATGTTTTCTTCTGCCCGTTTTCTCTGTCTCTAGTAAGTAAGTATGCATCTTAAACCCATTATAACTTCTTAAAAATTATGTTCATCTTTTTGCATATCTTTTTCTTGTGTTAATTTTTTTGTCATGGTTCAATGGAAGTTTAATTCCAGGTTATAGGTCTTAACTAAGTCAGAAATATATTAATGAACAGAAAGTTTATCAAGCTAGGGAATATTGACTTGGAAAAATCCCATATTTCTTTCTTTATTTGTAAACTCAAACAAAAACTTCATTAGTAATGTAAGGCCTTTATTATAATATTGAAAAATGTGGTGATTTTTTAGGTCTTTTACTCATATAATACATGTAATGTTTCGTCGTAAAGTGCATTAGGAAAAGAACTTGTAAAAGCAGTGTGTAAAAGGGTGTTATCATTATTCAGGGTATGGATTTCTTTTTTGTTTGCACTTTATGCTTTTACTCCAGGGACAGGTTTTCCCGTCCCTGGACAGCCCCAAATGTTGGCTGGCGTAGGCGATGATCTCGGGTCATCAATTGCCCTCACATTGAAGGAAAAAATTTGGCGGGGGGAGTTCATTGACTTAGGCGCTTTAATATCGCCATCCATGTCCGATCCTTCCGTCGACGAGGGGTTAACTCTAACTTTTTCCCCTGCGAGCGCTAATTTTCAGCTGCGGGCGCCAAACCGAAAAACAGCCATTACAGGCATACCACAGTGGACTAGTGCCATGCTAGTTTTTGTTTCGGTTTATGCCGAACGACACACACGTCGGGTACGGGAACTGTTAAAATATATCAGTATTGTGCGCACTGCCGCTAGCTGCGGCTATAATTGGTGCGACTACGATCTACAGTTCCGCCTGCGGCAAGCTCGGCAGCCGGAGCGTTCATGGGCCGTAGTAGACGCGGAGCTGTGGCTACTAGTCGCCACTGCCTACGCGCGGCCGGACAGCAGGGAGAATTTTCGTCCCTTCAGCGGGAGGCAATCTCAATTTCGCGGAGCTCAACGGCCAAGACAGCAACTACCAGGCCCCCGCCGCAATGGGCGCTCAGCACTTAAAGCTAAACTTTAGTACTGGTAATGCGATTGCATTGTGAAAGAAAAGGTGTGAAAGGATCAGAAACAGTTGATCATGTAGCATGTAAGTATCGGTGTGCACTGCAAGGTTCTGGAGTCATCAAAATCATAATAAATTTGACCGAGTCTTGGTAAAGTAACAAACACTCACATAGAAAGCTATATATGGGACAACACACATCGTGTCGGGGATGGTACTACCTTGGTTTCCTTGTCTTTCTATGCTCATTACTCAGCCAGTATACATTTTCTTCCAAAATTGTTTGGCACATGTCATTTATTTGTAATCTTGAACATTCAGTGTAAGTTTCGTTTGATTCTGTGAGAATTAATTTTTTTTTTTTTACCAGTACTGGAGTTTATCTTTAATCGGGACGGATACGGTAGCGCAACCGCGAGTCCGCGGGCCCAAGTTTGTTTCGCATTCAACGCCTCCGGCCGGTGCGGTAGGGGGCGAGGCTGCAGATATGCGCACAAATGCGATAGATGCGGAAATACATCCCATGGCTCCTTTGCCTGCAACCGCCCCCAACTTGCAGCTACCAAACCGAGCTCTAGCCCCAACCCCAATTAAGCTAAAGCCCATGCTACCCTTTCTTCATTCTTACACCAATCAGTCTGACGCAAAACGTCTAATTTCGGGATTTACGTACGGCTTTTCTCTGAGTTTTAAAGGCACCCGTGTACAAATGAGTTGTAAGAATCTCAAGTCTGCAATTCTTCATCATCAAATCATTATGCAAAAGATAGAGAAAGAGGTGCTACTTGGCAGAATCGTAGGCCCCTTTACCTCAATTCCATTTCCGAATTTTCGTTGTTCCCCCATCGGGGTTGTTCCAAAACGAACACCAGGCGAATTTCGATTAATACAACACTTATCCTCCCCTCGCGGCTCTTCTGTAAATGATAGCATAGATAAGGAGGAGTGCAACGTTTCTTACACTAGTTTCGACGAAGCGGTGTACATGATTGTTAAACTTGGTCTTAAGTCTTTTATGGGGAAAGCTGACATCAAGTCTGCCTTTAGATTACTGCCCGTGCATCCAGTTGATTTTGATTTGCTCGGTATGTGCATTGATGGAAAATTCTATTATGATAGGTGCATGCCCATGGGTTGCGCGATTTCGTGTGCAATGTTTGAGCGCTTTAGTTCCTTTCTCGAAGATTGTTGTCGGCGCATAGCTGTTACTGAACAAGTGCTGCATTACTTAGATGATTTCTTCTTTGCTGCTTCCTCATTCGAGGAATGCCAGCGCATCATGCTCTGCTTCCAAAATATGTGCAATGATTTCGGTGTGCCCTTAGCGCTGGAGAAAACCGAAGGCCCTACGAGAGTAATTACATATTTGGGTCTAGAGATTGATACAAGGCTATGTCAGGTAAAAGTTCCAGCTGATAAATTAGAAGCGCTACGTTGCATGATTCGCAGCTTTTCCACGAAGTCTAAGCTGACACTGCGCCAGCTACAATCGCTAATTGGGTCACTCAATTTTGTATGTAAGGCGGTTGGCCCAGGTAGGGCCTTTCTCAGGCGGCTGATAGACATGACTAGAGGGGTAAGTCTGCCCCATCATCGCATAAGGCTTACCAGTGGGGCTAAGGCTGACCTGGCAGCATGGGAAGCATTCTTAGAGCATTTTAATGGGACTGTTATGTTTGCTGACAATGTTTGGCGGGATAATAATTGCCTTCAATTCTATACAGACGCAGCGGCAAGCATTGGGCTAGGCATTTATTTCGAGGGATGCTGGGCTCAAGCTAAGTGGCCGGATTACGTCAGGGAGGCTAATTTCTCCATTGCCGTTCTAGAACTGCTTCCCATAGTTGTAGGCGTTCACTTATGGGGAGATCGGTTAAACTTAAATGGGAAGAGAGTAACTTTCTGGTCTGATAATCAATCGGTAGTTGCCGTCATTAACAAGCAATCGTCTAATTGCAAGATAATTATGCGGCTCATTCGCCACTTTGTAGTACTGTGTTTAAGGTGGAACATTTGGTTTAAGGCAATGTACGTTCCAGGCCATACCAATGAAATTGCCGATTCTCTGTCCCGCTTTCAGATGACCCGTTTTCGACATCTGGCCCCCAATGCCGAGCAACAAGGGACCCCCATTCCTACCCCTCTCTGGAGCAGCTTAGTCGGGAGCGTGCCGTCTTGTTAAGCTCTTCCAGAGCTCAGAACACTATGCGCACTTATCACACGGCATGGCAAACTTTTCAGCTGTTTCGGAGTAATTATAATTGTAATGCCTCTACTCCACCAACTATCGAGCAGGTTGCTCTTTTCATTTCTTACATGAGCTGGTCCAATTATTCAGCAAACACTATCTCTACATATATTTCAGCTCTGTCATTTCATGAGCGCAGTCATAATAGGGAAGATATAACTCAGAATTTTCCAATAAAGCGATTAGTTGAAGGCTGCCGTAGGCGTCATGCTCGCCTTGACGTGCGCTGCCCCATTACTATGCCCTTATTGCATAAATTAATCGCAACACTGCCATTAGTATGCCAAACGTCCTATCATACTAAACTTTTCACTGCAACATTTTTATTAGCGTTTTTCGGGTTTTTACGCATTGGTGAATTCACTTCTCAGGGTAGATCCATCCCCCTGTTGGAGGCGGACGTAATCGTCCGGGGGAATCCCCCACAGCGCAAAGTTAGTGTTAGAATTCGGTCTTCCAAAACGGATCAGCGGGGTAGGGGGTGCATCATCCTGCTTCCGGAAAGTAGGTCATTGTGCCCCGTTAAAGCAATTGTTGGGTATTTGGAAGCCCGTCCTCAACCCGTTCCCACTCCCGGTATTGACCAGGGGTTTGCATTTTTTAGGCAATTTGATGGTTCTCCCCTAACCCGGCAAGCTTTCAACAGGGTGCTACATAGGAGTATTTCATTTTTAGGTTTACCAGCTCACTATTACACGGCCCATTCATTCCGAATAGGAGCTGCTACGTCCGCTGCTATGGCGGGCTTTTCAGACTCCCACATTCAAAAAATGGGGAGATGGGTATCTGGGGCATACCGGGGTTATATCAGACTACCGGCAGGTGAAGTTTGAAAACTTCGGGGTGTTATAATTAGTCAGTACGTTGTTTTTTCAGCTTAATTTTGTTATGTTTTGAGTTAGACTGGTAGGGTGATGGGCGTCAGACCAAATCCAATGCATAATATACTAATAGTAACTAAATTTTGATTGCACTGAATTGGGGTGGTTTATTCCGAAGAATAACACACATTGCAAAAGTAATTTTGTTTATGGTAATGTTATGTAGAACATGTTACTGTCTGCGGGTTCTCCCTTTTCTCCATTATTTGAATCTGCAGAGTCTACGGATTTATCGAGCCAGACAAGGGATTCTACATCCATACGAGGCACCATCTGGGCCCTGGGGGATTTCATGGTGCAAGCGGCCGGTATCCATCTACCCGCCGACAGACATGAATTACCAGACAGAGACAGCGGGGTTAATAACAAGTTGCGCGGTCTTTAATTCGCCGATTTGGAGGACTGGTTGTTTCGCACCGTATGCACCTTTCTGGCAAGGGTACTTACTTCATTATTCATTTCGAACTTTTACGAGCTGCTTTTTTGGGAATACAGACGTTCAATTCCTCCCTACTGATCTTCGAACATTCGTCAGTACAAGTTAATTTCGGATCTGTATTGATCTGAAGTAGGAATGATTGTACATAATGTTGTCTGTTACGTTTATAGTACCTTTCGCAATTATGCAAAGGATGAGAATTTTTCATACCATCCGATTTCGGTGTGGCGGCGATCCATGTCTGAGCAGCCACGTCTCGTGTGGCAGAAAATTTTATAATTTTGACCGCCAAACCGCGGAATTATCTTTAATTTGCACATGTCGAACATACCAGTTTGCAAGAGAACAGGCTTCGAGCCAATGATGGGAAATCTTAATGCAATTAGTATTGTTTGCACCCCGTTTACACTTGGTTTGTAGGCTGAGGAGGACCATTAAGGCCTTTGATTTAGTTATCCTCAGTGTAGGCAATAAAGTGTTTATGTGAACGCTACGTGTCTCAGGCCAGAGAACTGCGTTGAGTTGGGATTATTTTATTATGTGAACGCTACGTGTCTCAGGCCAGAGAACTGCGTTGATTTGTTTTTATTATGTAACGCTACGTGTCTCAGGCCAGAGAACTGCGTTGATTTGTTTTTATTATGTGAACGCTACGTGTCTCAGGCCAGAGAACTGCGTTGATTTGGTTTTATTTTATTATGTGAACGCTACGTGTCTCAGCCCAGAGAACTGCGTTGATTTGGTTTTATTTTATTAGGTGAACGCTACGTGTCTCAGGCCAGAGAACTGCGTTGATTTGTTTTGATCTAAATTGCATGGGGGCATTTTAATGCAATTAGTATTTACACCCCGTTTACACTTTGCTTGTAGCGGAGGATGACCATTAAGGCATTTGCTTAGTTATCCTCAGTTTTAGGCAATAAAGTGTTTATGCGAACGCTACGTGTCTCAGGCCAGAGAACTGCGTCGATTTGTTTGTATTAGGGAACGCTACGTGTCTCAAGCCAGAGAACTGCGTTGATTTGTTTTTATTATTTGAACGCTATGTGTCTCAGGCCAGAGAACGGCTGTTCATTGTGAAGTTAACACACTATTTTAATTTGAATTATTTGTTATACCACAAGTCTAATGACGATGGAAAGTTTCTATATTACAACTAATAAATACCATGGCCAATTGCAAAACGAGTTGTCTATGTCCTTATTCTTTGTTCCAGGTAGATAGAACAATAATTAATTTTAACCAGCGCAGAGGAAGTTAAAATAGTTTATTGACAGCTACCTGGGACAAAGTTTATTTATGGGGGAGAGGAAGCTATGAATGTAATCCGATGATGCAATAAACCTTGGGCGGGGAAGAAACCAGTCGCCGTAATGTAAACATGCGGTCAGCTCTCAACTTTCCTCCTCTTTCCTCTCCCCAATTTGGACGATAATACCTCATTCAGTCCATGGTATTTCGAAGTTGTCACACTTAACAAATTTTCCCCACCATCCATCCCCATACTCCACCAAAAGGGGTCAGTGACTTTTCATGGTTACGATTATCTTTACACAGTTAGTAGTGGGAATTTGACGACAATCCACTCTCTCAAGGGCTATGCCTGGTCGCGTTTTAAATGATTACACGGGCCTTGCGGGGCTTTTTCCCGATCTTATTTCCCAGAACTCGAACTTTTCATTCGGTCTAATTTTGGTTATAACATCCTTTATTAAGAGTCTGGTTTTCGAGAGATCGGGTTTCACCCGCATTTGAGTTTTTAGTTGACAGTGTCGTCAAATTCCTGCCTTCATGTATTTGTTTCTTCAAATGGAATTTTATGATGTACATCACTTTCTACAATTCATTCTGTTGTTACTTATACGTAATTGGTATATTCACACCTCTTTGGGTACTTCCGTGACTGGACTTGTCATAAGGCAGAAAATTTTATAATTTTGACCGCCAAACCGCGGAATTATCTTTAATTTGCACATGTCGAACATACCAGTTTGCAAGAGAACAGGCTTCGAGCCAATGATGGGAAATCTTAATGCAATTAGTATTGTTTGCACCCCGTTTACACTTGGTTTGTAGGCTGAGGAGGACCATTAAGGCCTTTGATTTAGTTATCCTCAGTGTAGGCAATAAAGTGTTTATGTGAACGCTACGTGTCTCAGGCCAGAGAACTGCGTTGAGTTGGGATTATTTTATTATGTGAACGCTACGTGTCTCAGGCCAGAGAACTGCGTTGATTTGTTTTTATTATGTAACGCTACGTGTCTCAGGCCAGAGAACTGCGTTGATTTGTTTTTATTATGTGAACGCTACGTGTCTCAGGCCAGAGAACTGCGTTGATTTGGTTTTATTTTATTATGTGAACGCTACGTGTCTCAGCCCAGAGAACTGCGTTGATTTGGTTTTATTTTATTAGGTGAACGCTACGTGTCTCAGGCCAGAGAACTGCGTTGATTTGTTTTGATCTAAATTGCATGGGGGCATTTTAATGCAATTAGTATTTACACCCCGTTTACACTTTGCTTGTAGCGGAGGATGACCATTAAGGCATTTGCTTAGTTATCCTCAGTTTTAGGCAATAAAGTGTTTATGCGAACGCTACGTGTCTCAGGCCAGAGAACTGCGTCGATTTGTTTGTATTAGGGAACGCTACGTGTCTCAAGCCAGAGAACTGCGTTGATTTGTTTTTATTATTTGAACGCTATGTGTCTCAGGCCAGAGAACGGCTGTTCATTGTGAAGTTAACACACTATTTTAATTTGAATTATTTGTTATACCACAAGTCTAATGACGATGGAAAGTTTCTATATTACAACTAATAAATACCATGGCCAATTGCAAAACGAGTTGTCTATGTCCTTATTCTTTGTTCCAGGTAGATAGAACAATAATTATGAATATCCGATATCTTTCATACATGTTACTTATTTGCTATTTTTTTTCTTCCTCCGAGTTTCGTTTTCAGTCCATTAATATCTAACTTGGATCTAATTATGAATATCCGATAGCTTTTAGAAAACTTAGGGCTTTGTCTCCGATTTTTCGATTTAATATAGTTTTGTGTATTATTGACAACTTTTGACTAAGTAAACGTTCATGAGTAATTGTCCAGCTCACCACGATATAACGCTTGGGTGTTGCAGAAATGATACCATATATCATCGATAACCTCCCACTATTCGTTTTGAATTTAATATTAACATCTTTTATTAAGTCAAGGATTTTGTGTTGGTCATATGTATTGATCTTTGTTTGATGAACCGGTTTTGTAGTTCTAAATATATGTTTATTAACCGATTGTAAACATACATGCCAGGGAAAAATTAAGGCATTATAATTTTCATTAAGGCTTGTGGCCTATGATGTTCAACACATCTTTAAAGGAGAAAAAAAAATGAATAAGATGAGCATCATTTATATGTGTACTGTAATAGAATACATATATTTTTCTATTTTCGTCTGCCATTCGTCTTCAGTCGTAGAGAGTAAGTATAGCAATTACATTTTCTTTCTATATTCTAGACATTAATCTGGATCTTTTTCCTTGTATCCACATTTCATGCTTCATTGAAAAGCTAGACAGAGGTTGTAATTCATTATAGTTCATATGAACCAAAAGATTTTTCACAACAAGAATGGTAAATCTAAACATTTCTTATACTGCTCATTTGATTTGTTCCTTATGTGTACAATTGGTATTTAAATCCATCTCCTAATGGATGATATATACAGGTATAGAATCGATTTCGTTCACTTGTTGCATACTTCTTTTATTTGATGACTATCGGTTGTAAATAAGAATATAGTTTGGAAAAATGATTGCACAAAAACTGGACAGAAAAAGCCTTGAATGAATATTAATAAATCGAAACGTATTGTCTCACGCATAAGTGTTTTTTCTGCCTTGCGTTTTATACTTATAGTCTAATGGTAATGCTAGGTAGTTCACATGACGTTCAAAGTTAGTTGATCTTTTCTTTTTTAAATTTTTTTTTTGGTCAATTTATTGAAAGTAATGTAAAGTCATTCAGAGTTTGAGAAGAATGTATAAGAAGACATTAACGATTTGATAGAAATAAACTGTTTTGTATTGACTATCTCTAATATTCCTCATCTCTTATTTTGCTTTCAAGCCCCCGATCCTTCAGTGTTTCCAGACCGTAAGTGTGCAACTTGATCTAATGATGAATATCTGATACGTTTATTAAAATTTCGGGGATTTATTTCATGTAACTATTTGGGGAAGGGAGGGGAGGGAGGGAGGTGTGGGGGGGGGGGGGGGGGGGGGTAAGAGGACACTTCTTTTTTTGTTTGGGTCTCAAAATTTGAAAATTTGACATTTTGCTCCGTTGGGGGGGGGGGGGAGGTCAGCTTTTTTAAGTCAGCCATTGTCAAATTTTTTTGTTCATATGTTTTTGATTGAACAAAAAAAATCACAAAGGGGGGAGGTGGTTTGCTTCACAATACACACATACAAAAACTGAAGGGGGTTTAACCCCCCAACCCCCTCCCTCTTACGCGCCTGATGAGAGTGTACATGCAATTGCAAATCCTCTCTACAGAAGAAAATATTTAAGCTGATATTTTGATTATAATTTACGTACATGAAACTCCCATCAAACAGAGCAAAATACTTTTCTGGTGATTGGTACAATTTGAATTTCAATATCCAGGAACAGACGTGGCAAGCAAGACGATCCATCCTTTTAGAGGGGGCACTATCCAACTACCGCACCATGGAATCAGCCTCTGCATACCCGTATTGGCGCTGCAAAAGGAGTGTGAGATTACTCTTAAGGTAATTTGTAAAATTCTTCCCGACACTTCCACCCTTTCTCTCTTTATACCTGCCTTAATGCGCGCTCTTATGGCACGAATGAGAGATGGTCCCCCTCTCTCTCTTCATACTTATCTGGGCTCTACAATATGATTTCATAAATTACCATAAAGGTAAGGCGTATTCAAGATCATAGTATCAGGGTGGAGGTGCTTTTATCACTTGGATCTGGGGGGAAAACAAGAATAAATAGTTTGTGCAGAAAAAGTTCGTGATGACCCTCGTACTATAGCAATAATTAATATACACCATTGTCATAAAAAGGCTGGCATTAAAATGCCCCCCCCCCCCAACTCCGGAAACGGAGGGACCGCATTCATGTTCCCCAAATCTCCGGCTCGTAACAAATAAAACGATCTGCTCGTATTGACTTTACACACCGGACTTATTGGAGGAGCTGAAAAGGCTCGTAACAAAGAAAACAAATCTACCCGTATTGACTTTACGCACCGGACTTAATATGGGAGACGCTAAAGAGGGAGGGAACATGCAAATGCCTTTTTAATTTTAACAACAACAATAATTATACAGTAGACTTGCGGGTGCATCATGTAAGAGAGAGAGAGAGAGAGAGGATTGAGGAGTCCTGAAAAGGACAATTTGTGTAGTCTTGAAGAAAAAGTTGGCTATCTTTCTTAGATTACCTTTTTAGGACTCCTCAATCCACTCTCTCACACATGGTGCACCCTCAAGCCTACTGTATTTCTACCTCACCATGCAAGCCGATACTTACAAGCAGCATCTAACAATAATTTAGTTCATTCTTCTGATTTAGTCCGATGAGGGCAAGACGTAAAGCTTTAGTGATGTCTGTGTTCGCTCCTATTTTTCATTCCTGTAGTACCCATCATTTGTTTTTGTTTGATAATGTTTTAATTAATTTAGACACTTCATATTTTGATAAGCCTACTAAAAAAAGAGTGTAAGATTGAATAGAAATAGTAAGTTCATACACCCGATTTGTTGCCATTTAACTCAGGTTCTAGCACAGCCGTCAGGTGTCCTTTTCGCAGAGAATGAAGCTCTTGTCTCCCCTGGTGTAGTGTGTGAACCTTCGGGAACCACGTTTGAGAGCCCATTGAAGTTGGTCATCCCCCACTGTGCGGTGTTAACAGACCCCTCCAAGGCCAAAGTCATCCTATACTTCACTCATGGAGATACACAAGGTGAGTGTATCTATAAAGTGTGAAAGCAATAAAACACATTGTGTGGAACTGATGATAATTAAGTGTGAAGAGGTGTGGAAACTTTGTAAACAAAATATAAACATATGTAGCATAGAGGGAGATTTGGATTACTGTGGATAATAGGGAAGAACAGAGGGGGTTGAACAATGGGAACAATTCCTGGAGACACAACGTTTGGAAACAGTTGCAAAACACTGTGGAGACACTAAGAAATCATTGTGAAGAGGGTGAAAACAACGTTTGTAAACAATAAGAAAACAATGTAGAGACACTTAAAACGTTTTGCAAACGTAATGGGGATACACTGCAGGCAGCAGCATGATCCCTTGTATCATCATTATATATATTTAATAATAATCTGATGAAGATGAGTGTTTTTATTCAATGTCCCTCTTCTTTAATACCTCTTTTTCTCCCTCTCTCTTTGTCCGTTTACATCTTCCGCACTTTTGCAGTCACCAAGAAAGAACTGTCATCAACCGGAATACCTAGATGCGTAGTAAGAAAAGATGACCTTGATGTCTACATTGACCATTTCTCAATTTGTGAAATGTTCATGGTCATTTCCGACTACCTAATTGGGAAACGTGTCGCTACAACGCCCTACCTCCCAAAATCAATGAGTCGCCACCAACCGCAATACTGCCATCTACGTCTGTACAATGATACTCCTGGTCTTGACGATGTGAGTAATTTGCCAACATTTATGACAATGTGACAAATATGAATTCAGGATAAATCAAAAATATCAAAGGCTGTTAAAAAGAAAATGGGTGAAGTTGTGGAAGGGGCTTCTTTTTCATTTATGTTGTTTTGTCCACTTTATGTTGGCTTCTATTCCCTCTCCCATTCTCGCTCATGATCTATCATTGTTATCCTCACTATTAGTAGAAGTAGTAGTAGTATTTATAATTATTATTATTATTGTAATTATCATCAGTATCATTATTATTATCATCATCAGTATTATTACTATTAGTATTATTATTATTATCAATATCATCATCATCATCATCATTATGTTCTTATATTTCTGTATAGGTAGGGAAAATGAATGAAGCCCCTTGCCCCTGTACGCACTTGTTTTCAAATACCTATATTACTGCCATGGAACTATTTGCATATTATAAGCATATATATATATATATATATACTACTGTATATGAAAATATTCCGTTACATGGTATTTCGAATTAATTATTTAAGCATATCCGTAAGTCGCTTGGGGCCTGTACTCCAAATTAAGCGCTTTATATTTTCCGATGTATTATCATTAACTTCAAGCAGCTCTGTGTGGACGAAATATCGTTTTACAGAAATGTATCAAACGCCTTTTTTGCTATGTCTTTTTTTCATTTCTTACACATGTATATAAATATATAGGGTGGTATTCCGGTAGCGCGTACTAAGTTAACGCGTACTCAGTTAGTCCACACTTTTGTGGAGTGCCTGTTGCCAACTCATTTACCCTGTACAGATTGTTTCAATCCTTCAATGAAAAGTTTCCAAAAAAATAATTTGGCAATGAGATGAGAAGAAAAAGATAATATGAGTATAAAATGAATTTCAACGAAGTCTTGGGTAGATTATCCTTGTCATGAATATTAAAGGAGGAAGATAAAACCTAGCATTCCACAGAAGTGTGAACTAAAATTCTTGTTTAGTGTGGACTTTAAATAGTCCCGGCTTAACTTATGAGAATACCACCCATATAGTTTAAAACTAAATTATTTATACCTTAAACAATCTTCTTCTTTTTTTTCCGTAAAATATGTGAACTATTTTTTTGTCCCAATTTATATCTCTTGAGGCTGTAACATATTAGAGCTTACATACCAACGTATTCAAGAAAGGCCCTTATTTAAAGATAAACTCCAGTACTGGTAAAAAAAAAAAAAAACAATTCTCACAGAATCAAACGAAACTTACACTGAATGTTCAAGATTACAAATAAATGACATGTGCCAAACAATTTTGGAAGAAAATGTATACTGGCTGAGTAATGAGCATAGAAAGACAAGGAAATCAAGGTAGTACTAGCCCCGACACCATGTGTGTTGTCCCATATATAGCTTTCTATGTGAGTGCTTGTTACTTTACCAAGACTCGGTCAAATTTATTATGATTTTGATGACTCCAGAACCTTGCAGTGCACACCAATACTTACATGCCACATGATCAACTGTTTCATATCCTTTCCACACCTTTTCTTTCACAATGCAATCGCATTACCAGTACTAAAGTTTATCTTTAATCAGTCCACCTCTCATTCTTCAATGACATACCTGACAAAAGTATTAAGTTTACTAGATATATGAATAATTTAGATGCATCCTTTTTCAAATTAGAGGGAAACTATTTCAAAAGGAAATGCAGGATAACACATTCAACGGTTTTTCTCCCGTCCTTTTTTCAACTTTCTATTCCTTTGCTGTACAAAATTGAAATAATTAGCTGATCGAAAAAGAAGAAAACAAACTCGATTATCGCAAGATGGCTTCGACACAGAAAATGTTCGTGCTCTGGGAGAAAGGCGAACTCAAGATCAGATGCGAGGTGGACAGCGGTCATGTCACCGAGAACGAAAAGGTATGTAAACAATTTATACACTGGCGATTTTCAGAACGCATGGTTTAAAATGCGGAGAAATCGCGTTATATTATCAAGGAGGTTGATGGGGTGGGGGGGGGGGGGGGGTGAGAAGAACGAATAATTGACCAATCATCACTATAATATTCGGATTCTTAGTCCTTTCTCCTTGGTATTCTCTAATGTTTGCACTTAATGTTCTTCACTCATTTCCCCCAAAATTAATGTCATACCAATGCACATATTTCATTTCATACCAACAAATCTTTGTCTTCATCGTGGCCAAAATAAGAGTATCGGGCAACTAGGTAGTTCACTTACTAATGTAGTTAATTACCCAGTTGCCCGATTCTTATTTATCATGTTTTCGTACAATGCGATCCCTAAAGGAGTAAAGGGTATAAATTTAACTTAATATCTTCGACTTTGTTTAATTTGGGAAATTAAATTTACAAAAGTAATCCAAGCGTGATTTCTACATGCAATTCAAAAGGCTATTTGAATCACTCTTTGGTTGATTTCTTTAAATTAATTCCCCATGTTTGTTTTATTAATTTTGTGTGTGCTTTTCCATCTCACAAATACAGACCGTATCGCTAGATGACATCTATAGATTGGATCGAAAGGTTGTCAGTTTTGTAGTGAAAGCGACCGGGAATGCCGATGTACATTTCAAGTTCAACTTTCATCCTCATTGTGACGAGGGACATGCATTCAAAGCGGAATTCTCAGGTTCGTTGTTGGGTTTCTTTGCATAAACATTACTATGATGGTAATTTCCATTGAAACGTAGATTTGATTAGCTTTTGGGTGATGTTGCCATGGTAGTTTATATTGATGGCAAAGTTACCATCAATGGTAATATTTATGCAGTGGGGCCCTTTTGTGTACCTGCATTGGTGCTAGCGTGTGTACATGTGTGCGTAGGATTTTGTGTTCTCTTTCTTTCTTTTAAAGTGTTTTCCTTTTCTTTTCTTATAATCTGAATAGTATTTACTGTTGTTGACAATTCTTTGATAAACTGTTATTATATATAGACAGATGTTGTTCTCACCCCCCCCCCCAGTTTACACACACACACACGCACACACACAAATACACACACACTCTCTCTCTCTCTCTCTATCTCATTTTAGTGAAGTACGCTGTAGTGAAGTCCCCGTTTATTTGTTGTGTCTTTACTTCATAATTGTCTTACCTGTTTATATGACATCTGGTCACTTTTTCAACCTATTTAATGAAAAACAAAGAATTAAAACAATAACTTTTGCTTTTCCAGTATTTGAATACGAATTGTATAGCATAGCAAACAACAAAATATCCTGAGTAGCGACCTGTATTGTTTATGAGTTTTGTGTAAAAAAATGTTGTTCATTTATAACGTTTAGAATAATTTCCCTTTTTGTAGCCAAGTTTGCGACGATATAAATTTTCCGTGGCACATTAAGTCTGTTTATAAAAAGCCTACCCTATTTTATTTATCTATTTATCTATTCATTTATATGTCTCAATGCAGATGGTGGTGAAGCTCCTATCTTGTAAGTATTTATCGAGACACTAAAAATAGCTTTCCGTGATGACATTAAAAATGAGCACAACTTTTAATAACAAAAAATAACATCTCCCAAATGTTGCACATCTGCCCATGAACGTGAACAATTGGATAATGTTATGTTGTAGCTTGACTTCACTACTTATTCATAAGATAAGCTCTCGTTAAAGGAACCTTTCGGCAGCATCTTTGGTTGTCGCTTTCCCACCGTGGACAATCAGAGAGGGAGAACTGATACTCCCTACGAAGTACACAACTTTTGAACCTTTTTCGCTGTCAGTCCAATATATTACCTTTGTATTTATTTACACTGATATATTTACTATTTTATGTGCGGTATCCGAATGCGTAACACAGATGATAGTGTCGGGAGTGTCACGTATGACAGACATGAGCGCTAAATAAGAACCCACTATTATCATTATTATTAAGTTCAATTGACCCTTGTGAATGAAATTACCCTTGCCCATTTCCAATCGAATCGGTGATATTTTCACATGCCATGTTGTTATACCATACATTTATCCTATACTTTGTGCAATAACGAATGAGTCACCTAGCAATATTGAGGGTTGTTCAGGCAACGCAGAATCACGAGTCAAAGTTAAAAATAACCTCGCCTTAGCTCAAGGTGTTGTAGTTTTGGTTTTATAAGTAATTTTGATTGTTATCTATCCATGGTTGATTTAGTAAAGTTTCCCGATCAATTTAACACTTCCAATATACAACGGTTTAACTGAAAGTAGGGATAATACTCCACAGAGAGCAACCAACTCAATACATTTCGTTTTTTTCCAGACAAGTACCTTCCATCACAACTTCAAAGGAACCAGAGGGGGCCGCAGCGTCGCATACAGAGCCACCGTCGTCTTCGCAGAGAAAAGATCGAGTCCGATCAGAGTAAGTCATAATAAAAGTACAAAGATTTGCAAGGTGAAAATCCAGAACTTGTTTAAGGGCAGGATAGTGTGAAAATAAAGTTAATTGTTAAAACATATTGCTCCGATTGTCTCATTTTCGCTCGCGTGAACATTGCCAGCACAAACCACTGACCTCTACCTCTTACACGGATCATCGCACATTCCCATTCACTATACGTTACGTACTAAAAGGCTGTATTGTCTGACCGTTCATGAATATTCATGTTTTTGCTAAACTCGGCAAAATGTTTGCTTTTACTAAATGGAAAAATTACGGTGGGGGGTTGGATGAAATGGACAAAACGAAATAGGCAGAAGTGATCTATGATAATTCATGCTTTTTATGTTTCGTGTGCTCGACCTATAATCTTCAAATCGCTTGGTAAACTGAGTCCAAAGTTAGACTTGTTTCACATGTGTATTATAGGCAATGACGAGCTTGCAACCTATTTTGAAAAATTACGGTGGGTGAACTTTCAAAAGTCAATGAGACATGAGGGCTCCAATGAAAGAGCTAGTGATAACGTACGTCGGGGTGGATGTGCTTTTCGTTTAAACAAAAAATGAATTTTTAACGATTTTTTAAAAAAAACGTCCATAGGCTAACATGTTAGGCTGCTGAATCTGACCATGCTCTGACGATAGGGGGCGTTGTGAAATGAGACTAAACGGAGCCATATGTATTCCAAAAGCATTTTGAAAAAATAGTATTAGTTTTAAAAATACTTTTTAATGGCAACGGCAATGTTTTGCTCACCCGATTTTGCGTGTAAAAAATAAGTGTTTAATTTTGTTCACTCGTATAGACCATACCACATAGTCTTTTGATCTGAAGCTTTGCACAAACGTTCATATACTCATGTTGCTGCTACATAATGTATAATAGCAAATCAGTCAGATTAGGCCTAGTCCTAACGGTATTACCAAAACATTTTCAGTGACCCATTTAATGCATGTGGTTCAAGAGGGGTAAATATGCCCTAAACTCCTTGTCCAAAGATGTTGAAACCAGGCACCATTGGGATGAGAGTGAAGAACCTGCATAAAGATAACACAGTACTCACACTAATAACCCATATTTCCTAGCCGACAACGAGATCAGAAGGAGAACTTTATTTAATTGCAGTTAGTTCCAGAGTGTAGAACAAAACCGAGGTATCAAAAGACCGGCATAAAGACAGGTCTCGAGATATCCCAACATAATTCTTGGACTAATATGACTCTTTAAACAGACATGTGAAAAAAAAGTATTACCTCGTATTAGGTATGCAGATGGATATGGTCTCTTTGCTAAAGCTTTGTTTAATTGAAAATTTCGATGAACAATCGAAATAATTGGTAATGGCGATTATAACTAAAAAGTAATGTTAAACTTCAGTTTGCAGAAACAGCTTTCAACTGTTTGGGGGTGTTTCTAATATACACACAATGCAAAATATGGTGACTATTTTTGTTATTGCAATGTAAGGATAGTTTCACCCTTGTGAAAGAATATCTAAATTTAGATATTTATTCTTTTTTTCTAAGCGCGTAGATGTAATGAAAAGGGAAGGCGAGTTGTGATTTACTATCACATAGCATCCACCATGCTCACGTACTCTTGAGATCCCCCTCATATTTTTTCCCGCAAGGCTACCAGCTAACCCAATACGGTTGGACGACATACTTCTGTACGATATCGCCGAAGAAATCGAGACTGATGAACACCTTGAAAGGTTAATGCACACTCTGGAAGTCACACAGGGTTCACAGTCACGGTATCACGAGATCAACAGGTTGGAAGGTCGCCTTACGGCAAGAGGAACCCGTCAGATGCTGATGGATTGGAGGGCCAGAACAGCAGTCGTAGATCAACGGGACGGGCTGAAGGACGCCTTCACCAGGGCTGGGCTGTTGGACCTGAGGGACAGATTCTTCCCAGGCTAGAAAGAAGAGAGCAAAAAAGAAGAATGTGATGGGAAAAAAAGTTTGTTATATCACATGACTTAAGTTCGTCATACCATCTATGTAGCACGGTAATTTAATGTTCTGAAATAACTGTTTTTCAGCGTCATACTGTCAATACTCGAAATTCGAAATCCAGCAATCCTAAAGATAATGGTATGTTCACTCTGTCGTCCGATTCTCGATTATGTTTGGTTTTTTGTCAAAAGAACCACATTAAATCATAATAAGCTGTGCACAGACACTATACTAGATTATTTTCTTTAAAAGGTGCAAAGTCTCCGTCAAATCATGAGCGACTATATATATACAACAGAATTGTTTATTTGTCCATCTGTTTTGTAGTGAAATATTATTTACTTACAGCACCTTCCCGAGCCAAATTGACTGATATTACATGTTTCTGTTTTAATAACGAAATCGATTTAAATACTCTTGTCTACTTAGGAAATACAAAATGATAATAAGCTGGTATCAGTAAAAGTATTTGCAATATTTATATTTAGGGCGCATGTATAACCAAACATTTTTCGTAAAGTAAAATAAAAATGACTGATTTGTTGTTCAGATAAAATGGGAGATGACGTCGCAAGATACATCACAGAGCTGGCAATTTGTGTTTGATTGATCGAAACTTTAAAAATGCGTAGCTTTCTAAAAAAAAAAAAAAAGTCGGATTTTTGCTCAAACTTTAAAGGCAGGCTTTACTACTTCAGCTAGAAGGGATTAGACCACACAGCGAGCCAGCGAAGTCACTGTGACAGTTGGGTATCTCATTAACTCAGCTCTCATTTAACATAAGAAAAAGAGGATCATGGGGGACCAACAGGCACCGATTGGGGAAGTTTTCTATATAGAGGGAGCAAGTAGCTACAAGTAGGACTATTCCCTCTCATTTGTCCTTCTATACATAAAATCAGGGCGTACATTCCCTTTAAGCACAATTCTTCATTTTTGTGAAACTTTTCCGTTCTTTAGCTACCTACTTCATTCATACTTTTGTCAGATAAGCCATTTGAAAATGTCTTACACTGTCATCTTCCCGATATGCCCACTACAGTACAATAATATTTTGAGCAATCTCTTATTTTGTATTCCTACCACATTCTTTACATTCTTCTGGTAAATTTCTGTTTGTAAAAACATATAAATAATTTGTATATTTTCGGTGGAGGATATAGATTTGTGTAGTAACAACAACCAATGAGGAGAGGCCTTAAGAAATTAATATTTCTTTGAGGCAATCCCCATGCATCGGTTGTTGTTTTCGTTTATATTTGTATCGTTATAATAATCATCATTTTTGTATTCTTTCATTGGCTATGTATGTTATTGTTTTGTTGTTGCTGTGAACCTGGAAATTGAATAAATAGATAAATGCCATGAATCTGGAGGATATTAGGCTCTCCGGACCTCAAAGAAGAAGAAGAAGAGATAAAAGAGTAAGGTTAATACTTGTATTGATTATACTACATTATAAAATTATCACGTTCGTTATAATATGTTTATATATTAATGTTACTTACAGTATGTCATGAAGCTATGGTTCTTTGCTTATTTCTACTATACCTTACGTTTACATATTCTTTTTTTATTAATGTATTGTATTTAGAAAATTAAACCAATAGAACAAAATAAAATTGAAATTTAATGAGGAATGCCAAAAAAATATGTTTAATTCTTATAAATAACGGATAATGTTATGTTACTTGTACGTGTATGCTAAGCATTTCCTTAATAAAATTGTATATGTTCTTACGTATTGAAAATACTTGAAAATCTTGTACGTTAGCTTTCTTTTTCTTTATAAAAAAGCAAGAGTCGAGAACATTTGATTTAATGTAAGGCTAATTGTATGTAACTGTTAAGCATTTCCTGAATTCAATTGTAAATTTTATTACGAATTTAAACAGTGTTAACTTGTACGTTATTTTTCTTTGTATTTCTAAACAAATACAAGAGTCGAGAACATTTGATTTATTGTAAGGCTAATTGCATGTAGCTGTTAAGCATTTTCTAAATTAAATTGTAAATGTTTTTTTCACTTATTTAAACTGTGTTAAGTTGTACTTTATTTTTCTCATAATTTCTTGAAAATGTGCATGAGTTGAGAACATTTGATTTAGTGTAAGGTAAATTGAATGTGTCTGTTAAGCATTTTCTAAATAAAATGTTACATTGTTGACGTATTCAAACTGTGTTAACTTGTAAATTTAATTTCTTTTTATTTCTAACAAAATGAAGGAGTCTACAACGTTTGATTTCAAACTTGTTGTCAATTGACAGAGAAGAAATTTTAAGAAAAACAAATCAAAAATACGGATAAGATGAGGCTTACATTCAGCAAATGAAATTTCTGTATAAAGCCATTTTCGAAAACGAATTTAATACGAATTATTCCATTCACCTTTCACGAGGAAAAGAAAAGAATGCAAATTAAAAAAATGACATGCTGTGATATTTCAATTATGCGAGAGTGTATATTTTGCGTAGCGCCCTCATCTGCACACACACACATAGGCACAATTCTGATAAAACAAAACGCGTAACAAACACATTATTTATTTCTCCAAAACAGCGATGTGTAGCCTGTTATTGCAAAAAAGAAAAAAGAAAATATAGAGAAAGTTCTAATCGTATTATTTGTTAATCATAAGCATTTACATTCTATATTTCATATCAAAAATTCTAAACTACTTGTTAAAGGTATTACAAAGTTTTGGGAAATTTTGAAAAAGTGGGTGGATAGTGATTCTTTACAATTTTGATATATTTTGATGCCCCTGTGGATATATTAAAAGCACTAGAAATGTTAGCCCTTAAAACACTTCTGCTTTCGAGACAAATTGAATATAAAGATTTACCGGTGCTCCCGGTAAATTTTGATAAATTTCAAATAGCTCCTACGGCCGTACAATGGTAGCTGCGACCATGAAAATCTCAGAATATGTAGTTGTGGTATATAATTTCCGAACGGGAATAGCTTATCGGCCGATTTTAGTCAAAAACATTGTTCAAAAGCTTAATTAATATCTTGACCTTGAGAGGGAGCTATACGACTTAAAGTGTTTATTGTTTACAATTTCATAACTTTAGAGTCGATTTCGACCGCTACAACGATCAGTGAATATAGTAGGATCGCATATGCTTCCAATATGTTCATTTGAACAAAATTCACGACCCCATACCAAAACTATGTATTCCCTTTAAATGAATGACTGTCCAAACATTTGAACAATTCCTTTTTGCAGTTTCAGAATGTGAAAATGAAATTGTTCTTGCTAAAATTTCTGTTGTTACACTCATTCTTAAAAATGTATGGAATTATATCAGACTACGCATTGGGGAAATCGAAAAAGAGACTTCATGGCAAATTTATATTGATATGTTCGGTTGGAACTGAAGGCGGATCCCCTACCAGTTATTCAGAGCTATCTATAGGATTATACAGTGTTTTGGTCTACTTGGATTCAGTAGGACACGACATGTAGAGGTCCCGTGGTTGAGTGGATACGTCGTCGGACTGTGGATCACATGGTTTGCGGTTCGAGTCCCTCCATGGCAATAGTGTCGTTTGACGCGAGATGCTCATCAATATTTGCCACTCCCAACCCAAGTGATACATGAGTACCGATTGCACAGATTGCCTGAAATGCTGTGAGCACCAAAAACGGTAGCATTGCAAAGCCAGGGTAATATTGGGGCACCTTGAGTACCTTGCGTGGTGGATATGTGAGCTATAAAAACTATCCAATATAATTATTACATTATAATTATTAAGTATAATATTTGTTCTTTTCTTGCCCAAAGGAGCATTCGCTATGTTGTGCCCAACTTTACTGAAAATGGGATAGCCATGCTGCTGTTATTACTAAAAAAGGTTATCATTATTAAAGAAAAACGACCCTTTTTTCATAAAAACAGGGATGTACCGATGGAGGGAAAATCACTCGTACACGAAGAGTTGTACAACGCGCTATCCAAACAGCTAGCCTCTACAAAAGACCTGAAAGGCCTTCAAAGGATAGGAGGCCTATGGAGGCTTTATTGTGATGATAGGTTAGTCAGAATTGCCCTCATTACATCAGTCCTTAGCTGTAGAAGGATATCGGCGCCGATACACGACTTGAACCAGTTTCTGAACCATCATGACTCACATACATCATTGAAAGTAATCATGAAATATGTCCTTTTGTCGGTGAAAGATGAAGTAATCGTAAATGAAATTGAAAAATAAAAGAGTAAAATCATTAGCAAAGTGCAAAAAATGAAGCTTAGGGTTAATGGCCTCTTGACGGAGTGTTACACGGGGGACAGAATGCTGTTCATCGTACCCCCGCCAAACCCCTCCCACGAGTGATGAATATGGGATCCTTCAAAGCAGAATCACCGATATTACCAACCGCCGGCAAGAAGGCCGCATTGTTTAAGCGCAAACAAAGGTCAAAGCATAAAACTGCTAATAAAAGATGAGCAGTATTCTGAATATTAGAAGCAGTCAAATGATTTGTAAATATTGTAAATAAAAAACTATTAAAATGTCAATAACTTAAAGCAAGCACTGCAACTTAGTTAGTTTAAACGTAAGGCGTTTGAGAAACAAAGCGAAACGAGATGCCATCTTTGTGAGAAGAAATACAACATGGATACATTGTTTGCCATTTTCTCAACATTTATTCCACTGGGGATAGAATTTCCCCCTTTCAAACCGTCCAACAATTAATGTCACAATCAAATAACAGAAATGCAATGAAATTAAAAAGGGGCGATATCTGTACCCGCACTATTGTACAGGGTAGAGGGGAGAGGCTAAATAAAAACGAGATACTAAGTAGGGGAACCCGGGTCACGTGACCAGCCGGGAGGAAGACATCCAACCGAAGTCCCAGTTTCCTGAGATACGGATTCCCCTAAACAACCTCTCCTACTGAGAGCCCCTCCTTGCCATTGGGCAAACCGCTCTCCCCTGTTATGAACAACAATTAACATAAATATCGATAGCAATAAGCAACCTTGACAATTTTCGACCCCAAACATACATATAATAATTTCATAGCAGGATGAGTTATGATAAGCTTCGATACATCTATCTGGGCACTTATATCTACTTAATTACAGCGTCCAAGAACGCTCTACGAGCCACAACCCTTCAGCATATTTTCAAAATAAAGAATGCCAAAACCGAATTTTCAGATGAATCTTCAATCCAAACCACCCAACCAAGACTTTGTTTCAATTAAGAATACAAGCCCATCCGGTCAACCATTAAACTAATTATTACTAGCCCAGCTGCCAACCATTCATTCATTAATAGTCTACCGGCCTAACCAACCAGCCATTTATTGGAACATCACTAGCCCAACCAACCAACCAACCAAACTTTGTTCCAATTAAGAATACAAGCCCATCCAGCCAACTTTAAAACGAATCATTATACTAGCCCAGCCAACCATCCATTCATTAATAGCTTACTGGCCCAACCAACCAGCCAATTATTGGAACATCACTAGCCCAACCAACCGAACTTTGTTCCAATTAAGAATACAAGCCCATCCAGCCAACTTTAAAACGAATCATTATACTAGCCCAGCCAACCATTCATTCATTAATAGCTTACTGGCCCAACCAATTCCAATTAAGAATACAAGCCCATCCAGCCAACTTTAAAACGAATCATTATACTAGCCCAGCCAACCATTCATTCATTAATAGCTTACTGGCCCAACCAATTCCAATTAAGAATACAAGCCCATCCAGCCAACTTTAAAACGAATCATTATACTAGCCCAGCCAACCATTCATTCATTAATAGCTTACTGGCCCAACCAACCAGCCATTTATTGGAACATCACTAGCCCAACCAACCAACCAAAACTTTGTTCCAATTAAGAATACAAGCCCATCCAGCCAACCATAACACGAATTATTACAAGCCCAGCCAACCATCCATTCATTATTAAAAGCATACTAGCCCAACCAACCAACCATTTATTTAAATGCGTCCAAGAAGGCTCTACGAGCCACAACACTTACTGGCCCAACCAATTCCAATTAAGAATTCAAGCCCATCCAGCCAACTTTAAAACGAATCATTATACTAGCCCAGCCAACCATTCATTCATTAATAGCTTACTGGCCCAACCAACCAGCCATTTATTGGAACATCACTAGCCCAACCAACCAACCAAAACTTTGTTCCAATTAAGAATACAAGCCCATCCAGCCAACCATAACACGAATTATTACAAGCCCAGCCAACCATCCATTCATTAAAAGCATACTAGCCCAACCAACCAACCATTTATTTAAATGCGTCCAAGAAGGCTCTACGAGCCACAACACTTACTGGCCCAACCAATTCCAATTAAGAATTCAAGCCCATCCAGCCAACTTTAAAACGAATCATTATACTAGCCCAGCCAACCATTCATTCATTAATAGCTTACTGGCCCAACCAACCAGCCATTTATTGGAACATCACTAGCCCAACCAACCAACCAAAACTTTGTTCCAATTAAGAATACAAGCCCATCCAGCCAACCATAACACGAATTATTACAAGCCCAGCCAACCATCCATTCATTAAAAGCATACTAGCCCAACCAACCAACCATTTATTTAAAATGCGTCCAAGAAGGCTCTACGAGCCACAACCCTTCAGCATATTTTCAAAATAAAGAATGCCAAAACCGAATTTTCAGATGAATCTTCAATCCAAACTACCCAACCAAGACTTTGTTTCAATTAAGAATACAAGCCCATCCGGTCAACCATTAAACTAATTATTACTAGCCCAGCTGCCAACCATTCATTCATTAATAGTCTACTGGCCTAACCAACCGGCCATTTATTGGAACATCACTAGCCCAACCAACCAACCAACCAAACTTTGTTCCAATTAAGAATACAAGCCCATCCAGCCAACTTTAAAACGAATCATTATACTAGCCCAGCCAACCATTCATTCATTAATAGCTTACTGGCCCAACCAACCAGCCATTTATTGGAACATCACTAGCCCAACCAACCAACCAAAACTTTGTTCCAAGTAAGAATACAAGCCCATCCAGCCAAACATAACACGAATTATTACAAGCCCAGCCAACCATCCATTCATTAAAAGCATACTAGCCAAACCAACCAACCATAATCATCATCATCACTTTTTTGTTTTTGGCCACATGTCTCAAATCTATCCTCCCCGAGCCCTGCTGTGTACATTTCCCTCCCCCTTTCTTTCAGCTTTTTCACTTTCTACTTCTTATTTCTTCCTTTCTTATTGTCTGAGGAGTAGAAGGGTGGGGAGGCGGGAAAAGAAAAACATCCAACCCTAGTGGAACTTGTTGAGTATGTGAGGCGAATTCAGTTGTTGTGCCGCGCATGCTAACTTGGAATGCGCGCACTTCACCGGTATCGCGCGCGATGCGCTTAACTAATAGTTTCTCTTTTGACCTTTCTGCACTTTGCTAGCGTAAACAACTTTGACCCTGAACTATATTGTTTACGTTGCATTCTCTCACAAATGCGCTGATTCGATAACTCGAATAATCGAATTGTGAGAAGAAATACAACATGGATACATTGTTTGCCATTTTCTCAACATTTATTCCACTGGGGATAGAATTTCCCCCTTTCAAACCGTCCAACAATTAATGTCACAATCAAATAACAGAAATGCAATGAAATTAAAAAGGGGCGATATCTGTACCCGCACTATTGTACAGGGTAGAGGGGAGAGGCTAAATAAAAACGAGATACTAAGTAGGGGAACCCGGGTCACGTGACCAGCCGGAAGGAAGACATCCAACCGAAGTCCCAGTTTCCTGAGATACGGATTCCCCTAAACAACCTCTCCTACTGAGAGCCCCTTCTTGCCATTGGGCAAACCGTTCTCCCATGTTTATGAACAACAATTAACATAAATATCGATAGCAATAAGCAACCTTGACAATTTTCAACCCCAAACAGCCAATACAAACCATTTTTTTTTTTTTTTTTTTGCCTCTTAAATTGTTTTGTCTGTTTTGTTTTCTAAATTGTTACTTTCTGCCATAAACGTACGAACAATTAAATGAAATTATGTTATCTGTTGTCACTTGGACCCATTCAAACAAAGCAAACTATAGTCATCTCTTTAAGGGCATTTATCAAAAATACTAACAATTTTATTTTTATTATTTTTCTCCATCGGTTCCCAAACCTTAATACCAAGCCAGGTGCTTAAATTCTCTGCACCATTATCACATTTTATGTGACTTTGCCGAGCAAAATTGAAATGAACAATTACGATTTATGAATCCACGTTAAATCAATTAAACACGATCACTATGTTGAAGACAATAATAACCTGGTCTGTCCTATAATCTCACATATTATTTCATCTGTCATCCCTCTTGACTCCAAATACACACAAATAACACAATAATACACTTCAATTATTGTGGAATAGCCTGACAACGACTACTGAGAGCCAACCGTTTATTCAGTATGAATGTTTAACAAACATTTCTTCTCGTTTCCTTCACTGGAAACCGTTTCCTTCACTGGAAACCGGACCTATCATGGTCCAGGATAAAAAACCAGAGATAAAACTCAACGAGCATAAAAACTCTGGAAAACCTTATTCAAACACAGTCATACAACACTACATGACACAACGCACTTTTATTGTAAATAAAAGTTGTCTCGTTGAAAGTTCAAGCTAGAATGATTCAATTACACACTAATTCATGCCACGCCCTGGTCTCCGTGGCAGAATTAGCTCGCACACCTGTACGAGCTGCCTATGCAAATTACATTCCATCGGGGCACAGCCCCGGACCCAACATAAGTATGCATTCATTAACGATACAAACAACATTTGTCTGCTATACAATCGTACCACAGACAAATAATATTTGCCCGTGTACAGTCGAGCTGCACAGCCTCAAATAAGATTCAGTCATTAGTCGACTGTCCTATTTTGATCGAACGTCTATTTACATGTACACCTTGTATTCATCTGTACAATCCACTGTCATCTTATTATCTTTGGCATTATTCCCTAAACTAGAAATATACATGTAGGTATACTTGACGAGCTGCCATACCAAAACCAACAACAAAACAATCATGATAGCAGCGTCAACGAGCCATATCATGGTCCAAATCAGATTCTGCCTTGTTCTATTTACATGTGCATGTATATACACTTTGCAATGATCTTTATATTCAGCTTAAATGTTAAAGTGTTGAGTCGCAAGACTCACGTGCATTATTTTGAGGGAGTCATTATATTTAAACGGCGTTTTCTCAGAGATTTCAAGTTTTAATTTAACCCAGCCATTCGAGCCGCCGTTGCGAAACTCTGTATTAAGATGTCACATCCACTGTCCGACAGGTGTATCCCGTCCCTGTTGAAGTATTGGTGTTCTTGCGCGATGAAGTTGTGCATGATGAACGATTCATTGTGCATGCGCCTGATCTTTCTTCTACCATATTTGTTCAGGGATTTCCTCACCTTATCAATCGCTGATTATATGCGAGTGCACTGTACGGCCATATCCATAGTAGAACAAACGAGGTATTATGCTTGGGAAAGAAATGTGGCACCCCGGTAATAGTTCCCGGGCTGTGGTGAGGGGCATCATCTAATGCCTGTCGACATTGCTTGGCTCCATAGCGGCCGAGGTCGTTCGAACCCACGTGAATGATCATGATGGTAGGAGCTGGGTTGTACCTTAGTAAGTCCTGGAGAGCTCTCGGAAATTCGTGTAGGGTTAGGCCGCCTCTGCCAAACCATTTAACCTCGCTTGCATTTACTCCCCGGTTGTGGTTGCCTGTCCAGGATGCCCTCTCGCCGGCTCTCCTGACGAAGCTATACCCCATTAGCCACAACCGTTGGGCTCGAGTACCTGTGGTGAAGACAAAAGAGTTCTCCGGGGAAGTATACATGTACATAATTCTTTCCACGATCATATGTTTATTCATAGTCCACCCTATTCGACTTGTTTGTAGTTAAGGTTAAAACGAGCATCATATTGTGCCCGTGCTATAATTTGGTAAGCACGATAATCGGTTTCTTATTATTTGTTTATTATTATTATTATTATTATTTTTTTTTTTTTACACTGTATACATGACTTTTTGAAAACTTATGATCAACTTACAATAATTTGCTTCGTGTGATAGATGAGGAAGAGCACTCTCAATTTTATTAATTTAAAATACAACCTTCCACGCTATAACCTTTGGAAGGAGGATGGAGTAATCTTCCTTCAACACGTGCTGAGGCCACGCACCACTGAACCACTTGTTCTGAATAACCGCCAAATCCTATACCTCCGCTTGCATCTGTGAATAAGTTCAAGTCTGAGTCAGTTGACCACTGCCTAGGCTGAATGATTGTAACCCCGTTAAATTGTTCCAGAAAAGACAACCAAACTTCGAGGTCAGCACGGGCTCCATCCGTTAAACGCCGTGAACCCTTTGACCCGTCTTTTGTTTTCAGGAGATCTATTAACCTCCTTAGGAACGGCACGCTCTACCTGGCCGTACGGCTCGACAAACAAAATTCAAGGATCCTATTAACGACTGAATATTCCTCAGATCCAAAGACTTTTGTTCTAAGGCCCTGCGGATTTTCTGTTTCAAGGCTGCTACCTTACCGTCAGGTATCCGAACTTGCATGACGCTGGTGTCGATCTCCAGGCCTAGATATGTCAATTGTGTACAGGGCCCTTCCGATTTTTCCATAGCCAGAGGGACACCTAGTTCACTGCATACTGAGCGAAATTCGGTTATTATTCCTAAACATTTAATACCTCCTGCATTTGCCGACCCTACTGCTAAAAAATCGTCCATGTAGTGAACTATCCTATCTGTTCCTAGCCTGTCTCTCACACAGAATTCTAGAAATGAGGAGAATTTTTCGAAATATGCCGGTGCGCATCGGATCCCCATTGGTAACACTTATCTACGTAATACTTCCCTTCGAATTTTATTCCTAATAATTCAAAGTCCTGGGTTGATATGGGTAGCAGTCTGAATGCAGATTTTATGTCTTCTTTTGCTAACTCGGCCCCTATTCCCGTCCTAGAAACTAAATCTACGGCAGTATCAAAGCTACTGTATTCTACTTCGCATGCGTCATCGGCAATGAAATCATTAATCGAGTACCCTTTCGGATAGGATAAGTGATTTATTAGTCGGGAATCCCCTGGGTTCTTTTTCGGGACTAAGCCAATTGGGCTTGCTCTCAAATTTTGAACGGGTCTTTTCTCGTATGGCCCTGCGTAGCGTCCCAAAGTAACTTCCTTATCGATTTTCTTTTTTGTCGCTACCTTATTCTGATCTGCCGATTTCAAATTTGGTAGATCGGCAGGCAACCGAGGGCCGTTGTAATTCAATATGAAGCCCTGGGTGAAACCGGTTACTAAGAATTGCGCTGCCTTTTTATTGGGATATCTTTCTAACTCTGCTACTAGTCTTTCAACTTTAATGGGAGATGGAGCTAGTGAGTGTAGTTGATGATCTTGTACCGACTTTACGTTAACATTATTATTATTGGCCATTGATGTTCCTTCGTTATATTGATCCCCAGTATTTAAGTTTTCTTGTATTACTAGACTATCTAGATCTACTAGATCTGCTTCATGCGGTTTGGCTGGTGATCGCCTCCCGTGTATTTGCTCGATGCCGACCGTATGAGGTGGCAATATTTTAGGATCTCTTGTGCGCAGTTTGGATGTGCCTGCAAATAGACACTCGCAAATGTCAAAAAGGCGTTTGTCCACGCCTCAATGTTGTAGATCTTGTTTCTTGCTGTTACTGTTGGTTTAAGCATGAGTTGTTGTCCCGTTTGAACTACAGTAAAACCCGATTGACACTGTTCCATTGGAACGTATCCCTGCCCTCGAGCCGTCATCCCCTGGTTGCCTAGTAAGTTAGTAACCCGTTAAAATCGACGTATTCTCCCTTCCATATTTTTTCTTTCAAATTGTGGGGAACCGTGATACCCAGGGTTTCTGTTTGGGGCGACATTGGTCCGATTGGAGATGGCATCGGGACTTGTTGAGACTGAGGTTGATATGGGGATGGGGATTGAGATTGAGACGGGATCGGATCGATTGGTTTCGGGTTTAGATCTAGATCTAGATCTAAGTCTACATGATCCCCCAGGTCTGGATTTAGACCTCCATCCCGCCCTGGTACTATGGAAGGGAACGATACGGTAGGGACGAGGGCTGAATTGGTCTTTATGCTTTCATTAGATCTAATGCCTGTAATGTCAAGCTGACGGTTGTTTGTCGTAAACTCACCCGGTTGTGTCACGACCGAGGGTCGTCCCGACGACTGACTGGGTGTTGCTGCCTGGGCTGCAGGCGCCTGCTCCACCGTCCCTGGGCCGGTCACTGGCTGATCTTGCGACACCGACTCCCTTGGCATTGACCTTGACGTGTATCTCCCTCTCCTAATACTAGTAGGCCTAGAGCTAGTAGTACTAGGCCTTGTCACTCTCGTGCTGGGTCCTGTGGTAACACTAACATTCCGTGTTGATGCTCTGGTCTCGCGATCTTTGCGTTTAGTCGTCTGCCCGCCTCTTTTCTTCCCCATTGTCACTGTCAAGTTCGGGCTTGATCGAGCGCGATAGTCCGGTTTAGTTTGTAGAGTAGATCTAGACTTGATCTAGAGTCTAGATCTATAGTCAGATCCCCTTTACTTTTTATGTATCCAGAGTACGGCCTAATCACTTCCAGAGTTATACCAGGCGATAGTGTGGGCTAAACCATCCTCGACGAGCCAGCACGGTAAAAGTTGTCTTGGTAATAAAATTGTTCAAGTGTAGACACCTAAAAAGTATAGGTCTACGCGTATATTCCTGTTCCTACGTGTATATTCCTGTTCCTACGTGAATATTCCTGTTCCTAAAATCTGGGAGAACTAAAAGAAAAACATCCAACCCTAGTGGAACTTGTTGAGTATGTGAGGCGAATTCAGTTGTTGTGCCGCGCATGCTAACTTGGAATGCGCGCACTTTACCGGTATCGCGCGCGATGCGCTTAACTAATAGTTTCTCTTTTGACCTTTCTGCACTTTGCTAGCGTAAACAACTTTGACCCTGAACTATATTGTTTACGTTGCATTCTCTCACAAATGCGCTGATTCGATAACTCGAATAATCGAATTATATGAAGTAAGCATAAAAAACTGATATACTGCTACTACAAGAAACTTACAGAATAGATAATATCTTAAAAATCATTCGAAACGAATGGAAAGGACTTTGTTTCTTTTCAAACGG
The DNA here is from genome assembly GCF_000002235.5 of Strongylocentrotus purpuratus. Lineage (NCBI taxonomy): Eukaryota > Metazoa > Echinodermata > Echinoidea > Camarodonta > Strongylocentrotidae > Strongylocentrotus > Strongylocentrotus purpuratus. Next base: position 2,090,317 of record NW_022145526.1, read on the forward strand.
ATTTAATCACTCAAGAGGTGTGGCTTTTCTCATAGCACATGATGTTTCTATTGCTGTGAAAAGTATTATTCATGGTCAAGAAGGACGTGCCATTATGATAAAAGTAAGCGATTGTAATGTACGTATTGTAAATATTTACGCACCCACTGAAACAAAACATAGAGAACGCTTTTTTTAATTTGTTTTTATGGATACAGTCAAATAGACTTCCACGTCATGATGTGTTGCTTGGTGGTGATTTGAATTATATCCTCTGTCCGAGAAAAGACGCAAATTCCTATTATAAAACATTACGGAATTTAAAGGATCTCATTGAGCGTTTACATTTATGTGATATAGGGAGAAAAAAAATTCACGTGGAGAAATCTATTTCTGGATGTGACATCACGACTCGATTATTGGTTAGTAATTGATAGTCTTAAACCTAAGGTAATAACAAGTGATATACGTCCTGCAGTCCGATGTGACCATAATGCTATATTTTTAAAGTTGTTAACAGGTAAGATAGATACGGGTCCAGGATGTTGGAAATTAAACGCACATATACTTAAGAATGATAATTATAAAAAGCAAATAAGAAATATTATCGAAAAGATAGAAAGAATGAATGTTAGTTTCAGTGAAAGATGGAAACTAACACAAATTAGGTGTCCTGAATTTACACAAATGTATTGTGCAGGAAAGGAAAGTAAAACAATCGAAGTGAAAAGAAAGATGGAACAAATATTTACCAACCTTAGTAAAAAACTGGATAACCAAAATAAAATTTCTGATGAGGCTAAAAAGGATTATGTAAGAATCAAATGTATGCTGGATAACTTATATAAAAGAGAGTGTAAAAGAGCAAGTATCAGATCTCGAGTCAAATGGTTAGAGAAAGGGGAAAAGAACAACAAATATTTTATGAACTTAGAAAAGAAAAATGCCTGAAAAGAAAACCATTACCAGGCTTCGGAAAGATAAAAAGATTGTAACGAAACGATTTGATGTTCTACATGAGGTTGTTTTTTTTATGAAAAATTATATACTAATAAAAATGTACCAACAGATGAGTTTAAAACTATTTCGAATGTACCGCGATAAACAGGTTAACTGAGAAAGAGAAATGATTATGTGAAGGTTTGTTGACTAATACAGAATGTCGAAAAGCGGCATTTATGCCTAAACATAAAACTCCGGGAGGAGATGATTTGACAATAAAATTCTACCAAAAATTCTGGAATGATATTGAGTTTATGCTTGTCAATGCATTGAATGAAAATTGTGTTACTAAGATCATGCCAAAAACACAACGATTAGGAGTTATTACATTGATCCACAAAAAAGGAGCGATGGAAGATTTAAATAATTGGAAACCAATAACTTTGTTGAATTACGATTACAAAATAATGGCATCAGCGCTGGCAAATAGACTAAATAAAGTAATACCGGACATCATACATGAAAATCAAGTAGGTTACATTAAGAGCAGAATGAGCGGTTTTAATATAAGGCTCACGCAAGATGTTCTGGAATATATGCAAAATAAATGTTTCAAAGGGGCATAATGCTGATCGATTTTCGAAAAGCATTCAATACTGTAGAATTTCAATTTATTGAAGTTTATCTGACTTATTTCAATTTTGGGGAAGATTTCCGTTGCTGGATTAAGTTGATGTATGGACAAGTTAAAAGCTCAATACTCGTTAATGGATGGAGAACGAGCAATTTTAAGATGAGGTGAGGAATAAGACAAGGCTGCCCTCTATCGGCCATGTTGTTTATCTTAGCAGTAGAAAGAAATAATGACAGGATTAAAAGGATTCCCTTTGGAAATAGTGGTAATCAGAAAGGGTTGAAAATTTAGGAATACGCAGATGACACTTTTATAGTTTTCAGAGAAGAATCATCGGTGAAATATGTTTTGCAAGAAGTAGACAGATTTGGAAACGCTGCTTGCCCAGTGCTCAATAAAGATAAAACAATTTTTGAAATGGTTGGGTCCTACAAAGCAATAATGAAACTTTCAAGCATTTGGCCTTCATTGGACAGATGGCTGTATCAAATACTTAGGAGTTTATATAGACACTGACCTAGATTTAGTGGGGAAACTAAATTGGGAAACGAAACTAGAAAAGATACAGAGACTAGTAGACAATTGGCGGAAGAGAAACCTTATAATTACAGGAAGAGTCCTCATAAGTAAGACATTGCTTATTAGTCAAATAGTTTTTCTGGTTATGTTCTGTTGAGTACCAAATTATATTGTAAACAAGATTGTATACAGTTTTGTATGGAATTCAAAAGTTGACAAAATGAAAAGAAAAACGATAAATAGAGATTATACTGACGGTGGAATAAGAATGATTGATTTTAACAGGTTTATATATAGTTTCAGATAAGAATGGCTTGGAAGAATAGTTGATGACACAAAAAGATTTTGGAAAGACTTTGCAAAGTTATATTTCCAATCTTTAGGAAGTCTTAATTTACTTTTGAATTGTACTATCGATCGATACATGATAGAAAAATATTTTGTCGGCAAATTGCCAAGGTTTTATTTAGAGATTATGAAAGCCTGGTCATTTATAAATGATATTGTGAAACATTGGTACCTATAGGTAACATAACCTTTGTAAAAGATATTTATGTTAAAGGAAATTGTATTTCCATGAAAAAGTTGATAACAACCATTGAAAATAAAAAAGCGAAAGCGACACCACTTTTTTGTTTGTCTAAATCGAGAAATGCAATACCAAAAGTTTGAACTGATAACTCAAAGAATCTATTTTGTTAGAAACTCCAACTATACCAATTGGTAAAAAAGAAAAACAATTGAAATTTGTGTCAAGTAGGTTATTTTTAGCATATTCTAGCAAGGAATGACATAAGAGATGAAAGTCCATCATACTGGACAAACTTCATTGATTATCATTTAAACTGGAAAACGATCTTCCAAAGAAATTTGAAGAATGTAAAATAAAGTAAATTGAAACAGTTTAATTTTAAGACAATATATAATTTGATTCATGTAAAAAGAATGTTGTTTTTATGAGCATTTAGTGATTCCGATATGTGAAACAGGTAACTGTAGAGAAGATTTATTTCATGCTTTTTTGAAATGTGAAATGAACATTCTCTTTTTTCAAAAAAAAAATGGAAATGATAAAGCATATATATAATGTATATATTGATTTTATTTTTGATCTTTTGTTAAAAAACAATTTGGAAAACAATATGATGATATTGTTACAATGGAGGTTATATAAATGATAATTTTTGAGAAACGAAAAGGTGAAAGATGAAAGGAAGACAAATTGTGGTATACTTTTTTGAAAGAAGTTAAGATACGTTTGGACATTAACACAGCTCTGTAAAAAAAAGGAAAACGAAACATGTATTAGTTACCTGAATTGGTAGAAATGTATGCGTAAAATATTATAGTTATTATGTTAAACAAAAATGTATGTGAGTTTGATTATTTTGTGTAATAAAAACACCTGTTAAGGGTGGACAAAAAACGCTTTGCATCATATATAAGAGGATGCCTGGCCTATCACCCCAAATGTTACCGCGCGGACTAACAGTACTGCCAGGAATACCAGCTGATTTTGATAAGCTGTACGACAAAGCCTTCTTGCGATTCGTTATTGGGTAAGATTATCAAGACGAGGAAGAAGAATTTAAACAAATGTATATACATGACAATAATAATAAATTTAACTTATATAGTGCCAAATCCACTCTATGGAGTGCTCAAGGCGCATGTAGAAATAATTTAGAATTGAATACAAGAGTTTGTACATGTTTTTAAAGGAATCGGAGGTTATACACTTTTGATGTCTTCAGGAAGGCTATTCAATATGGTAGAATACGCGTGAGGAAAGGATGTCCCCCCCCCCCCAAAAAAAAAAAAGTTTTGCAACTTTATGAATCACAAGGGAATCGAAAGTGGATGAGCGTAAAGATCTCGCGAGGGTGTAATTTTCGATTAAAGAAATATTGAATTGGGGAGCAGAACCGTGAATGCAGTGAAAAGTGAGCAACAAAATCTTGAAAATAATGCGATCTTTATAACAGGGAGCCAATGCAGCGACTGCAAAACAGGTGATATGGGTACGCTTCGTGGATAACAATGCGAGCCGCAGCATTTTGAAGTCTCTGCAACTTGGACAACAGATTATGGGGTACATTTATGAAGAACATTAAGTGCTACGGTTATTTGGTTCCCACTAATAAAAAAACCCGAAGAAAATGCAATAAATTATCAATAATTCAATGACCCCCCCCCCCGGTCCCCAACAGAAAAAACAAAATATTCTGTGTGCCATATGCCTTGAGCCATAATGCATGGTCGTATAGAGGATTTTTAATGTTTGGGGACTGGGGTAAAATGCAATGAATTATTGATAATTTATTGCATTTGTTTTTATTGTTGTTTTTTATTTGTGGGAACTGCCCCCTACCCTAGCACCCGCTGAGTACAGTCATGGTTCAGTGGCAAAGCAATGGCCTCGCAACTGTGAGGCCCCAGGGTCAAAACCGTGTCGATGTGTTATATTAGTGTCCTTTTGTGGGGCATTAGTCCTCATTACTGTCATTTATGACTTAACCCTAATAAGGCCGGGGGCATCTCCCCTCCTCCACGATTTGTCTGATTGTTCGGGAACGCATATGGATGGCGGCCCGCCGCTCGCTGACTTTTCTCTTTCGCGTCTTGCGCAACTTTTAAAATATCTTTTTTTTGAAAATCGGACCTACGGTTACAAGGTCTCGTGACCTTTTGTCTTTGCATGTCAGCCCGAAAATCGCTCATTTTCGTGATTTGTGTACAAAAGATATGGAAAAGTCATTTTTCCTAAAAAAAAAGATCAAACATGGATTATTGGGTCTTGTTTAAAGTTAAGGTGGTGTTTTGGGAGTCAAAATAGTTGAATTGTAGTTAGAAATGAAATAAAATAACAAAAACAATAACATAAATAAGTTAAAAAAACAATGCAATTCATAAGAAATTATCAAAACAAGGGATAACTTAAGGAATAAGCTGGCTCTTCCAAATTGAAAAGAAATATATGTATATATAATAATTAAATCAGTTGAAGTACCGAAATCCATGAGAGTTTCAATTCACTGAAACCGGTTTCAATTTACATGTGTTCCGTCTGCTCCAGAATAGCAGTTGCCAGTTGAACCTTCTTTTCACAATACGGCCTTACAAATATTGTGCGCATGACCATGACAATTGTGTCGATATTTCCCAAAATAACCCTATGACATCAGTACAATCTTTCAACACGGCAGGTCTACATGTACAAGCGCCGCTTCTAGACCCAACATTTAAGGTAAGCAAAGTGCTACAGAAACGTTTGGGACAAAGTAAAGTGGATATGTTTGAACACATTCTAGTTGTTGTTGTTATTATTGTTGTTATTGTGGTTTGTTTTAGTTTTTTGTCATCACAACTATATATTGTGTTATAGCTTCCTGCTTCGCAACACGTGTAGAAGGCTTATTATAGTCTGAGTGCAAGATATAACACTGTATGCAAGCTGCTATAGTAAAGGGATATCTCAGAGTATGTGCTTTGGTCGTGGGCCGACCCGGTCTATTTCGTTCAAATTCGTTAACAGTTTGCCGTGATGTTGTTTCCATACTTTTAAATCAGGCTAGAATATAAATATTGATTTGTTACCATGTTCAAATGTTGCACATAAACAACAAGCGTAATTTCGATTGACATTTCTACACGCCCGGTCTGCGTACAATTCTACGTACGAGCCGCTTGGTTCGCACCCACGTATAGCGGTAAACACCCCCGCTGAACGCAATGCACGCGAGCTACACTCACAGCATGTACAGCCCCGAGTAGAAGGAGCGCGATACCCCGATTGGGATCGACTGCAAAATATACGGAGAATATCTGTATATCTATAATGAAATACTCTTGTATTAAAGTAACGCACACTCCTGAATATTTATGAATATCCCAGAATATCCTCAAGATAGTCCAACTAGAAAAACAAACGGAAAACAGCGTGTTTGTCAAACTAAAATAGCTAGCAGACATGTGCTTAAACTGTTTAGCCTAGCTGTATACACAGATATTGCGAAGTATGACAGTCTTAAGAATAATAAATACCGATCAACATTGATCTTGACGAATTGAATGAACTTTTATTACTAAAAAGGCATTGTGTGGCCAAAATAGATAATGACACCTCCCTTTTACTGAAAGGAAGTGTCCACTACCTTTTCACATTAAACGGACTGTAAGCTTATGTCCAGCTAGGGCCCCGTCTTACAAAGATTTGATATCAAACGCAACTTATTTTCCCTTTAAATATTTCCCAAAGTTCAGCAAACAATATTAATATGGGAAATAAAATTGTATGGCTTTGAAATAGGTTTTCGCCAAACGGACAGTAAGCTTACGTCCTGGTAAAGGTTTTCATGTCCCCCTTCTTTTACCAACCTAGAACGATACCTCTATATACTACAAGCTTTTGTAAATCAAGATGTCAGTAAGTGTTGGAGAATTTTTGATTTACTCTTCGTTTAACTACAATATGCCTTATACATAATTGCACTCGTATTTCAGAGGGTATTGATCATGAGAAGATTTATTGTTCGCCGTTTGTTGGTCGCAATGCTGTTGCCCTTGGTTTGTCGGGCGTGACGTTATGCGAGCTTGCAGCGCGAGCCTACCTTTGTTTAGCCTTTTGACAAGGCCTCGTGACTCTGGCTATTTTCCACCCAAATCAGCGGCTGAGATGAATCTAGAGACCCAAGGTGAACGCGCGATGGAGTGGCAGTAGCCGCGCTACTCGCTCTGGCGTTCACTCGGTATTTCGCGATTAGTCTCTTTTTAGTCGCTCGGCGTCTATCAGACATGCGGCCTTGTTTAAAGGCTAACCTTTGTTGGAAAACTAGGCGTTGTGGCGTGCGCCTGTAATCAAGCTAACAATAGAAGTTACAAACTGATTCAGCCGAGGACGAAGGCTCGAAACTGATTCACGTCTTTCGGATGGTGACGTTTAAGGGTCGGTCCCCAGACGTAAATAATCGTATCTGATTGATACACGTCAGTAAAAACCCATTACAGACACACACACACTTACCCGGGAAGTCAGGAATGCCATGCCAACTATCACGAAGTTCGTATATGTATTCGCATATATGTCTTGTTTCATCAAAACTCAACGGTGAATGGACCGGATTGATTGTCTCCTTGAGCTCTAAAAGGATGTACCCACTATATCGTAAATTTATTGTAAGATATTTTAAATATTTATGTAGGTACCTGTACCGTACCTGGTCCAAAGTGTATTTAAAATGATAGAACCGTTGCACTTTTTCCAGTTTTGCAAAGTTACTAGAAAGATTCATGTACAACAATCTTGCACAATATGAAATTTGAATCCTGGTTTTTGGTAGAATTATTCTACTTCTCTGTTAAAAAAATGTTCTGTTCTACTCTACATGGAAATGACAGAGGCATTTTTTTTGTTATGGCATCTTTAAAGACCTTTCAAGAACCTTGACACCATCGACCACCCAGTTTTTCTAAAACAATAAAACTTGTATGGAAAACGAGGCTAACCCTAAGAAAGTGGTTCCATAGTCGTATACAAAACAGAATGCGGTGGTCGATGGTCTGGAGCTCCCGGATGCTCGTGAGTTTTTGCAATTCAAGATAGTCATCAATAAGGGATAGACACTGTAATACGTGCATTACAATTTGCACAACCACTATTGCTTTATTTCTTGGGATATCAGTTCTCTCTCTCTCTCTCACACACAGACCATTCCAAGGACAATCTTATAAAACAAAGACTTGTCTTGGATTATGTTCAGAAGAACTACTTCTTTCTTAAAGGATTGGGTCCAGGGCTCCGCCGATGGACACCTGCCAGTTCATTAGAAATAATATAATTGTTTTCCAACTGTTCTACCTGTGTCCGAATCCTTCGTTGGATTAAGCTGTGCCACAGATCGCTAATGCAATCTGTATTTGTACATTGAAGTTTCATGTGTTTTTTTTTGGTTTTTTTTTTCTGACTGTCTCTTCATCCATTTGCTGTTCCTTTGCCTTCTTTTCTCTTTCTTTTCTTCCTTTCTTCCGTCGCGCTCTCTCTCTATTTCCTGTTTAACGCTGCCAAAAAAAAGAGGGCCGGGCCGATTTGCGCCCTGATCCGCAACTGATCTGTACATCTAAATGTGTTCACGCATTTAATACGCAAGGCTTGAAATGGGATGGGTAGCCATCCCATCTGATATGTTGCCGACCCGTTTCTCGAGAGAGCAGTATCTATTTATACATTTCTATCTCTCTCTATCTCTCTCCCTTTTTCTTTCTTTTAATCTGTTACATATAATTTGGTCTTTCTCTTCTTTTTTTCTTCCGTTGCTCTTTCTTTCCCCATTTTATTTAGCCCAGCAAGAGGGGTGAGCAGCCGAAACGGCCCCTCTTGGATCCGCCATTGATGGATCGATTATTTAAGTCTATAACAATGTTTTCTTTTCTAAATTGTTTCGTCGAACTGTATATCAATGTAGGCATGGCAGAAAAAGAAGAACCAAGTGTCCCCGTGGCGATTGAAGGCAAGCAAATCCGTGATTCTTTCATTATTAATAAAATTATAAAATTACTAACAATAAGATTGGAAAATAAAAACAGAAAAGAAAGAACAGGAAAACACGGGAAAAAAACAAAACTTTAAACCACCTGAAACAAAACAAGAAGGAAAAAGTAGAAGAAAACAAAGAGGAGATGAAAAAGGAAAAGCAAAAGAGGAGAGAGGGGGGGGGGGGGGGGGTAAGGAGGAGGAGAAGTAATTATAACAATAGTAATAATAATAATTATCATCATAATGATAATAATTATACTGATAAAAATAATAAGGGCACACTTTTACAAAAACGTTGAGATTAACTTTGTCACAGTTTGAATTTCTTATCCTCCTACGGATTTGAGATGTATATGATCTATTTTTTTTTATTCATAATTGGTGTTATGGTTATAGATCATTTAATATTTGTAAGTATCCGTTTGATAAGATACAAATTTGAGATGTTTTTTATTTATTTATTTATTTATAATTGGTTTTATGGTTATATATCATTGAATATTCGTCAGTGTCCTTTTTTAAGATACATAGTAAAATGTGTGCATGTAATATATTATAATATTTGTCTTATTTCTCTATTTTCAATGCGCTAATTTTACGCTTGCAGAAGGTAAGTATACAACTTTGTCCAATCATGGTTATTTCTTATAACAATGGTGGTCATCTATGTGATATTTCTCTCCTTTAAGTTATATATTTGCTTCATTGCTTCATTGGAACTAGGCACGATGTCTATTGATATATTGAAATAGATATAAGTATCATGAATAGGCAATGTAGAGTAATACAAAACACAAACCTTATACTGATATTGGATTTAAAATTTTGTGTTTACAGTTAGTATTAGAATCCATCAGGAATCCATGCAGTCAGGAATGTAATCCCAACTATCACGAAATTCGTTCATGTATTCGCATAATTATGTCCTGTTTCATCAAAAGTGCAAAGGCGAATGGACCAGATTGTTAGTCTTCCTGAGTTCTAATAGGATGTATCCACTATATCGTAAACTCATTGTGAGATATTTTAAATATGTATGTACGTACCGGTACATTACCTGGTCTATAGTGTATTTAAGTGATAGAACCGTTGCACCTTTTCCATTTTTGCTAGGTTACTCGACAGATTAATGTACAACAAACTCTATGAAATCTTTCAAAATTTGAATCCTGGTTTTCGCAAAAATTATTCTATTTCTCTGTGTGTAATAATTTGTGTTCTACTCTACATGAAATTATCAGAGGCAATTTTATTCGTTATGGGATCTTCAAGGACCTTTCACAAACATTTGACACCATCGACCGCCCAGTTCTTCTAAAACAATTACACTTCTATGGAATACGAGGCTAATCCTAATACAGTGGTTCCATAGTTGTATACAAAACATAATGTGGTGGTCGATGGTCTGGAGCCTCCGGATGATCGTGAGTTTTGACAATTCAGAACCTTCAAGATAGTCATCTTAAGGGATATATACTTTAATACGTGCGTTATAATTTGCACAACCCGTATTGCTTTATTTCGTGTGATATCAGTTCTCTTTCTCTCTCTCTCTCTCTCTCTCTCTCTCTCTCTCTCTCTCTCTCTCACACACACATACACAGTCTATTCCAAGGAAAATCTTACAGAACAAAGATTTGTCTTGGATTATGTTAAGAGGAACTACTTCTTTCTTAAATGAATGTGTCCAGGGGTCCGCCGATGGACCCCTGCCAGTTACTTAGAAAAAGAAAAAAATCCTACTGTTCTACCTTCATCCGAATGATTCGTTGGAATATCCCATGCCAACAGATCGACACTGCAATTTTGTACATTTAAGTTTCATGTTTTTCTTTTTATATATTTTTTTCTCTCTGTCTCTTCATCCATTTTCTGTTTTTTGCCTTCTTTTCTCTTTCTCTTCTCGCTATTTTGTTCTGTCACTTTCTCTGTGTGTCCCTTTTCCTCCGTTTAAAGGCTGCCAAAGAAAGAGGACCGCAGCCGATTCCTGCCCTGATCCGCAACTCATCTGTACATGTTAATGTATACAGCCATTAAAGTGACTTGGTAACATTGTTAAAGGTTGATGAAAAAAATTGCTTAATTTTGGTATAAAATGTTACTTACTATATTCCTTCTACTGTACTAATCCTCTGACAGGCAAAACATCCTGAAAAAATTCTCAAACCACGAATATATCTATGGTTTTCTTTGAAGGCGTCGATGTGAGGCACCCTCTAACAGTGATTAACAGTAAATTCTCCCAACCATTTTTGAATTTTCCCAACCATTTTTCCATGAAAAAAAAGGCACAAAACAGGTTATAAAAAAATCTGTCAACATTTAAATGTCTGGAACGGAATGTAGAGCCATTTTATTGCTTTGTGAGATTCCCATTCACCTAAAATGTAATTAAATTGTTCTATAGATCTAGATCTAGACCTAGTTGGGAGAATTAAGGAATCGATCAGATCAGTTTTTCCCAATTTGTACCATGAATAATGGTCCGTTTTCACTCAAATTTTCAGATTATCTTTAATTGTACATCTAGCATTGAAGTTACTACCTTAGAACCACTATCTCTCATCTGAACAATGTTACCAAGTCCCTTAAGCAAAGTTGGGTTTCCATTCCATCATATACGTTGCCGATTCGTTTCTCGAGACAGCAGAATATATGTATACATTTTTATCTTTCTCTATTTCTCTCTCTTCTTCTTTTAATCTGTTACATACTATTCTTTTTATCTTTTTTTCTTCCGTTGTTCTTTCTTTCCCCATTTTAGGAGGGGGGGGGGAGCCGATTCGGGCTCTCTTGGATCCGCCATTAGTGGATTGGTTATTTAAGTCTATAACAATGTCTTTCTTTCTAAATTGTTTCGTTGAACTGCACATCAATTTAGGCATTGCAGGAAAAGAAGAGCCAAGTGTTCCCGAGGCGATTGAAGGTAAGCGAATTCGTGATTTTTTCATTTTTACTGAAATTACTAACAATAAGATTAATTCAAAAAGGAAAGAAAAGGAAAACACGGGAAAAATAACAAAACAGGATGTGGTGGTCGATAGTCTGGAGCCTCCGGATGCTCGTGAGTTTTAGCAATTCAGAACTTTCAAGATAGTCGTCTTAAGGGATAGACACTGTAATACGTGCATTACAATTAGCAAAACCCGTATTGCTTTATTTCGTGGGATATATCAATTCTCTCCCTCTCTCTCACACACACATTCTATTCCAAGGACAATCTTATAGAACAAAGGTTTGTCTTGGATTATTTTCAGAGGAACAACTTCTTTCTCAAAGGATTGGGTCCAGGGCTCCGCCGATGGACCCCTGCCAGTTCATTAGAAATAATATAATTGTTTTCCTACTGTTCTACCTTCGTCCGAATGCTTTGTTCGAATATGCTGTGCCACAGAGCAACACTGCACTCTGTATTTGTACAATTAAGTTTCATGTTTTTTTTTTTTCTGACTATCTCTTCATCCATTTTCTTTTCCTTTGCCTTCTTTCTCTTTCTGTTCTTTCTTTCTTCCGTCGCTCTCTCTCTCTCTCTCTCTCTCTATTTTTTCCTTTTCCCCTGTTTAACGCTGCTAAAAAGAGGGCCGCGGCCGATTTGCGCCCTGATCCACAACTGATCTGTACATCTAAATGTATTCATGCATTTAATACGCAAGGCTTGAAATGGGATGGGTAGCCATCCCATCTAATATGTTGCCGACCCGTTTCTCAAGAGAGCAGTATCTATTTTATACATTTATATCTCTATCTATCTCTCTATCTCTCTCCTTTTTCTTTCTTTTAATCTGTTACATACTTTTCTTTTTCTCTCTTTTTTTTCTTCTGTTGCTCTTTCTTTCCCCATTTTATTCAAGCCAGCTAGAGGAGGGAGCAGCCGAATCGGCCCCTCTTGGATCCGCCACTGATGGATCGGTTATTTAAGTCTAACAATGTTTTCCTTTCTAAATTGTTTCGTTGAACTACTCATCATTGTAGGCATGGCAGAAAAAGAACAACCAAGTGTCCCCGAGGCGATTGAAGGCAAGCAAATGCGTGATTTTGTCATTTTTACTATAATTACTAACAATAACAGTGGAAATAAAAACAGAAAGGAAGTAAAACGAAAACACGGGGAAAATAACAAAACTTTAAACCACCTGAAACAAAACAAGAAGGAAAAAAAAAAAAAGAACACAAAGAGGAGAAGAAAAGGAGAAGCAAAAGAGGGGGGGGGGGGGGAGGAAGGGGAGAAATAATGATAATATGGTAATAATAATCATCATCATAACAATAATAATTATAATGATACAAATAATAAGGGGCACACTTTTTCAAAAACTTTGAGATTACCTTTGTCACAGTTTGAATGTCTTATCTTCCTACGGGTTTGAGATGTATATGATCTATTTATTTATTCATAATCGGTGTTATGGTCCTAGATCAATGAATATTCGTCAGTATCCGTTTGATAAGATACAGAGTTAAATATGTGCGTGTAATAAAATATAGTATTAATGACTGCTTTGAGAGAAATAGTTGTTTTTATACGCTCAAGGGAAGGTTACAACAATTGTGCTATTGCCCTCGGCACGCCTCGGGCAATAGCACAATTGCAACTTTCCCTTGAGCGTATAAAAACAACTATTTCTTGAATATTAAAGCAGTCGTTAATACTTTTATATACCGAAGAGTCAACTTACCAATCAACTGGTAGAACAGGTAGAACTTCTTAACTCGAATGGTAGAACAGGTAGAACTCCGTAGAAAATAACTCAACTGGTAGAACTCCGTAGAAAATAACTTTATTTGTTAAAAATGTTTAAAGTACAGTTGTTAAAATGATATGTGGGGGCTTGCACCTGCTGACTAGAAACATGGGCATGGCTACTTGTAGTGATGTTGCATGTGCGTGGGAAGTTCTCTGGGTTATTTGTGATCTCATTGATAATGTAATTTAGTTCCCGCAGTTCCTGGCTTTCACTATGCTGACCACCAGTAGATGTCGATGACGATGGTACTGATTTCAGATCAACAGCTGCTTCGATACCATGACTTATGTTCGATGACGATGGTACTGATTTCGGATCAACAGCTGCCGCGATACCATCACCTATGTTCGATGACGATGGTACTGATTTCGGATCAACGGCTGCCGCGATAGCATGACTCATGTTTTCTTTTGCTGTACTGCTGGTCATAGCATAGTGTTTGAGACTGGTCTCCGCCTTGTGTCCGGAGACACTCATGATCTCTCTGTCTCTGAACCCAGCATTTTGTAGAGTTGTTTTCAATTGTTTTCATTTTGTCTCCGATGCTGTTTTCCCTAGGGGTGCCTTACAGTACCATTGATCAGAAGAAGATGGATTGGATTTCAACTCACGCTTGGCCTGTGCATTTGCCGGTCTCTGCCAAAAACTCTTACATTTTGGATTCAATTTATCTTTGTAGTGTAAGAAGGAGGCAACAGGACATCGTGGACCATTAGTTGGAATCATGACACCACCTTGGCTTTTCTCTAGTTTATATGCACGGTTGTTTTTTGTGAGTGTATCTTTCAGAGTTATTGAGCATTTCCCCCTTCATCACAAATGTCAAAGCTGTCAAGTGTCATTTCACGCAAATTCTCTCTACCTCTATTAAAAATATACAACATGACGTCCATAAATACCTTGTCTTGTAGACCCATAGGATCAACCAAATCAAGCGAACCTTGGATTTTGTCCATGTCTTCTGCTGAGACAGCTGGTTTGTGAGTTACAACTCCCTTTCCTTCCTGCTTAAGCATTGCTGAAAAATACTCAAAAAGTCTCGTCGAGTCGGAAAAATCTTCATGCTTGATGATATCTATCTTGTTACAATTGAGGAAATGACGCTGAAGTCCGAATCTAATAGCTAACATTGACTTCTTCATGTAATAACTTCCGTTCTTCCGTCTAGTACCAGCGTAAAATGTTTGCAGTACGTTGTCCAGCTCCGAATTTGAAAGTTTGTTTACGCTGTCGAGGTCTGTGTTGATAACTTGCAAGAAGTCTTCGAATAATTTCATGGAGAATTTAACTGAATTTTTCGTGTTCTTGCTGTCAGCAGAATCAATCAAGTCTCGCATTTGATCATCATCAAGAAGCTGAAATATTGGGAGCATTTCTTCAGCCATTTTGGCCTAGTACAGTCGGTCGTCTGCGCTGGCCGCTACTAGGGAGTCGGGCTAACTCGCCCCACGGGACATCTCGCCCCAGCAAGATATCCCGACATGATTTATCGATCGAGAGATACTAGTAGTCTGTAGTTTGTAATTTACGGCCAGGACGAAAGAATGTGAACAAACATCAGCCATCTCATCTAAAATGTACAATGAGCAGTAACATATACACATTGGTATCTCTCGATTGATGAATCGTGTCGGGACATCTCGCCCCAGTCTTTGAGGCTGGGGCGAGATGTCCCGTGGGGCGAGTTAGCCCGGATTCAATATTCCAAACCCATGTAATAGTTCTAAAAAATGGTTCTAAAATCCCAGTAACCATGGTTACCGGGGAAATAGTTCAGTCTTTGTGAAATACCTATAGGTTTACATGTTAAAAATGGTTTGAGCGATTGCGGATACCGTACGTGTGAATTGGTCGCTATATTTTACCAATTTTGTAATACAACTAGCAGCAAATATATAGCGACCAATTCACACGTACGGTATCCGCAATCGCTCAAACCATTTTTAACATGTAAACCTATAGGTATTTCACAAAGACAGAACTATTTCCCCGGTAACCATGGTTACTGGGATTTTAGAACCATTTTTTAGAACTATTACATGGGTTTGGAATATTACCGAGAATTTTACAGGAATAGTTTATGAATGCAATTTCGACCAATCAGATGGCTGGATTTCTTAAGTGAGGTAATTATTCAACTTTGTCCAACCATGGTTATTTCGTATAATAATTGTAGTCATCCATATGATAAATTAACCACAAGATTGTACCTCATTTAATAGGTTTCGTGATGATTTGCATTTATACACATTTGAGGAAAAAACGTGATTAAAAAAAAAAAAAAATTGTAACAATTTTTTTCAAAAATACCTAGGAAGTCAGGAATGCAATCCCAACTATCACGAAATTCGTTCATGTATTCGCATAATCATGTCCTGTTTCATCCAAACTGCAAAGGTGAATGGATCGAATTGTTTGTCTCCCTGAGTTCTAATAGGATGTACCCATTATATCGTAAATTTATTTTGAGATAATTTAAATATGTATGTACGTACCGGTACTGTACCTGGTCTAAAGTGTATTTAAGTGATAGAACTGTTGCAACTTTTCCATTTTAGCTAAGTTACTCGACAGATTAATGTACAACAAACTCTATGAAATCTTGCAGAATAGGAAATTTGAATCCTGGTTTTCGCAAAAATTATTTTACTTCTCTGTGTGTAATAATTTGTGTTCTCCTCTACATGGAATTATCAGAGGCAATTTGATTTGTTATGTGATCTTTAAGGACCTTTCACAAACATTCGACACCATTGACCACCCAGTTCTTCTAAAACAATTACAGTTCTATGAAATACGAGGCTAGCCCTAATACAGTGGTTCCATAGTTGTATACAAAACAGAATGTGGTGGTCGATGGTCTGGAGCCCCCGGATGCTCTTGAGTTTTGGCAATGCAGAACCTTCAAGATAGTCACTATTAAGGGATAGACACTTCAATACGTGCATTACAATTTGCACAACCCGTATTGCTTTATTTCGTGTGATATCAGCTTTCTCTCTCTTTCTGTCTCTCTCTCTCTCTCACACACACACACACATTCTATTCCAAGGACAATCTTATAGAACAAAGATTTGTCTTGGATTATGTTCAGAGGAACTACTTCTTTCTTAAATTTTTGGGTCCAGGGCTCCGCCGATTGACACCTGCCAGTTACTTAGAAATAAAAAATAATATTCCTACTGTTCTACCGTCGTCCGAATGCTTCGTTGGAATATGCTGTGCCAACAGATCGATACTGTATTCTGTATTTGTATATTTAAGTTTCATGTTTTTCTGTTTGTTTCTCTCTCTGTCTCGACATCCATTTTCTGTTCTTTTGCCTTCTTTTCTCTTTATGTTCTTCCTTTTTTCCGTCGCTCTCTCTCTCTCTCTCTCTATTTTCCTTTTCCCCTGTTTTACGCTGCCAAAAAAGAGGGCAACGGCCGATTTGCACCCTGATCCGCAGCTGATCTGTACATCTAAACGTATACAGGCATTAAATACACAAAGCTTGAAATGGAATGGGTAGCCATCCAATCTAATATGTTGCCGACCCGTTTCTCGAGAGAGCAGTATCTATTTATACATTTTTATCTCTCTCTATCTCTCTCCTTAAAACAAAATTGTTACATACTTTTCTCTTTCTCTTCTTTTTTTAATTTATCTTTCTTTTTCTTCTTTCGTTGGTCTTTTCCCCCATTTTATTCAGGTCAACAAAAGGGGGGAGCAGCTGATTCGGCCCCACTTGGATCCGCAATTGGTGGATCGGTTATTTAAGTCTATAACAATTTTTTTCCTTTCTAAATCGTTTAGTTTAATAGGCCAGTTTCGGCGGTTACGTAATGCGCGGT